>NW_010972437.1:23821872-23913273 GCF_000737465.1 Haliaeetus leucocephalus
TTCTTTTTTTTGTGTTTTGTTTTACGCGCCGCGGGGGGGGGGGGGGGGAGGGCAGTCAGCACTGAGTACAGGCTGGGTGGGAGCTCAGCACAGCAGCTGCCTGCACTGGGGTTGTCAAAATAGATCCACCGGGAACGCCACCCCGGGTTGTTGCCCAAGGGGCAGTAGCTGATCAGTGGAGCTAACCCATCTTAGTCAGTGTTTGCTTGTCCCAAGCTTTAATAACATGCTGCAAATGTGTGTGAATAATTGAAACTAAAATGCTTTGCAGAAAGTAACTGTTAACTGAAGATAACTCTCTGAAAATGTTTCACTCTCTCACATCTCCATGCTCACACCTCGCTTCACCTTTCTACCATACATCTGGCACATCTATACAACCTCTCTTTCTTCCCCTCATACACAGTCCCTCTTTCATGCCACTTCCTTACAGAAGACACACCAGAGTGCCCTACAGGTCCAGCAGAAAGCCGAAGTGTTGCTACAAGCTGGGCATTATGATGCTGATGCTATCAGAGAGTGTGCCGAAAAGGTGGCCCTGCACTGGCAGCAGCTGATGCTGAAGATGGAGGACAGGCTCAAACTTGTCAATGCCTCGGTGGCCTTCTATAAAACCTCTGAGCAGGTGAGCTGAACAGTGTCATATCTGTGCCATAGCATATCGCTACAGCCTGGGGGTTAGCTCCCCAGTGTATAGTGCAAAGGTCTTGCCTCTCACCAAGATCAGCACAGAGTGTTGAACTGTTCCAAATACCTGCTCTGCTAATACTACTAAGGAGCAGTGCTCGTTCTTCTCTTTTTTCCTTGAGTAATCCCAAAAGAAGGAAGAGCGTGGCTTCAGTCAGCCCTGCTTGCCCTTAAAAGCTGCCCTTTGTCTTTTTACATATGTTTGCATGCCTTCGTCCACACATTAGGTCCATATAAACCTTCCTGTTACCTGAACAGGGCCAGTGTTGAGCCCTCGGGTGACTCCCAGATGGTAAACACCAATGTGAGTGCACTCTGTGATGTAGCAGTGCTGGTAGGTGTGGGTTTTCTACTCTGACCCTGAGTGCAGAGGGTCTTCTGCCAGCAAGGGATCTCACAGCATTGGCAAAATTAACTGAAAGGACATTTGCTCCATTGGCTTAGCAATGCTAAGCCACACATGGAAACCAAAGTTTGAACTAGTCAAAATTCTTTCTTTGACAGATATTGTAACAAAAAAAAACCAAACCCAAAACAAACAAAAGAAGGCAGCAGTTTGCAGTAACTTTCATCTTAAAGTTTTCAGTGAAGCAATGTAATTCTTGAAGTTTTGGGGTTTTTTTTTAATTGTACCCTTTCCAACGGGAAGGATTTTTGAAATCCCACTATTTTTCTTTCCAGTTCTCATGATATCAGAGTGAATTTTGAGGAATATAAATTCTTTTTTTCTGTGAGAACTGTTTCCAATTACTTGTTACTTTGTGAGCAGTACTAGCCAGTGTTTTCACTAGTAGTTAAACACCACCATGCTGAAAAAATGCCAAGATATGAAGGGATTTCTTTTAAATCCGTCTGCAACACAGATAATTACAGCAGTAACCATTATATGTTGACACAACTTTACCTCATTCCAGGTGTCCATGAATTGCAAAACACATTCCAATTGGCTGCTGGTACAATGGGATTATTCATCCCTTGCACAAACAGGTGCCATTTATACTTTAGTCAGTGAGAATTAGTGTCACAGTGTGGATACTCGAATAGCCTTGCCTGATGTAATTTACTGCAGCCAGGCAGTTCGTGTTAGCATGGACATCGCAGGAACCTGTGGTTTTATACAAAAGGCAGCAGTGATTTCCATTAAATTTTCTATTGTTATTATCACACAGTTAGTTCCTCAATTAGAGAACCAGACATGGGAAGTTTTTTAGCATGACTAAATATATCATTAGGGAAAGAGATTATTTTTAACTTAACATCAAGGCTGTAGATGATCCTTGGGCCACTTCTTGGTGTCATTTGTTTAATGCATTTTTAAGATTGTTTAAGATGAATTAATTTCTTATAATGAATGTCTTTCACTGTGAAGTGTTTCAAACAGATTTACAGTCCCCGATGCATTTAAGACTGAAGTGAATTACTGCTGGTGGAGGACTGTGAGAAATGAAAACCATTAAGGGATTCATTAGTGCTTTAGACAGTCAAATGTGCTGGCCAAAATATGCATAGCCAGTAATTTATCAATTCAGTCTCTCCTCCTGTTTCCAAGTCGTAGTCAAGCATACCGCAGTGCCCACCAGTTCATTCATTATTTGTGTCTATTCAGCAAATGTTTAGGGCAAAGATCACTCAGTCTTTGAATGCTCATAAACTCACTGCTGCAAGTAGTCTGTTGTCTTCTGGGCTGCACAACTATCTATGGTCCTTAACAGTCTGCACCCTGACTGGATGACAGTGAATTGAATAATTTACTGGATCCTGAATTCTCCAAGAAAAAGCAGCTAAAAGGGTGGAGAGACTGTCACAACCAGCCAGACTTTTTCATGTTGATCTTCCCCAAGCATACCATGTTCTTGATATAACTGGTGGAGCCCTGGCTTTCAAATAGCCCAGTTTCTCTGTGACTTCATTGACAGCCCACTTTATATTCATTTCTCTCACTGTCTTAACAGCGAGATGATATTTGCATGTGCAGGGACCATCCTTACCGGAAAGATGTGGATCCCAGGCCGTCCATCTAGTTTCATTTTTTGAGTCACCAAAGCCCAATAGCGTGCCAAAGTTTTCAAGAAGTGAAATGGAAATGCTTTTCTGTGCCTAAATAACACATGGGGCACTTGCTCTCCAGTAAGTGTTTGAGGGTGAACACTGGTTTGTGTCCAAGAAGAAGATGATATCAGATTCTCAAATGCATGAGGTCCTTGAACAGCCTGGCAGCAGGATAAGCTGATCACTTCACCTCAGCTCACCAGTTTTAAAACAGAGTTTGATGTGTTCATGAATGGAGTTATATGAAAATGGTCTGCGATGCTGGGGAGGATTGGTGGGTGATGCTGGAGTCTCTTCCAGACTATGCTCTTAATCATGTGAGGTCCTCTGAATTATAACTGTGTTCATCCAAATGTTGCAGGAGTGAGCGAGAAAAGGGTGAACGTGGTTAGCTGGACACCTAGCAATAACTGACTGGATCTTGAGTAATCTTAGCAGTGGAGTGTGTATGTAGGAAGAGCCCTCTGAAAGAGAGCAGGAAAGTTCTAAATGTTCTGGAAAACTTATGCAGTTTTTTCAGTGTCTGCACAGGCCACTGAGTGTATTCTCGGGATCTGCAACGCAAAAGACTCAGCCTTTTCTGAGGCCACTGCACACACAATTTTCAGATTGCGATGGTTTATTTACCTCATTCCCATTATTCTACCAAGATAGAAGATATGTGTGTAAGCCCTGTACAGTGGAACACCTGCATCCACCTCGGTTACGACACTGATTTAATGTCTATTGGTTTCCATCAGTCTTTACAAAAGCTGTATAGGGAGCAACTAACATCCAGCTGAAGAGAATTAGTTCCAGCTTCAGACTTTGTTTCAGGAAAGTATTTAAGCATGTGTTTTTCTTTAAGTATGTGCTAAGTCCCTTGACTTCAGTGGGATTTAAACACGTCTAAAGCACCCTTCCAGAACAGGGATTGTTTCCTGAATGATCCACTGGGGCCAGACTGACCCCTGCCTTGATTTGACCTTTTGAGCTTCCCCCCCATTATCCATTGGAAGAGAAGAAGGATTTATCACCCTTAAACCAGATGAATTGCATCCCAAACAGTAGAGGTCCCTGTGCGTAAGAAGAACTGCTAGATCATTCTGTCCAGGACCTGTTTCATACCCAGTTATCCTCCACGCCATGGCCCATAGTCCAAAACATTTAGATTTGAAATGTCATTGGTCATAGACTTTTACTGAATGCGTTCCTCCTGATTATGATTGTAGATAACAGAATTGTGCTATGGGCATGTTTCAGGTGTGCAGCGTACTAGAGAGTTTGGAGCAAGAATACAGACGGGATGAAGACTGGTGTGGAGGTCGAGATAAACTTGGACCAGCAGCTGAGATAGACCATGTCATCCCTCTGATCAGCAAACATCTGGAACAGAAGGAGGCTTTTCTCAAGGTCTCATTTTAGTTCTCTAATAAATCAGGAAAACTCCCCATTAAATAGTCAATTTAAAGCAGTGTTGGTGAGTTTGAGAGGAGGCTGAGGTGTAATTCCAGTTCAGCTACTGGCTGGCTGTATAAACTCTGGGCCAGTTGCACACTGGTAATAAGCGTTATCATCAATGCATGTCTTGGAGAGATGTCATCAGGACTAATTAGGTAGCATTTGCATTGCACTTGTAGGATGTTAGTTGTTGTGCTGGTTCAAAGTTCAGATTCTCAAAATTGCATGTGGTGAGCATTATAAATGACAGGTATTATACAGCATTTTGATGTTGGGTTATACAAACCATTCAGCATTTCGAATTCTGTCCTCCAAGCCAATAACTGAAGAACTACTAACAACTGAAGCAATTGTGTCTCTGCAGGGCAGCACCAGGGTGGAGACAGAGATTTCCTCCTGCCTTCCAGGTGCTGCTTTGTAAGAAGTGTGGAGCTGACAAGTCAACTGACAGCCAGCCTCCCCCCTTCCACTAAAACTGATATATAACATGAAACTACACTTGCAGGCAAGGCTTGAGAAGTTATGCCTCTAGATTGTACATTTTTTTGAAACAATGAGTACTTTTCTGGAGAGATGGGTTAGCTTTGGTTAGATTGAAAATGTGTGATGTGCTAGCTCTTTACAACCAGTTGTTTTATTATTGTCGTTAATTTGCCTTAATATATAAAATCAGCCACTATATTCAAAATGAGTCATGTTTTAATACATTTATGAGGCTGTTAGTTTATTAGCTGAGTTTATTGGCTCTTAGCTGAAGAACTCATGTTCCCAGATGAAAGAGAACTTCTCCCTGCAAAATAAGCAGAGAATTCCTTGGGTCCCCCTTGCTTTCTTTGCTCATCTTTACTGATTCTTTTTGGTGGGGGCTGTTTTTCTTAGGCCTGTACATTGGCACGAAGGAACGCCGAGGTATTCCTCAAGTACATCCACAGGAACAATGTCAGCATGCCTGGAGTAGCAAGCCATACGAGGGGGCCTGAGCAGCAAGTGAAAGGTTGGTGCACTGGCTCAATGACAGCACTAAAGTTTTGTTTGCTTCCCACTCTGCTGTGTGGTCATCCTAAAGTTTGTGAACATGCTGAGAAGGCACCTTAAGTTTTGCCATCTGCTGTCGCTAAAATGATACATGTGCCTGACACCTTTAGCGATGGTAGTGAGGTCTCTCAGAAAGTGACCCCTCCTCTGCTAGGCATGAGTTCTTATACAGAACTCTGCTGTTGCAAGTGGTAGTGGGAGGGAAAAGGAAAGGGGTTTGAAACATGGGCTGTCTCTGGCTTCTCTTGTCCCTGGGAGTGACACTGCGCCATCCTCCTCATGTAGGTTGTCAGCTGAGATGATCAGACACTATTTTGCCTTAATATCTAAAAGTGCATAAACAAACAAACATAGATCAAATACAAGGTCTAGATGCATCCTGCTGCTGCTGAGCACTGGAAAACAATGAACCCCAAACTTGTTTGTCCCTAGGATGGATCTGCTGTTTTTTTGTCCCTGGAGTCCTGTTTGATGTCCTACCACATCAAACGATCACCAGCAAAAGTATCTGCCTGTAGTTACTTTCCTTTGGTCAAAAGAGCACCGTTTACAATCAGATGATACATCTGAGATGTTTGAAATGTTTTCATTCTTCTGCTTAGTTAAACAGTTGTTAATCTGTGCCTAGCAATGCTGCAAGGTGCTGATAAGAATGAGCAAAGTGATTCTGCAGAAATAAATTATTTTTGTTATTATTATTGGCTTTCTTACAAGCTGCAGAAAGATACAGGTTAAAAGCAGTGCAGTCATTATATATGTGGGAGTGATGGGAACTTCGGTTGTACACAGAAGATGAAAATGGTGCTACTGAAGAGATTATTTTCCTTCCTTGCTTTCAATACGAGTTCTTCAATGTTAACATGACTTTGTTCAACTTTTTCCCACTACTGTGTCAAATGCTTGTTCTTGTTGTGGACTTTTGTTCCCTACAGTTGAAAATCATGGGAATATTAAACTGTGACTCAGCAAGTGCTTAAATAGGTGCCTGATATAAGCTTGTGAGTGTTCCTCACTGAGGTTGTTTGAAATGACTCACTTAGAAAAAGACTAATATACAGGCTGTTTTTTATATAAGCCAAATGTGTAATTCTTATGCTTGGTGACTCTATCCACAGAAAATCTTTGAAGTGGACACTTTAGTTCAGAAAAAAAGCACATTTAGTAGGATACTTACTTTGCTTCCAAAGCAAAGTCGTTATTACTACAAAACAAAATTAGTTTTATTTGGCATAAACTGTTTATTCAGAGACCTGATCTAGAGCACCCATGAGAAGCTTCAAGTTCCTTTTGTCATTCAAAGCTCCCATTGTCCTCAGCAGGGACTGGGCTAGGTTTTGCAATTAAGTATTACCATTTTTTTGACCATAATCAGTGTCACACTTGTAAATGGGGAGGGATACATCCAAATCTGTTTGGTGCCACCAGTGTTGATACATAAGCAATGAACATCGGTACACTCAGAAAGGGCTTAGGGTGAGAGAGGTTATTAACAGGTGCTGTAAATGATTCTAAGTCACTGTAAGTGGTTGAGAAGCCACACTCAATGTTTTAATATAAAAGAGCATAGCTGCTGCCCAGGCTGCATGTGCCTAAGCCCCCTCTAGTGGCTGCTCCACTTTGAGGCTAGGGCAGGAGGGCTGCCATGCCTTACCTGCCCAGGTAGCTACCTGAGCTCCGTACCCAGACATGGCTAGGATGAGCCACGTTGCTGCCAGCTACACATGACTTAGCTCAGTTTAAATAGAAAAACTCGGGTTTAACTAAAGTTGATGTTAGTGATAAAGTGTAAAACTCTTGCACTCTCTCTCTGCATGTAATCTTTTCAGTTAAACCCATGGTACTTTTAAAGAGTTAAATCGCGTCCTTTTATCAAGTTGATACAGTCTGGCCGAGCACTCGGGTTTTGAAGTAGAACACGTATGTCCTAGACGCCAAGGAGTAGCAGGTCTCCTGCCAGTCTCTTCCTGAATCTGGGTGTCCCTCAAATGCCCATCATCACACAGAAAACAGTTTAGAGGACCAAAACCAGGCCTCAACCCAAAATCGTAGCCCAGCAGTAACTTCACGGGGAGCACAGAGGGTCGCCAGGCAGTACAGGTGTACAAGAAACCTTACCAGGTATGTCAAACTGGGGGCTCAGGTCTGAAGTAAATTCAGTCATGACCAGAGCTCTGCATAGGACAGTAGGCATTGGTGGCAAGTGCTGGGTAAGCAACAGACAAGGCAGAAAAAAACGCAACTTCTTCTGGGTCAACCAGTACCAGAATCCTGAAATAAGCAACAGAAGAGAATGAAAGGACTAGAAATCATGTACCCCAGTGTATTTACTGGGGTAAATCTCAAACTCTGTTCTAGCATCTTCTCCTTTACCAGATAACCCTGCAACTTTTTTTGTGGTGTTTTTTCTGGTTTTGTTTTTGTTTTTTTTAAAGCAGCCCCTTTGAATCAATGCTTGTTTTTAAGAAGTACAGTCTCAGGGGCTCTGCTCTTGGGAATGCAGTCCAGGCAGAGTGAGTAAATTCAGCTTTTTGTGGCTTATTTCTGTATGCACTCACAGAATCACTAATCATGCAGGCATTTTCCTTTGCCCTACAGCCATTCTGAGTGAGCTGCTGCAGAGGGAGAACCGGGTCCTTCACTTCTGGACCCTGAAGAAGCGGAGATTAGATCAGTGCCAGCAATACGTTGTCTTTGAGCGCAGTGCCAAGCAGGTAGTGTAAAAACCCTACTTTGTCTTTCTGTCCTGGCAATGTGTAGGTATTTCTTGTATCCCTGTAATGCTTCTGTGTGGGGTTCCCGTTGCAATCTCAAGTTGTATTTAAAAACTGTAGCTTTTAAAATGTAGATTTTTTAAAACAGTTTAAGAAAATTCCAAAACCCGACAACAAAACTCAGTATTTTTGCCAGGCCAGATTAATTTCTGGATTTGTTCATTTGTTTGAAAATAAATATAAGAGCAAACTTGTTTTACTGAGCTATTACTGAACGAGAAAACTGCTTTCCCTGTGTGCAGATTTATCTGTATATAGGTAGAATACCCTACACTCCTTTTTCTTGTAGGAAACATACACCACCTTTTGTATCCTCTCCCACCTGCTTTGATTACTGTATTCTTTTTATGTGTTCCTAGAAAGTGTTTTAGTACACACAGTATTAAGTCCCGATGGATTTGATATCCTCTATTTGACAGATGGTTTTTTTTTTTTGGTCAGAGGATTAGTTCTTGAAATACAAAGACTGTTTGTTTTGTTTTTCCTTTGGTTGTTTTTGACATTCACAGGCCTTAGACTGGATCCAAGAAACAGGCGAATATTACCTCTCTACTCACAACTCCACAGGAGAATCAGCAGAAGAAACTCAGGAACTCCTGAAGGAATATGGGGAATTCAGAGTACCTGCCAAGGTAAACAGTGGCTTTAACCTAATTATGGCATCTGCCTTAGTCTATGTTTATGATCCTGTTTCAGTGCCTTAAATCTCTGTAGTAATATTCTCTTGATTTTGTATTTTCCTCCTGACATTCCTAGCCCAGAAGCTAAATGTCTTTTGAGAACTGTGATCTTTCATTTTTAGCAAGACATAGGCACAAAAAGGAGGTTTTCTCCCCCTTGGTCTGTACTGGTTATGGAGCATTTTTGTTTTGATGAGAAGGAAGAGAAAGTCCATTTGCATACCAACTTCACAGCAACCTAATAAGACATACCCTAATTTCATCCTTAAACAATCACACAAGAATGGTATAGAATAACTAATTGATCTGAACATATCCAAGGTCATCTTGGATTCCCTGTCTCTTTCTTCTGTCATTACAACCACAATTTGTTTCATTAATTCCAGCTGGGTTGATCATAGATGATCATTTATCTCATTAGAAATAATCTGCTGATCCCAACAAAATGCTTTAAATAAATGGATTTGTAAACTTCAGGGTGAACATTTTTTAATGCAAAGCTGCATTACCAAGAATCTATTAATTTATATGGAGCAATTCTGAGAAACCTGGCAGGGTTTACAGAGGAATGGTGATTGGACCTGCTTCAGACAAATTAATTCAAACCATAGGTAATTCACAGACAGTGAATCCACAGGGGTATTAACAGTCACTGATAAGGATCTAAATTGCAGAGTCGGACTGCAGCAAGACCATGGCTTTGGTATTATGTAGCTTCATTTCACTGTGTCCTGAAATTGATCTTCTGTAGTCCTTAAATTCCTCATTAGGCTGTCCATGCTTGCATGGGTTTGATTCACAGGCTTTGTGGTGTTCTTGTCCCCTTCCTTTTTGCTTAGCTTGCATGTCTGCAAAAATGGGAGATAAGCAGCAGTGGATGGAAATTAATTTACTCAGACAGGACCTGTACAACATTCCTTTAACAGTACTTCTGTAACCACCCATAATCAGTCCGCCTGAAATCATATTCCGGTTTATAATGTAATATTCATCAGAGTAGTCCTGATTCATCCTGAAGTTTCCAAACTATTTCTACTCTTGACTTAGCCTAGGATTGAGTTTTATACCTTGTTTCTTATTGACCATTACTGACTGTTCCTTACACTGATGCATCTAGTCTTGCTCCCTAGGGCTGTAGTAAATCACTTTCTTACTGCTGACCTAGAATATTTTCATTGCCACGTGCAATCTGGTAAATGCATGTCACTCCCAGACTAAAGTTATTCTCAAATTAAGCTGTAACTGAAAGCCTTCCTGATCCCAATAATTTTCTGGCCAAACCAATTGTTTGGAAAGCAAAAACACCAGTAGCTTTTGGGAACAAATGCTCTTTAAATATAACAGGAAATCAGATTTTTACTTCTCCATACCTAGCCTTGCTTAAGGACTCAATTAATTTGTTATGATGACCTCTGATTCAGCTGTTAATTTATTTTGGTGGTAAAGTTTCTTGAATTTAGTTTTGTGTTTGAAATCTCAATGTTTTCTGGTCTGACGTGCATTTGTCCATTTCTGGCCAGACTGCTGATAATGTCAAATACCTGACAGCATGTTTTGCTTCAGGCAGAGTAGGAAGTTCTCCCCATCTCTGAAAAGCAGCTTGCCAGTACCTCTGGGGATACGATTGATTCTCCTTTTGCTTTTGAGGATTAACATGTGTGTTACACATGTCTGTACGGTTGATATCTCAGTTTTTATAAGCATTTTGTACTTGAGTTGGCTCATAGGGCCCAGGCACCTTCAGTTCCTGGGATAGATTTGGAATCTAAGCTAAAATTTATAACTAGCTCCCTTTGTGCCAGATTTGCACAAAGCTCCTCAACATGGAAAACGATAGTGACTAAGGAGCAGTCAGAGACTAAGTGGCATAGAAAAGACCTCTGGAAAGTTTGGGGGCTCAGTGTATGCTTTGGAGTTCAGGCATCTTCTAGTTTGTAATGCTCTAACTAGAACTAAAATACTGATGGAGGATTTTGTAGTAGATCAGGAATTTGGATTTAAATTCTGTTTGTTTCTGAAACAGGGTAGTAGTCACTCAAACTCGCTTCCCAGACTGATAAGTGGTATATTAATGACCTGTCTACACAGGTCTGCTGAACCACCTAGGTACAGATTCAGAGTAACTTGGTGTATTTTATGAGGTGTGACTTTTAAATCCTATCCTCTACTCTAAGTCTCACAAAAAATAAGTTTTTGGTTATGGGAAGGAAGCATGTCTAACTTCCAACATGTTTTCCTTATGTGTTTGTGTGTGTGTGGTTTCAAAAACTTGACTTTTTCTATCTCCTGCAGCTTCATAAGTGTCCTTATAAAAATGCCATTCCTTTCATGTTTTACTGGGCAAAGTTTAAAGCATCTGATTCTGTGTAAGATGATGTACAGGCAATCTTTAATGATGTATAAAAAATTGCAAGCTGCTTCTGACTGCTGTGTGAATTAAAAGCAAAGGAAATAATAATAATGCAACATAACCAAGGACCATATTTTGGGCAGCAAACAAAGGAGAAAGTGAAGCTCCTCATCCAGCTGGCTGACAGCTTTGTAGAAAAAGGACATATACACGCCACTGAAATTAGGAAGTGGGTCACCACTGTTGACAAACGCTACCGTGACTTCTCTCTCAGGATGGGGAAATACCGCTACTCCCTGGAAAAAGCCCTTGGAATCAATACAGAGGTACTGTAAGTCCATGTCCTGCTGGGGTTTTATACCAAAGCTGAAAGTCACAGAGGGAAGTGAAGGCTATAAATTGAAGTATGAATGCTGAAGGTTATCATGTATCCATTAGAAACACTTAAAACCCAGTCAACCTACCTAGCTAGCGAAGCTCAGAACTGTTTCTGAAGAGAAAAAAATCTTTTTGTGGCAGATCAGTGAAATGAGGAGGAGACAGATGAAGATCAGAAAGGCTTTCTAAACAAATATTTGCACCATTCTCCAGGAGACCATACAGCTACTGGGAAGGAGGGGGAAACACATGATTTGAATAAAAGTCTGTGTTAATTTTAGCATAAACCATAAATCCTGCTCTCACGCCATTATTTTAAGTCAGTCTCAGGCTTTGACTGTAAATTTTTATTCTCTGATCCTTTAACTAGCCAAAAAAATTGATCCCCAACCACTTCATCTCTGAGCTCTTTTAGGTGAAAGAGAGGAACACAAGAGAAACAAAAATTAGAACCTACTGCTATTCCGTTGCCACAATATTAAGGGGGAGTGCCAGAAGCAGAAACACTTAAAGACCTTTCAGTCAACCATCCCTTGAAATTAAATATCAAAGAAAAAGAAATAAATTCCCTCAGTTACACCCTCAAGGTACTTTAAATGTACTGTTCTTTGTAGGGTCTCTAGTTTACACAAGGTTACTAACCACAGTCTGGAAAGGTATTTCGATGGCAGAAGACCATTAGAATTTGGGATTGTCTCTGCATAGTGCTCTACTTTATCAGACTATTTATGAAGTCCTATACTAGGCAATTAATTTAGATGTGAAGGAGTAAGGTAAAATTTAGACACTTGTCATGAGTACATATTCCTAGATAGGAGTAACAGTGAAGATGGTAATAAATCTCATAGTTGGTGGGTTTTTTATGATTTCTCTCTCATTCTTACCTTCTCCCTTCTCACTGTAGTTTTTCTAAATCTCTTTGAATTTCCTTCTTTCTGATATTGGTATCTTTATCTTACTTTTGTCCCTTCTTATCCGTTTGATCTCATGAACATCCTGCATTTCACACAACAGTAGGATTACAATAAATTTAAAATCTGTACTGTCATTTTTTCTAGGATAACAAGGACCTAGAACTAGATATTATTCCAGCAAGTCTTTCAGACCGGGAGGTAAAACTGCGAGATGCAAATCATGAAGTCAATGAAGAAAAAAGAAAGTCGGCCAGAAAGAAAGAGTATGTCCCCAAACGCTCACAGTCTGCCATGGCACATTATCTAAGAGTGATTCTATTATATTTGCATGACCAAACTGACTGACAGTCCTATAACTCCTTCCAGCTGTGGAGCTATTGAGATAAGTCTACAGGTGTAGGGCCGAAGTTGTGACTTGTAGGCTAGAGAACTTCAGAACATAGAGGTTGAATTTCTTTTGGTTTTAATCAGAAGTTACTTTTGGAAAGGAAAAGGAGTGAGTCAAGCACTTCGATTGGACCCTGATGTCCTGGAGATACTCATTGTCATGATTTCTCTCTGGCTGTACGTGAAGAGTAAAATGAACAGGAAAAAATGAAAAGCATCTTTTTGTGTCTAGGTATTATCTAAAGTCCAATGACATCCAGAGGAGTTAACTGGGTTTCAGTGACACAAGAGTTCACTTGAAGTTTAGGTTCAAATTTCAGTGGGTGTAGAACTGAGACAACTGGAAATATTTCATACTAGAGGAAATATTTGGAGACTGCTTGTTGCACTTAAATCTAGAAACAGTCTAATTTCACAGTATTTTATCTTCATTTTTGTGAGAATATTCTGGAAAGCATTTGTATATACAATCCTTCTCAGCCCTCTGAAATTGTCACTACAGCGCATAACCTTGATAAGAAACTGTTTCTGCTTTAGGAACAGTGGTTACACTTGGTCTGCCTGCGGCACATTTTAAAAACGTTGGGCATTTCACCTTGGAGATGCCTAGCCTCAGGCACTACAGATGTGGTTGTTGGGCTTCCTAGCAGTCTGGATTTTCTCTGGTTAGATACCAAGCTGTTGAAGCCTCTTCAAAGTAGTGGTGTCTCCCAAATCCATCTATATTGCCACTGAAGGTCAAGTTTCAAGGTGACTTACCACTGACTATTAGTGAAGATGCAAGTGTTGTTGGTGAATCTCAAGTCCTTACTCCTGGGAAAAAAAAAAATTTTGAGAATCAGTTGACTGTTAGAGATGGGCATGTAGATAGTAAATCACAACTCAGGGTTGCAGAAGTACAACTTTATAGAATTTTATGCAGAAAAATATTTAGAAAATAACCCTGCAGGGGACTAGTGTATGAAGTGGTGTTTCGTTCATGGAGCTGAAAGGTGCAAAGTAAGGCAGCTGAAGGTTTAGAGTGGAAGTACACCGATTCATTAGGACAACAGAAGGATGTTTTGTTTTCTGTTCATTATACAAATGCTTATAATGTCCAAAACACCTGAAATACTTTTTTTTTTTCCAGATTCATTATGGCTGAGCTGCTTCAGACTGAAAAAGCTTATGTCAGGGATTTACATGAATGTTTAGAGGTAAGTTACAGCCCAGGAAGTCTCCAGTATTTTCAGGAAGGACATGGCATCCTTTGAGGCGGTGATGTTCACTGTACTGCAAAGGCTGACCTTGACAAGAGTTTGTGTAAGGGTACCACCATTAGTGGCTAGCTGCAGAGCTGTGTCCTGCTGGTGGTGGGGGCTGGGTGGGCAGAGGGAGCTTGTCTCCCTGGCAGAACTGTGCCCTGTGCTCCCCACACTTGGCTGTAAATGTCTGCACCTCCAGGGACACCTGGGTGGGCCTTTATTTGCAAAGCTGCGCTCAACCCTGCAGAGCGAGCGCAATGTTCTGGGACTCAGTGAAGAGCAATACATTTGCACGCTGACCTGAAATGTGTTGGTTTCTAGTCTTTTTTGAATCATGGAACATTTTCTTAAGAATCACATCTATTCCTTTGAATCATCTCATGCTAGAGAAAGAGCTGGATTTGCACTGTCAAATATCTTGCTTAGCTCTACAGCAGGGTGTTCCTGAAGGGCACTGTGATATTCAGGGCAAAAAGCAGAGTGTATTTCAGTGAAATCTGTCAGCTTTCACATTTCTGCAGTTTGAAAGAGATTTTTATGTATCTAATGCTACTGAAGTGGCACATCCAGCTTATCTTTCAACTGTTTCTGCCTGCAGTTTTTGGACACCATCAGTTGGACAGCAAAGACAGGTGGTGTTGGCATGTTTCTGCTTTTTCCTCAGACAACTTTTAAGTGTCAGCACTTTGAATTTCTCTGGAGAGCTTTCTGTGACACTGGAACATTTAACTTTTTTTTAGCTTGTTTGTTTAGCATCAAAGTATGTAGTTCCCTTGTCAGCCTGTGCCTTTGGCAATAAAATGGGAGATCTAGTCTTTTTCACTGCATTTATTCACAAAGCTAACAATTGCTGGTGTCTTCCAGACTTACCTTTGGGAAATGACAAGTGGAGTGGAAGAAATACCCGCTGGGATCCTTAATAAAGAACACATCATCTTTGGCAATATTCAGGAGATATATGACTTTCATAACAAGTAGGTTTTCCTAACAGTTCTGTTAATGCTTACTAAGGAAACCAAAAGCATGTGTATACCTATACATCTACGTGGTGTCAGCAGTGAACGCCTACAGTACAATGCACACAGGAGTGTAAAGTAATAGATCCAGATTTGCAAAGTAATGTTTGATTTCTTGTTTTGTTTCTCTTACAAAAAATGAATTGCATCTTAGTTTAAACTTCACCTTCAGCTGATTAACAATGTTAAAGTCATACTATACCAGTTCTTTGTAGTTCTATACATGCTTTCCATCTCACAGCACTACATCTAGTCTGGAAGGTTGTCTGTCAAATATAGGATCTCTTGGAAAACACGAGGGGGAAAAAAAGGAATGGTTGACATGAGCTGGGTGAATAAGTAGCTTTCCTGCCACTTCTTGGAGACTCTCTGTTTTTAATCTGTACCTAACTGTACTCCCTTTTATCATGATAAGGCTGTGTATCAGGTCAGCTTAGAGGGCATTGTTTCCCTGCTGTAATGTAAATGCAGTAGCAGTTATAAAATTAACATTTAGGGGTGCTGAATCCCACAAGTTCAGCCTGAATTTCAAAGTCTATTGTTAAGTTACACATCAAACCCAAAGCAGTTTGAAAAACAAATCAGAAAAACCTTCCCTGTTGAAGTTCTGGGAGACTTTCAGTGCTTCAGCCAGATAAATGCGCCATCACATACACATAAATATGGTCATCATGTACACATAAATATGGTCCAGCAGAGGCTGCCATATGCATGCTTTTGTGCAATCAGCTTCAAAGCATATCACGATAGTAGATTCAAACTACGTATTACATTAAAAAGGCCTTTAAGTAATAGATGAATTGAGTTCCAGCCCACAAGAATTGCCCTGTCATACAGGTAAATATTCCTCTCCCGTTTAAAACTATGCTAGGATCACCCAATTGCCTTCCCACTTTCCGTCTCTTTGTGGTGCTATATTTTCTTTTTAGTGACCCTGACTGATGCCATCTGATTACTCTCCTTTTTGACTTTCCCTTGCTCCCAGCTACCACCCCTTCAACTGTCAGTCATGCCCCTCAGCTCCCTGCTGCTGTCATTTCTCCTTTCTCTGACCCATCCTTCTCCAGCCCCCTGCTTCTGCATAATCCTTTTCCCACTAAAACTTCTAGCAATGCTAAAATAAATTTTCCCCTGCTCGCCTCCACCAGCATCCTCCACAATCTTCTCCTTTGGCTGGTGATGTTAAGGCATCCCCCAGCCTGATTCAGGGCTGGGGAAACAGCACATTCAGTTGCTTCTCCTTCTGCAACTTCCGTTTCACATTCCTCTTTCCACCCAGACGTTGTACAGGCCTCTATCTCAAACAGAGATGTCACTCATGGTACAAGGTGTCAGGAGAGAGTAGATTATAAAATCTGTATTTTGGGAGTTTACTACTTACCTATGAAATGTCAAGCTTATTTAAATTGTGCTTTGCCCAGTGTGCCAAGTTTGGTGGTGGAAAGCTGGCAGCTTTGGGCTTCTCTTTTTGCTCTTCCTCTGAACCACTGCACAAGATCTTTTTGAAGATTCATGATCTGATTTTTGAATATCACTTTCAGTCCTGAATACACTGACCCCCTACTAGGGATTGCTACCTTTTCCTTTCTAGTGGAGTCAGGCAGCACTGCTCAAAACCCACAGAATACCTTGGCAAGGACATACTTTTTTCCACTGGCAGGACACTTGATTAGCCTCGTAATCAAGATACAAGTACTGATCATTAGCACTGATTAACTCATTGGTCATTCTGCTTCTCCTGGGTATTTGACTGTAACTAGTTACATTGGTGTCTTCTTTTTTCAGCATTTTTCTAAAAGAACTAGAGAAATACGAACAACTGCCTGAGGATGTGGGCCACTGCTTCGTCACCTGGGTAATGAGGCTTCTTCTTTTCATTATTTATTCAAATTAATTCCTCCAGCACAGACAGAAATAATCTGGGAATTGGTGCAAGGGTTACGTCCTTAGTGATAAGTGAGATTAGGAGCTAATCTGGAACTAAGACTGCTTTGTCCATCACCTCTCCCAGGGTGAAAGGTTCCCTCCCTTAACTCTTCTCCTGAGCAGTGGTGTGAAGGCTTTCCAGAGCCTCTCTCCTTGTCCTGCACTGACCAGCACAGCTTTTACATCTGCTGGTTCCTGTTTAACAGGACTTCCTCGAATCAAACCTCTATTTAGGGGTGACATTCATTTCTTTGTGAAGGGCCCTGGGAGCACAGACATTTAAAATCTTAATATACCTTCCTTAGAGAATCTTAGTTAGGCCATGAGACATCTACAAAGGTGTGAACAACATATTTTATCAACATTTTTCTTCAGAAGTTAGTGTCAAATTTCTGAGCCACTATGCTCTCTCATTCCGTTACCCAGTGCCAGGATAATTTCCAACAGGACTCTGAAATGTTGATGCTAAGAGTCTTCACGGGCGTAGAAGGCTCCAGGAACTGGCTACAGTAATTTATCTCTATGAAAACTGTTTTCTTTTCAAAATATTTACCAGGCAAGTCAGCCATCTTCATGTTTTCTCTGAAGGTTTTATTTGTATTTCAAAGCTGGGAATTAGTATTTTAAAAGTCATTATGAAAAATGTTCACTTATCAAAAAAAATGAGCATGTTTGGATGATTTCAAATGTTTTTTTAATTTAAAAACATGACACAAATATTGATGAAATGGATTTAGAAATATTGTTTACAAAGGAGAGGTTACCTATTTATGAAAGATGGACATATGTATGTATCATTCTGTGCAAAATCTTCATGGTATTTTTTTAAGATACTATCACATCATCTCTGGAATAGTACATGTCCAGAGCTGTGTGTATGGTTACAGACATACACACAAAGCTGCCTGCCCAATTGCAGGATCCTGTTATTTAGATACCTTGTATAAAAAAGGCAATAGTAACAAAAGGAGGCCATCTTCCTCTTCTGTTTGCCTGCCTGCCTCTCCCTGAGACCAAAGTTCAGTAATATGAAGCTGCTCTAAGGCATAAGTGCACAGATGCTTTTAATTTCCTCTTAAAAATAAATAAATTAGGAAATGAAATGCAAAACACTCCTAGCACAACATAAAGTTTGAGCCATTAAAGTATGAACGAAGGTAAGAAAGGCAAGTTTGGGCCAGGCATCACAAATCTGAGCCAGACTAAAGTAAAAAATGTTGGCTCAAGCCAGTTTAAGCTAGGTGAGTCTCTTGCCCAGAGCTTCTACATTGGCTTTATCTGCAAGTAGGTGATAGAGCCAACACTTCATGACTGAGTTTTGAGACCTGCAGACTTTTGGATACAATCTATGTAACATCATTACAGCTCTTAGAAATTATTTTATAGCTGGATTAAAGTTTTAGGCCTTCACTCTGTGACACTTGTTAAAGAAAGCCTCCCATAGCTGTTACATGGTGCACCTCATTCTGCTCAGAACTGCTCAGGTAAGGCATGAGTTTTCTATAAGTCTTATGTTCTTAATTTGCAATTTTTCTGTTGCTTTGGGAAGTGGGGGTTTATCACCCGTATTTATCCTGGTGAGCCTTAATGAAAGACTGCGCAAGCAGAAAAATAGCTTAACTTGCTTTTCCCTTGATGTTTGTTTTCACAGGCAGATAAATTTCAGATGTATGTCACCTACTGCAAAAACAAGCCTGACTCCAGCCAGCTCATCCTGGAACATGCAGGGACTTTCTTTGATGTAAGCAGCCATTGCCATTTTCCTTTGGCATGCCTAGTGCAGCTGAAACACTTCCTCTTTACAGCTGAGCAACAGGTTCCTTTTTGTGCTTTGGCATTTGGGTTTTTCATTCCACTGCAGGTATCACATGCTGTGAAAAGTGATAGGCTGTGGTGTGATGCGTAATCTTTATCAGTGTGACAAGTTGTTTTTAATGGAGACACACATTCTTAAGGGAACCTTTGTGCATTTTTCAGACCCGATCCTTTCTAAAGATCTGGTTTAGATGTACTCTCTACCTCTGGGTTTTGTGGTAAAATGAAAAGCAGATCCCATTATATTTTATGACCTGAAAGCCCTAAGTCCAGAATAAGATCCTGTTCTCCTGTTCTGCAGATTTTACCCAACCTATTAAACATTTGCTTCATCATGCTAGTAAGGGACTCCATTGACTGCAATTAGACTATTTCCCTTGCAAGCGCTACACCTGGTGCTAAAAAATTTGCAGACTCCAATCCCAGTTTTGTAGGCTGAGAAAGATCTTTAAAGTTTTTGAGTAATTTTGAACTAAGCTTTCCCTCTGATTTCTGGGACCTCATCGGTTTTGCCATGCATGTCTGCTAGCTTATAGCTTTAATTAGTTGCCTTTCTGAAAAAACGCTAAAACATTTTTTCCAAAGCATTGAAAATCTTTTTACAAATGTAACCCCTCAGCAGCATCCAACCTGTGATGTGTTTGGCAGCTGACATGAATCAGCTCCTCTGGGCTTTGCATGTGTCAATGGTTATAGCATTTCGATTAAACTCAACACTGAAAGACCTCACATGAGGCAGAAAAGTGATGAACACCTTTTGCCTTGTTACCAACTGGTCTAAAAGTAGAATTGAACTGAAAGGGGTTTTCCAGGAGGTGGCGCTTGAGCCTGTTGAATGGTTTGTACTGTTTGGTGACTGGGGCGGGGGGGTGAGCCGCATGGGGTGTCTTATCAGTGGTGTTCACACAGGTTTAAAAGCGTTTTCTTTGCTAAGCTTTTCCAATTCAGCGCAGTATATGGGCTCGAAATCTGCCTGATATTGCTTAATAGTGAATATTCATGTGTCAGCATCTGTTGTTTTGCAAGGGGGCATGTTTTTCTTCCATTGGTGGGAATTGTGCTGGGCTACCGAGTGGTGCTGGTGCAAGAAGAGAAAGCTGTCTATCTCCCCCCCAAAATCCCCTAGGAGTCACTCAATCTGAGCGACTAAGGTAGTGGAAGTACCTGTAGATCCTTCTTATCTTGATCTTGGAGTGGCAGCGGTTAAGTGACAGGACAGGGGACAGTCTGGCCTGAGGAATACGGAGCAAATGGCTGGTTCTTTTCTTCCAGGCAGAACCTGGAATTTCCCAAAACACCCTGATAATGCGAGTGAATTATCCAGAATAACACCCCTTAGTAAGAAACCTGCTTGAAGATGACAAGTGTACAACCCCTCAAATTGCATAAACCGTCATAGAAAGCCACCTTTGAGATGAAAACAAGCAGTCCCAGTAATCTGTCCGAACCCTTCAAGTCTGTGGAAAATTTGCAGCCTCAGGGGTCATTGCAAGGGTTAGCTAATTAGGAGAAGGAGCAAAGAAAATTGACATATCTTGTTTGAAACTGTGAAGAGAATTAATAGCGATGCTATCGTAGCTGGGATGTTCTAAGGACATAAGTGAAGCCATATATGTAGAGAAAAGCAGTTTCTTTTCTTAGACCAGTTGATACAAGTGGAAAACTATGCACAAACTCTCATTCGTGAAACTTGCCTAGAAGTTGTTGGTATGGTTATATTAGCTGGAAATTGCCTAGGGAATGGAACTAGTATGCTTACTCTTTCATAATTGCAGTAGACTCATTCATTTGGTTCTTTCACTTTTTGTATCTGTCTTGTTCATCATCTGAGAGTATTACTACATTACTTATAACTGCGTTCTTCATTCAGTAGTTTCAAAGATAAATTATGCCTCCCGTATTTAGTAACTTTTAATATTTGTAATATCATATACTTCAGGCTAGCAAGATATATTTTTGATTACCAACATGTGTTAGCCCTCAGCTTCAGCTGGTGGAAATCAGCATATTATTGAGGTGATTTTAGTGTCTGTTATTTAAGCGAGCTTTGGACCTTAGGACAAAGTTTGGTTCAGTCATCTATACGCCACATGGCACCTTTAACTTGCATGACCAGCATTTACAGAGTGGAACACGGTAAAGCTCACTGATTTTGGTAGCATTGCAGAGCATTGGGTTTCTGCATGTTCTTGGATAGTTTCTCTGCTGAGCTGGAGTGTCCCTTAGGAAATGGGCAGAGGTGCAAGCAGGTTCTCAGTTTCTCCTTAGTAATATTTTTTCTGAAATTGCTCACCAAAGATTTGTGTCATGCATTACAAAACCTAAACATTTCATGAGGGTTTCAGTGCTGAATCCGTCTACTCAGCAAGCTGTTGGTCTGTACACCCGGTTCAGGATGCAGTTTGTCCTCCTACTAAACAACTGTACACAATTAGACTTATCTTAATTTGTGAATGTCTTTAGACATTTGATACAAAATCTGGGCACTTTTATCACTGCTTCATGGTAAATTCATCGATTCTTATGTATGAAATTGTATTTAAGTATTCCTGTCTCCATGTTGTCCATCCAAGGGCCTCTGAGGGTCCTGTGCTGCCCTATGCAAGGATATTTTTGGTGTGTGTCTGGGATTCTGCCATTGCATGTAAGACTACACGTTGATCCTGTTCTATAGCTCATCTGGTTTGCAACACACAACTGTCAGTACATGGTGCCTGTCAGATACTGTCATTTCTTCCAGGCCCTTGGGACAATATTCCACGCAAGGAATAACTAAAGTTGTGTCTAGTGGTGAGCCATGGTGCACTATAATGTGAGCCAAGCTTGCTTTAAACAAGAAGCAGGCAAAGTAGAGAGCACAGAGCCCTGTGACTAGCTTGCTTCTGAAACCTGCCAGCTACTTCAAAGCTAGCTCAGGTATCTCTGTGCTTCATCTTACTTAGAGGTGTGTAAGAAATGTCTGCACTACCATGCTCCACCCTGCACAGACCTCTCCAGTTTCCATCTCCACCCACAGTAAGTCCAGACCTCTCCAGCTGTTAAAAAGCCAACCCAAGACATACTCCAGCGGGCTGCCATCTTACTCCAACACTTCAGGGACCAGAGGAAGGAGCTGCAGGGAGAATGTCCCTTTCCAGCAGTGTACTTGTCTGATTGCCATGTAGCAGTGCTATTGCTTCCCTGCTGCAGGTTCCCGTGCAGCAGGGACAGCTGTCACTCCATCAACCCACTGTGTCTCCACACAGTCTGACCAGGGAGCATCCTGGCGGAGCAAGGAATGCCCAAAGGGGAGATATCTTGCTGGGAGCGTGCCCTGCTATTCGGAGAGCTGGGAGGAAGGAATAGCGCTAAATTCATTACTTGGATCCTACAAAAACAAGTGTACTCAGCCAGCTCCAGGAAGTTCACAGACGTGGCCGAGGTCTTGCTGGCTCCGGCAGTTACTAATTGAATCCTAGCCATGTGCTCTGCAGACTCTGTCCCTGTTTGGAGCCAGGCATGACTCAGCTTCATGCGAACTCCATTAACCCACACAGAGAGCCCCTTCCCTTCTGGGTCTCGTTCATGCCACCAGAGATATTTTTTTCTAAACCAAACTTGCCTAGTACCAAAAAAAAAAAAAATCTGTTGGCACATTATGTGAAAAGTTGCTATTTTTGCATCCCAGCTTGAAGATAAACACTGGAGCTAAAAAACCCAGTAACCTCCCTAGTACTCAGCAGAAAATCAGACTGTATACAGAAATAAAATCTCCGTTCTTGGCAGTTCTTCCCCCTTCATCTTCTGTAACTTCTTCCCTTTACAGCCTCAAATTTACCCTCCAGTGGCTGGAGATAAGTCCCATTCCCCGTCCCCATCTGCTCCCCTAGGAACCGAGGATTTGCTGATGGCCAGGAGCAAGGGGAGGCATGCCCAGGGCCTGGTGGAGACAGAAGGAATTCCAACCTGTTCTGTTTCAGCAGTGAATGTGCCCCTGTAGGGCATGAGTTTTAAATCTTTTAGATGGTTAAATATGTGCAGTAGGGTCCTGTAGGATTTTCAGGAGCTCCTAACTCCCACTGGAACCAGTTGGAGGGAGGCAGCTGGGCCCTTTGCAGACCTCACCAGGTGCCTGTCTGTAATGTCTCCAGAAGTTCATGAGCACGTCACACTGATCAGCACAGACATTTTGGTTGAGATTCAGGTGACAAGCCAGGAACGTTCAGTGCTGTAAAAGGTGTCATAAGGGTATCTCTCCTGGCCCCCAGCTGCCACCTCAGAATAGCATAGGTCTGTCAGCACTGTGTCAGACCTGTTACTCTCATGTGGATATTGCAGCTACCTCAGGGCTCTCAAATGATACTAGATGCTTATGTTTAGACAGCTAAATGACACCCTACGCATGCAATTTAATTTAATGTCACTCCACTTTAATTGACTGCTAAGACTCTGCTTTCAGCCTTCATTGCTAGGAGAAACCAGTTGACATGACAGATAAGTCATATTTAAATCAAGCCTGTATAGTTTACTCAACATAGCCTTAGCTTGACTTGCATAGGGCCCCTGCAGTTTAAGTGGCCTTAGGGGGCCTCTGCAATTTATTGCCAGCATTTCTGAAACCACAGTTATTTGCATGTGAGCTTAAAGAGAGTTAAAAAAATAACAAAGAAATGCAGAGGTCCAGAGCTAAAATTAGTTATGGGTGGTTCTGTCTGGCTGGGGGGGGTTAATAGTTTTCTATGCCTGACTGCTGTTTTTATCTCTTCTAGGAAATTCAGCAAAGACATGGTCTGGCCAACTCTATCTCTTCTTATTTAATCAAGCCTGTCCAGAGGATCACAAAATATCAACTCCTACTGAAGGTACCTTAGTGAGCTGCCCAAATCAGCTCATGCAGAGCAGTTCACAGGTGTAATGAGTTAACTTATTCTTAAGGGAGCTGCTTCATCACCTTTTCATGACTTGTAAGCAGCTGCTGCTGAGCTGCTACTCCTGCTCCCCAGGCCTGAGCCTGGCAACAAAGTGTGAAATCAGGTTGGGTGTTTTAAAGGAAAAGACTCACAGGAAGAAAAAAACCAACAGTAAAAAACTGATCACCTGTTTCAGCTGCGGGGGGGGTGTTGTATCTAAGTGGATTTAACCCTAAAAAGCAAGAACTGGGACAGAGAAATTTAAGGGATGACAGAACTGTTTACTTTCCTTCTTGCTAAGTTTGTGACATGTAATATTTTGATTAAAGATTTCAGTGACACCAGTAATGAACTTTGGGAAATTTCACTGACTCTTAACTGAGACTCCTTCACTGGCATTAGATTCTGTTTGGGAGCTAACAAGTTTGTGTTTGAAAAACAGGGAAAAGCTTCATATACAAAGCAAGAACTTCCAAGTGAAACGTTAACATTTCCAATAAAAAAACACCCTTTGTTGGTTTGTTTTAAATTGGTTACAGGTTTTTGCAGTATCTTGTGAGTAGGTGAATTTTAGATCTAACTTAACCAGCCACTGTTCACTTCAAAACTAGTAAACCAGAGGAGAAGAAATATCTGGGGGATAAGGGAAGAGGCAGAGTCTGACTTTGAAAAGCTAGGACCAGATATGATACTTGCATCTCTTTAAAGCTTCCTGTGTATATACCAAAGGAGTGATACGCTCTACTAGGAAGGCACTTACTAAGTACATTCAGTGTGTTGACAAATCTGTGCTTTGTACCAGTTTACTGAAACAACACGTAGGTTTACCATAGTCTTGCGAGTGCTGTGGGACAGCAAGCCTGCACTGTACAAACCACCTGCTAATGGGAAGGCTAAACCACCCCTTCAGTCATCACCCTGGTGGTCTTCTCAGGTGAATCTTTCCTGAAGTGACGTCCCTGCCCTGAGCACAGCCCACTGCCAGCCCTGCCCGCACTGCGGTTCTCACCAGCACCACTGGATCAGGCAGGGGTCCTGCAACCCAGCTGGCACAGCTGGACTGACTGATGAGCGCAGCATAGGCAAAAATCCCCAGAAACCCTTTAAGCGCAGTGTCACTCGAGAGCACCTTATGTTGTCTTGCTTTATTCACGATGCGTTTTGATGCACTTCAGCTTTCTCCTGCCACTGTTAGTGAAGCGGTTGCAACTTTTTGTTTTACTTGCCAAGAAAACCAATCTGAGATAAAGCCAGCATGTTGGTCAGTTTGTTTATAGGTGTTCTGCATTGCTTCTTAGGAACTGCTAACCTGCTGCGAGGAGGGCAAAGGGGAACTCAAAGATGGTCTGGAAGTGATGCTCAGTGTCCCAAAGAAGGCCAACGACGCAATGCACGTCAGCATGCTGGAAGGTAGCACATGGCTGGGGCAGGGGAGGGACCCGCCCATAAATGAAGCCTTCTTGTAACTTGTGTAGAAAGTTAGTACAGGTTGACTACAGCAATACTGTTGATTGATCATAATTTTCAGGTACTTCCTAGTTCCTTTCTGATATATCTCCAACAGTCTTGGAAGAATAAAGCTGGCTAGGAAGTTTAGGGTTCTTATTTATTTATGTGTGTCTCTATATATGTACATACACATATGTGTGTGTGTATATATATATTAGATATTTGTATACATATACAATGTGTATATATATTTGGTTAAAACGTTCTTACTCAATGAAAAAAAACCAAACAACCCTTCTGAAACAGTATCAGTGTAGCTGCTGGCAGCTGTAACAATTATTGGATGAAAACATTTCTAAATATTGTATCAACATTTCAAGAAAAAGTTCTAGTTTTCCAAGTCAAAACAGTTTATGTTTCAAAATGTTTGTATAATTATCCCAAAAATAATTTTTTAAAAAAAAGTATTATTAAAAAGTATTTCAAAATTACAGAAAAAAATATTTTGATTGTCCCAAAGTTAAGTCTTTTATTGGCTTTTTGATGTGTGGAGTATTTCTAAAATTTAAAAATTTTGTTCTGGACAGAGATGCTTTATTGTCTTTCAATCATTTTCTTGGCCTGGGAAAATAATTTCCAGCCTGGCTTCAGTCAGAACCAGGAAACAAGTCGAGTACTAAAACGAGCAAGAAAAAGGAAATGGTGCCAGTAGCTAAGCAGCACATTAAGGCCAGGTGATTAAAATTGCAGAGGGGTAAACTGACTCAGCATAGGTAGAAACACTATAAAGATGGTTTTAACTGTGGTGTCTGGTGAAAAGTAAGGTTTCCCAAAATAACACCTGGATAATCTGTCCTCATGAGATGGCTAATGCCACGCAATAATAAAGAAGCAGAGATAACTTTGTTAGAGTAGACAAGCACTTGGACAGTTGTATTCTGAAGAAAACACTATTTCTGACAATGTGGAGGGGCCAGGGCTGCTTGCTGCTCTCCCAGGGCTATCTGGCATGACAACAGCAGGCTGTGCTGGTGGAGGAGCAGTCCCCAGCTCTGGAGAGAAGTGTGACCCACAAGCTGCTGAGACAGCAACTGCTGGAACAGCAGCTTGGAGGGCACCTTGCACTAGGGACTTCCTTTTCCCTCAAGCCACCCAGTTACGGGGAGGGAGTCCTGTGATCCTCAGCCATGTGAAAGTTTTTGACATGCAGCTTGGAATATGAGAAAATCCTCCTGGAAAGTTTTTTCAGACACCATACCAATTTGCTCTTATAGATGTAGCACCCCCATGCCACTGCTGTGCCCACAGGTCCTTGAAGGTTAGGTTAGCATGCTTGAAGGCATCATGATATGATGGGGCACCTCTAGCCACTGCACATTATGTTTCTCTGAATTTGTGTTGACATGCATAAGATTCCTTGCATTGCAGTTTTGTGTACAGTAACTGCCACTGAAACCTTTATAATGTTTATCTTTGAGTAATTACTACTACACTTAGAAGCAGTCTCATTTAGCACACATGACGTATTTGCTTCTGGTGAAATAGTTAAATCATTGCAGTAGAAAAAAAAAAAGAAAAATATTTTCACTGGGGCAATGGATACCCATTAATGTCCTTTCAGAATATACATAAAAAAAGAGAAAGGCCCTTTTATTTCAGTTCCTTACTGCTCTGGTGTTTCTGGGCATTACTGGTCCCAAGAACAAATACAAGCCAATGTATTTTGTGGTTTTAGGGTTTGATGAGAACCTGGACGTCCAGGGAGAGCTGATTCTTCAGGATTCCTTCCAAGTGTGGGATCCCAAGTCTCTCATTCGGAAAGGCCGTGAGAGGCATTTGTTTCTCTTTGAAATCTCTTTGGTGTTTAGCAAAGAGATCAAAGATTCTTCAGGACACACAAAATATGTTTACAAGAACAAGTTACTGGTAGGTGTGGCTGCAAAGAAAATATTCTGGATGTTGTGTTTTCTTGTAGGTAGCGGTGGAGTTTGGGGGCTGGCTCACATTTCTCCATGCTGGATTGGGGATACTCATGCCGCCTGGAAGGGCTGGCTCTGGGCCCTGTGGGGCTCACCTGGAAGCCAAGCTCATAGGGAGTCTGGAGATGTTTAAGATAGTGAGATGTGAAGGGTGGGTGGGAAATGCAAGGAGTATCACTCAAGCCATTCACTTCCCTGCAATCCCCTGCTGGTTTTCTCTTTCTTTTATCTCTGTGTAGCAAAGCAGAGACAAGATCTTATTCCCTTATCCATCCCTGCCTCCCCATTTCTCCCTACAAACATAAAGTTTTCTGGACTCATGAGGCTTCATATATATGAAATCTCTCATCATCTCTCTTCCACACTAGACCTCAGAACTGGGAGTGACTGAACATGTTGAAGGAGATCCCTGTAAATTTGCTTTGTGGTCTGGACGAACACCATCCTCAGACAATAAAACAGTGCTGAAAGTAAGTCTTTTCTACTTGTTTTCTTTGCTTTAGAGCTGCTAGTTCAGGCCTTGGGAGCATTAAATGAAATGTAAGTTTCTTCTCTCCTCATATTTGCGTGGCTTCCATGTCTATCAGCGGGATCATGCCTGCATCAGAAGCAATTCAGCTCTAAGGCCTCAGTATGAGTCAAGACAGTGCAGTTGTGCAGCCTTGCTGAAATTGCATCTCCTCTTGCAATCTGGGTTGAAGAGCTGCACACTGACACAGGGCACATCTCAGGGTGTTTGGTTGGGAGGCGTAATTCTCTTAGTCCTTTGCCACTGGGCTGATCAACAATCAACCAATTCCTCAAACCTCCAGAGCTGACAGCCATTTCTGTCAAGTGAGTTCCTAATGAAGAATTCATGTTATAGTTATTTTGTCCGAGGAAATCCCAGCTGTGCACTGATAACCTATTTCTCCTCTACAGAGCATGCTGTACTGCTAGCATTAAATATATTTATCCAGAGCTTAGCTGCTTTGCTGTTGCTTGCCGAGTAGGTCTGGTAAAAATACCCTCAGTTCTCCTGGGGTTACCAGGTACTCCAGCAGCTAAAACAATACAGCAGAGAGGAGAAACAGTTAATCATGCATTTTCATCAGCCAGCCACGATTCTTCTACATAGGAGGTGACATGCTGGAAATATGAGAAAGTGTCTGTCTTTTTCTGCCTTGTGGAACTTTAGGCATCCAGTATTGAAACAAAACAAGAATGGATCAAAAATATCCGGGAAGTCATTCAAGAAAGGATTATCCATCTGAAAGGAGCTCTGAAAGAGCCAATTCAGCTCCCCAAGACACCAGCAAAGCAGCGAAACAACAGTAGAAGGTAACCTCAGTCATTCCATACAACATGAAATCACTAGCATTTTCTCGACCAACAGCAGTGTAGTGTCTGTGGGCTTTTTACTGGATTCACTTGTTTTTTCTTACTATAGTCAAAAGCAGGTTTCATCATCTTTGTTTTTTATATGTTGTCTTGGCAAAAGTAGCTAGAAAGCTTTTCTATGATATACATACAAAGGTCTTTTATTTTAGTACTCCAAAGTATTAGGGAGAAATGAACAGTAAAAATTCTTCAGAGTCCAAGGTTACGTTTCTTTCCCAAAGTAGAATTTACTTTTTCACATTTGACTATTAACAGATTTATTTCTTTTTTCCCTGTTTGGCATTTTGAATTGTTTGACAATGAAAATCACAGCTGGTCATGACAATATATTACTACAGTGAAGAAGCTGTGTTTCATCATCAAATACAAACTCATTTCAGCCTGTGAAGTAATATTAAATTTTTTTGTCAACTTCTTTGAATCCTGGATTAAATAGAAATTATAGAAAATGAATTGTTCTTTTGCTGTCATGCTGGCATTCCCAAAAGCCACCTGTAATTCGAGCATCTCCATTTCCTCATCAAGTTTTATTACGCTCTTATTTCAGGCTGTGTTATAGAGGCATCCAAAGCATGAGTAGCCAAGGTCACCCAGGAGACCTGCAGCAAGGCAGGCATCCAGACATTTCTTCCTGGGGACATGCACCAATACAAAAGTATTCTAGTACAGAAGGGGGATCTTAATTTTTTTTTCCTTTGTCCTTAAATATGTATTTTGTATTTAAAGACGACTAAAAATTTAGAAGAACTATATCTATAGAGCAGAAGGGAAGAAAATACCCTCTGTTAGCAGACTTACAGAGGTAGACTCGTAGAGGTCTACACTGTCTTTATTTATGTTTGTTTGGATATCATTTTTATGGCTTAGTATTACTCCTGAAGACGTGGTTCCTGTGAGACAAGAGAAATACCCCTTCATTCAGTGTCATGTGTAGCCTGGGCTGAATGGTTTTGGTTAAGGCAGAAATCTAATTGAAGGAAAAATTCTGCCTCACACCCTCATTACAGAGCTATTTTTGAACACCAGAGTCTTCTATGCTGTAAATATGCAGGCAATGGCCATCCTGTTTCCAGCAACAAACATTGTGATTATGTGCTAATCCCAACCCTATGGCTGAGGGTGACATCATTTTAAATTGCAAGCTATATAGCAACATGGGCTGCATCATTGAGGTAATGTTAGCACAAAGACAGCTCTGGCACGCTGACTCAGCACTTTCCAAATCCACCTATAAAGTTGTGCACATTCCAAGGTGGTATGTTAAGTAAGCACCATTGTTTCCCTATTATGTCTTTTGCAGAGATGGAGTAGATGATGCAGACAGCCAAGGAGATGGCAGCAGTCAACCTGACACCATTTCCATTGCATCCAGGACATCACAGAACACAGTGGACAGCGATAAGGTAGGACTGAAATGTGAAAATACACTGCAGCTAGTCACCCCCAGAAAAATGTAAGTGAAGAGCAGAATAGAAGGCAAAATAAAGCAACCTGTCCTCTGCTGAGTGAGTTGAAACTTGTATTCCCTTATGCTAGGCTATTAAAATCCAGTCTGTTTCTAGCTGCTCGTCCGTACTGCTGTTTTACATGGTAACATCTCTGTTGCTGCAGCTTCTTTGTGATTCAGACACAGAGGTTGAATTGGCTCTGAAGAAACACAGCCCACAGCAATGTTTTATTCCCTAGTAGAACTTTCCCTGTGGGAGCCAGCTTCTGAATCAGCAAACAGTTGGTTATGTTCCATATTTGCCCTCTGGGCTAAAATCTGTAGTTCGTTGAAGGGAATACAGGTGCTTACACACCAATTAATAGAGCAAAACTGGGATCCTGGCTGGTATCTTGAGAGCCTGGGAGACCTACGCTTTCCAGAGGCTGTGATTCTGGACCCCTCTCTGATCATGGACATATGGTGGAGCATATGGATGGCCCTGAGACGCGCTAGATTCTGTTGGAATGCTGCACACTGTCAGCACGTACGTACTCGTCACTTTACTTATCAGACAATCTGAGTCCAGATTCCCAGCTTCAGTAGGATGCCTGATTTGAATTTGTCACCCTGATACCTCCAACTGCGGTCTTTTAGCTGAATTAGCAGTTGCTGGTAGGAGTAAATGGGCTGGTAGTAATAATTGACCTTAGCTACGCTGATGGGGTTTGTCATATCCACTGAAAGAATGTCCATATTGTCTTCATGTGTTGTTTTGAAATCATGTGTGACTTGCAAAAGGATGAATTCTGCAGTACCATTATGGATTTATCTGTTTGTCAGAGCTTTAATTATGCTGCCGCTTACACAAGGTAGAAGGGTGTCTTCACAAAATCAGAGTTCAATTTTATGGTTGTAAAGTTCACAAGTAAGGTTCAGTGAAGACATTATTTTGAAAGCTGGACTCGGAAATAGGAGTTAATTGCAAGTACATTACCTTTGTAAGACCGCCTGTTGTATTTATCTTAAAGGTGTGTTCCCATGCTTTCGCTTTTTTGACCAAAAATGTGCATTAGAAAACTATTAATCCTCTCAATCCAAAGGCCACTGTAATGTATGCAAATACTTTACCCGATGTCAAAGAAGTGTTTTCTTATGTCTTCAATCCACATGGACTTGCCCTGCTTTTCCATGTTTTTCACATTTATCATTCCTGAGAAAGGCCCTGACTTGGTAGAGTGCTTGAGCTCATGCTTAATTTTAAGAATTCGCATAAGCTTTGCTCATTTGCCCCAAGCCCATTGACTCGGTTGCCTGGATTATGGTAGACAGGTAAGGTCTAGGTAAGATGCTCCATATTTCATGCTGTAGCTGCATACAAGGTCCATAGTGCCAACAGCACAGGAAACTGTCAGGCTGTATCCTGAAAGACAGCCCATCATGGCAACAGATGGTTTAAGGATGCAAGACTGGAAAGGGTTACAGGAATTTCTATCTAAAACCTTGTTTGAACTGAAGGGTGAATGTCTATGAGATAAATTGAGCACCAGATTGTAAAGGGAAAAATTTGTTACCACTGGGAAAAGGCTAAATCAGTTCTAGGGTTGTGTCATGTTTTTTACTTTTTTAAGGTGAGTAGGTTCACTTGCTGACTTAAGGCTATCTGTGTGTTCATGTGTCCTTATATACATTTAATGAATAGAAACAAATTCCAGTGTACAGCTAAAGCCTAAATATACTTGTATGTGCTTTGTTGAATCTGAGCAACTGCTGTATCATTCTTAGAGAGACAGTTCCTGCCAAACAGTTTCCTTATTGTCACTGATGCTAATGCCAGAATACTGTGGAGAATTTAGCTCCCAGAGTGCTGCATTACTGTGCCTTTGCTCCAAGGAAAATGAACTCCCTGCATCACTTTATAGTTCTCTCTCAGTTTTTCTACACAATATTACCCAAATTAATGACAGATGGAGCTGAGTTGTGTTACTTCCCATTGAAGCGGCATGGAGGCACACCTGCGTTCAGTCTCGGTTCAAACATAGGTTCTTATGCTGCTTGCAAGAAGCCCTTAGCACGCGTTAGCATCTGCTGTGAGGGGACTCCGTTAGCAGATCCCAAAGCTGTGCAAGGACCCAAGACCCAAGACTCCTAGTGGTGACGTTTTACCACATGGGAACAATTCTCTATCGTTCCAAGTTATTTTACTCTCCAGCTTTAAAATGGGATTTTTTTTTCCTCCAGTGTGTAGTTGAGCTTATCTTCTAGGATGGTCTGAGTGAATCTTACTGGACTAGGAAGATTTATCTTCTCACATAGACTGGTACTGAGTTATCGGCACTGGAAGACTGTGCCATATCATGCTCTCTCGTTATGGTTTCTTGGCACAGATGACAGTGTTTGGGAAACACTATAACGTACATGCTCTAATTAACTCGTGTAGTACTGATAACAGCGCTGACAGGTAATATGTTCAGCAAATGGTGGTTTCCCTGCCTATTTAACTCCAGCATAGTCAGCAAAGTTATTCCCAGGAGTTCAGATCCAGGCTCTGAGTTTTTTTCACAGCTCTAGGCTTCGTGGGTGACCTCTCTGTGTGCCCCAGTGAAATGTCCATCCAGAGGAGCCTGGAGAAAGAGCTCCTACCTTTAAAAACTCTGGCTGTTCACAGCAGCCTCATTTACAAACACATGCAAGAGCTTTGCAGTGCCAGCAGTGTGCCAGGTTGGCAGCAGATTAATCCTGTGCTGGAACCATCTGTGTATTAACTCAGTGCCAGAAACAATTCTCAAGTAACATTTAACAGTTGATATTACTCTCTGAAGGCAAAAGAATTCAAAGATTTAGCTGACACACTTTGTCCTTTCCCTAAATCTTGCTATTACACCTAAGGATTACCTAATGCATTAGTTGAACGTTCAGACAAGAATGCCAAGCAACATTTTAGACAAAGAAATCTACAACCTCTCCAAGATTCCCAATTTCAAGTAGCTCTTCTGCTTAATAACACTCCTTGTGCCTCAAGTCACATGTATTTCTTTTAACCTATTTGTGAGCTAACTCCCTCTGGGTTGCGACTAGTGATTTCTGTCTCCTCTCTCATCATGGCGCAGCCCTAGAGCAAAGCTTTAACTTTACATTTCAAACTCCTAAAAAGGCAGAAGATTTTCTGCTGTTATGTGGAATGAGATAACATTACTGTAAATTCAGCAAGGATTTTGCTTTCTCTCATGACAGCTAAACCTAGCCATAACATTTATCGGGGGATCATTTGGAGTAGAGGATAGAGCACTTGTCTGGGGGCCAGAAGAGCTGAGTCCTGGTTCTACTCTGTCACTCGCATGTTGGATGCTGTCACAAATTGCACCTGATGGCACATTGCACTTGTCTTTTTTTTTTCTTGTTTGGATTAGGAATTTGGGGGGGAGACAGGAATTCTTGCAAACATTAAATTTGTGCATTAATTATAGCATTGTCCTGTGTTGTCCAAACATGGGATACAGACCCAAATTCAGACCCAGTTTTGTATATTGAAGAAAATTCACAGCAATCTTTGTGGTGGCAGATTCTTCTTTGAAAATATTCTTAATTACATGCCTGACTCCAGAAGTGTTACTAAGTTATTAAATATTCAGGCTTTCCTGGCTGCAGGCAGTGGTCAGGTGATTATATGAGACTCTTCAGATTAAAAAAAAAATAGTCCAAGTCTGTTTAAAAAAAAAAAAAAAAAACAACAAAGAGCTTACTCCTGTCTTTTAAATTAAATACGTGTTTAAGTAGCTTCTTAAATCTGGATCTCAGTCCTTAATATCTGTAATTTTCTTGGATTTTTCTCTCTCAAGAATATATAAAGCAATTATCCCTGGGCTCAAACATTTAATTTTCATTAAATACTGTATAGTAGAAACACAGACTTCAAGTGAGGTCTGTGTCTGCACTTCGTAAAAGGAAAGAAAGAGAGAACATATAAAATGTTTATTCTTCCATTTGCAATCTATGACTTTTGCTATGTGCAATCTATAATCTAAAATATTTCATACACAGAAAAATAATTATTTTGTTTGTCATTTGGTATTATATAAGTATTATATAGAAGGGAAAAAGTGGGTTCATGAACCGGACTCAGTGCGAAAGAATCAATAGATAATGAATACTATTACAGTAAGTGTAATTCCCATTGAGCATCCAAGTCAGGTCCTATGTAACCTACTATGCAAAATCTCTTCATCCTTTTCCAAAAGGCAAACTAGACAGCTTTTGTTCTATACAGTAAGCCCTCTTCAGCATGCTATCTAAAAACCTCTCCTTAGGGAGAAATCCTTGCCCTATTCAATTCACAGTAGACAGGATTTCAGTCTTTATATTTGGATTCAAAGCAGTGGGGAATTGCATAAAGAAAATGCTAGCATGCAGGGCATTCTCATTTGTTAAGCCCGTTGATCTATTGGCTTGTGAAACAGCTGTTTCTGGTGATACTGGTCCATCTTCTAATGGCTTTTTTTTTTGTTGGCTTTTGCAGAATGCTGAGAAGGGCAGTTCTCATTTCCTCCTGTTGTTTTTGGATGTGGAAAAAAGCTCTGAAATGTGAACTGAAAAGTTTTTACTCTCTAAAAATAAATATACATGATATACTTTTATCTTTTCCATTAGATACTGGACTCAGCTCATCTTTCAGCAGTCATGAGACTTGAGATCTTGACCTCTTCTACATCGGTGGTATTATATAAAATTCGGGAATAATAATTTTTCTAATTGAAGGTAATTGGTGTAAGAGGGGAGATTTTAGAATTAAGGCTTGTTGGAACAAGTCACCTAGGGGTGTATTCTCTTTTCTTGAAAAGCTTCTAATCAAGGTAAAATAGCTTTCTCCCTGTGATATTGTTACTGAAGCAGAAGTTAGGATCTGATGCTGGAAGTACTGCTTCAGACTCTTTGTTATGAAGAATTCTCAGTTCCTTGGAAGTTTCCTTTCCAAGTAACACAGATACGAGAAGTGCCTTGATCCCCCACTTTCTTCCATGAGGCTACTAATAATTTTGGGTTTGAACTCCGTAAAGCTGTGCACCAACATGCTGCATGTTTTTCTGAATAGGTAGTATTTCCTTGAACTATTGCCTGGTGTTAATATGTGCTGATTAAAAAAACCAAAATTACCAAATGGAAGTTCCCACTCATTCAACAGTAAAGGAACTTGTTCTGTTACATTCCTCACAAGGAGGACGTAAGGAAAATTACTACGTTTATTAGATGCCACCATCAACATATACAATACAAAGTGGTCAATCATTGCTTCCTGGCATAAATTAATCTGGAAATTAAGTATTGAAATTAAAGTGCCTAAAACCAAAGTTGAAAAGCCAGAGATCCCACTCTCACTGGGAAGCTTACAAACAAATGAAGTATGTTAAGGTGAGCAGGAAGTTTACAAATACTCCCTTCTCTGAAACTGTCGATCCCATCAGCTGGAGTTCAGCCACTTCCTCCCAGCAGTGGGAGTGGGAAACCTGACTACAGCAAGTAGGGAGCTCCTGGTTGCTGATGGCTGGCATCATTCCCTAAATGTTACTGAGGAAAAAGTCTTCTCCCTCACACTAGCGTAAAGCTGACCTGACAGCCCAGCACAGTACATGTCCCGCTCTCCCCATCACAGGACATGGATCCTGCAAATAAAATGTGGGTTTCTGCGTGGTTCGTGTTGACATGAAGTCATAGGCACTTCGGGGTAGGGTCTAGTTGCAAATTTGTATTTACACACGTGCTCAGCTCTCTAGCCACTTGAAAGTGGAACTAGCCCTTTGGGGCACACTAGCACCAGGACCATGATCCTTCCTACTACCAGCATTGCACATCAGCTCTGCCTGGATCATAAAGCTGATGCCGCCAGAGATTTCTCTGCTTTTGGTACTAGTAACATTCTTCTCTTCTCTTCTGTGCTCTCAGACTGGCCGGGAATCAGCAGCAAGCCTAAGGCTCCTCTCAAAGGTGGAATGACTTGTAAAAGCTCACTTAAAGAAATGAAAGTATTTGCTACAAAATAATGAAATAATAATAATGATCTTTCAATGAAAATCCCCTTGAAGTAAGAACATCAACATAAGGAAAAAACATTTTAAAAAATTAATGTCAATGTGAAACATTACTTTGTCAAATACAGTAAATGCAGACCTGGGATAACAATGAGAGAGATTGCCATTTTCAGAGAGGGAACTAAAGACACGGAGAAATTAAAAACAATACCATAAGGCAAATGCATACATTAAGTCTACTAAAAATAGCACTGTCTCTGACTGAGCTGACAATTTAATTTCCACTTAGTTTCTCAGCAAGCAGACTGATACACCAAGCAGAACTAAAAACTGTATAGCAGATTTCTGTCTGTCTTCAGTGTTATTGTCTCTCTTCAATGCTATTAAAGTATTCTGTAGCTTTCAGTTATATACTTTACTTTTATTCCTTTGAACCCCTGGTACTAGGGTTTTTTAAATCCTCTCTAGGCTTTTACAAAATATTTACACAGCTAGTGATCCAAGCCCTCTGTCTCTCTGGCATTATTACGACACAATGTGTGCATACCATGATCTGGGTTTTGGCGTTTTCCATCTTTGCCGGTGAGTTCTGTATTGAGCCATGTGCAAGAGACACATTCCTACTGCAGCACTGGAGGAATTTCAAGGGACAAGAGCTGTTGACCCCCAGCAGTGCTTGTGTATGGTCAAAACATGTATCACTATGGACTGGAGTCTATGCAGTACTTGAGCAGTGGGAATGAACTGAATAATAAACACCCGTCAGTGGAAAGTTGCTCTGCCAATGGATAATGGCTGCTATAGATTGTAGCTGATGTGAAGAAAGTTGGAAGGTATGATGTAAACTCTGACTATGGCAGAGCTAAGGGAGGGCATGATCATGGGAATATGGAGTGGGCAGTAAGCAGGTAGTTAATTAAATACAGAATCTGGTGTATTTTTTTAGAAATCTGCCTGTTTTCTGGAGCCCTGTGAAAGGTGATGCATATAGAGTTGTCTGCCAGGTGAGGCTGGGCATTGACTTGAAGAGATTTCTTCCTCCAACCTATGTATTTTACTCTCAGTAAATTAGATTAGATTTAACAACAGTGAGTTTCTAAAGGGCAAAGGAAAGGATTGATTTGGTCTCATTTATATAAGTATTGTTGTGGTTATTCTGCACTGATCCTGTCCAGGCAAGTGATGTTCCAGAATTCAGTACTGTACTGTCTGGAGTGCTACTCCCTTATAGTGACTGATGAATTATGGTACCACAAGTAAAATTAAATTTATGTGATAGAAAATGACTGCTGACTATTAAGTGATTTTTTTCCTGTGAAGATATGATAAAGAAAAAAGGAGTGAATTATGACCCCAGAGGATATATTTCTATTGCTTGGACGCTGCCTAGCATTAGTGCAGTTGTCACACTGAGTTCTTACTGCCCTCACCTGTGGAAAAGGGAGAACATGATAGCTAACAAAGGAAAACCTGACATAAAACATTTTGGCACTTTAATTAGCCTTCTTGAGTGCTCACTAGCTAAAGGTTGTTAACTCTTTTCAAGATACTGTCATGTAGCAGCAAAACGTTTATCTTCTCAAGGAAATAAATTGTTCAACCAGGAGCTGACATCTTTATCTCTCTCTAATGGTAGATTCTTAAAATTTCCTTTGGCTTTGGGAGACTTCCTCTCAATTCTTGCTCTCAATCTTGGCTAGGACTCCTGTAAATTCAACTCTTCCCTGGGAAGAATATACAAATATATGTATCTTTTTTTTACTGTGAACAGTTCCCTGAAACCAAAGTAATTGAAGTGACACTTGGAGCTGATAAAATAAAACTGTTTTATCTCTGCTAGCAATGCCTTCTTTGACATGAGCTTGCCTTTCTAATCATTTATGCTCAGTAATATTACTGTGGCACCTTCCCCCCCCCTTTTCCTAAGTATAAGTAAGGATTTTCTCTTCACTTCCTGTATTTCTTATCAGGAATGCAGCACTGCCAGCATCGTGAAATGTTCCAGCTTTTGAATTGCAAGGCTGTACTTGCCTGTCTCCGTTTGAGATTTTTCAGTCTTTTGGAAAAAAACCTTGAGGCCCTTGGAGTGAAATATAACACACTCAAACAGACAAGGTTTAAATTACATCTTTAGATTTCCAAATGAGGTCATCCCAGGACTGAAGTGCTACACACACCTTGACTTATTGTGCAAAGTTGCATGGGCACTCACAGAAAACTCTGAACTCCAGATGTGATCCAAATAGTTAAAACTGTCCCTTGCCCAGAGAGTCAGTGCTAGACCTATGCTCTGCCTTGGTATAACTTATCTCTGTTTTGGAGACTTTGATGATAGGTCTCACATTGCCTTTTTTTGTCTGTACGTTGGTCACTATGTAGCTTTACAGGAATTGCAGCTTTACAGGAGTTGACCCACCTGTCACCTACAAGCAGAGTCAGTCGACAGCTCTTTTTTTTTGGATTTGTAATGCATGTAGCACAGGATTTCCAGCTCTGCAGCACAGGTATTAATACTGGCACTGCCTACAACACAAATCTCCCAAGACCTTTTTTCCTCTGAGAGCTTTGAAAAAATGGGCTTGGGTCTTCCCTGGATTGGAACCAGATTTCAAAACAAGGGAAAAAGTAATTCTTAGCAACGTTGGTTTTCAGCCAGGTTTAATCCTGGCTTGAATTACACATTATCTGTTTTTTCCAGCACCCACTTCTAAATGTAACAAGTAGGTGATGGAAAAGTTTACCTCTGAGAAGTCACCTGTCAAGGGTGCAAGTGCTGCTGAGAGTAGGGACGTTTGCTGTTGGTGCCAGCAAGTATTTGTTGCAGCTGTGGGGGGAGGTAGCACTAAAGACAGGCTGTCTTGTTTCAAAGAGCTTTCTCGAAAAAGGTGTATGCGTTCTTTTGAAAAACAAAGTAAAATATGAGCAGCTGCTTTTCGAATATGACACTTGTTGGAAGCACTTGCAAACTTCATAGTAATTGCTCAGGGAACTTTCTCTAAAGTCCTAACCACGTAGTGGAGCCTTACCCGTTTCTTATTGTACTGCATGGCTGGACATTTCCCCCCACAGCTACCTAAGAGATGATGACAGTGGATGAATTTCACCAAAGGCCCCCTTTTTTTATCCAGTAGTTGAATTTTAGCAAGAAATTTCCCAGAGATTTGAGTGTTTCACACCACCCTGGCTTCATCACTGTGAAAATATAGCAAAGCCAAAACAAAGGAAAGAAGGCAGCACAAGCTTTGCAAGGGATTCTGTCTTTCTCACCTCATAGAACATTTAAAGTAATATGAATAGTATTAAAAAGGTTTTAATCCCTATGTAATTGTTTCTAATGTGCCTAATACACTCTGAAAGAAGAAAAAAAAAACCAACAAGCTGCCTATGGAGAGTTCCTGCCTATGGAGAATTTGCTGACTGTGGAGCAGGTTTCATTTCACGGTCAAAAATGAATGAGTATCTGGAAATGTGGAACATCTGTATTGACCGTGGAAATAGGAATCATATTGTTCATTGGGTAATATTCCCAGGAAATAACTTCATAAAAGGCACGCATGAAATTTGCCATGCATCTTGAATATCTCAGCTGGGATTTCTGAAAGTGCTATTGAACCTTAGTGGGACCTCTGCTCTCAAAATGCTTGAACATAATTCTGTCCCCAAAGGAAAGCCATTCCTCTGGTGGTCTGTGAAAGATAACTGGTCAGCACTCACAGGTTTATTTCCAGAGCAGCGCAGAAGCAGCAGCTATTTTCTCTCCCAGTTTTTTATTTGCAGCTATAAATAACTGCAGATATTAATCCAGATTCAGTTGGGTGATTAGATGCTGAGAAGAGAGCCAATTGAAAGTCCCTGAAAGTGTAGTCCTAGGGAAAGGTTCTTCAAAGATTTATTTTCAGCATTCTCCTCCATGCATAACTGGCAGTTACACCCAGGGCAGATAACAGTATGCTCCACTTCTTTTGTAAAGTGCATTCTTTTGTAAATTTTCATTTCTGTTGCTATCCATTTCATAAAGAACACTTGTTATTGATTTTCATTTTTTCATTATTTTTTTTCACTTAGGAAATAAGGATCACCATTTAGCATGCTTTCAGTCTTATTCTTAGATCATTTTAATCTAATGAATGTTTTAGTGGAAAATAAGTACATCAGTAACACTTGAAAATATAAGTCCTCTATGATAAGTGTATGGAACTCCTTCAGGCTGAAGCTCTCCTGAGAACATTGTAGCTCTGAATATCAATGGTCAACACATTCATGAGGGTATTTAAATGTAATTTCTGTGGCAGCCCACTTGATATCTCCTTTCTATTTCTGCAAGCAGCGTGAAAATCAGATTCTATACTAATGTGCCAATAAACACGTTCCCCTTGCAGGTGCAAGGCACACAACTAAAGGTTGTCTTAGTTGATATCCTAAATTCACTGCAAATGTGGTATCTGTCAATCACAAGACATTTCTGAAGAACATGTGATCCTGTTTAGACAGAATGACTGTAATTTTAAAGTGTACAGGAGTAAGGTGCAGAATGCTGCCCTTGTAGAGACAGTTGAAACTCAGCTGTGGATTACACTATGGTGTTAAATGACAGGAAATAAATCATGCTCCATATCAATAAATCTATATTACCAAACAAAAAAAGATGTTTTGATGCCTGCTGCGAAGAAAGAGGATGTTCAAGTTATGAGGATGTTTAAGTGAATCCATTTGATGCAAACAAAACACAATAAGAAGGAAGGAAGTGCAGTAAAATCCCTATCTTTCTAAGACATCACCAACTCGAGTGATTTTTAAAACAGAAGGATTCAAATAAATTATTGATTTGCACAGAAGAATTAAAGGATATTCTGTTTTTCAGCTCTAAAGAGAGACCAGCTGTTATTTGACTTTTATAAATGTGCTGTGATTTTCAAAGAATCAGATGTCAAAGATTTGTTGCCATTTATGTTACATTAGAAACTGAGTTGGACTTCAAATGGCAGAGGAGCTTCTCAATTTGAATGGATCTTTGACTGAATGGGAAACAGTTAAAACTGATTCATGTTAGTAAAAAATGGTCTTTTTTTCCAGCAAGATTCCATCTGTAATCATTAGATAAAAATACATATATTAAGAGATCAAGTGGCCAAGTTCATTTCTCCTCTAAATATACGCTAATGAGAGTGCAAGCTTAACTGTAAGACATTAAAGGCTATTTCCTCATTATCGCTTATCAAAATTAACATTCAGTGGCCTGTAAATAATTCACTAATTCCTTCCCTTTCTCCTCATGAACAATTCCTTTTCACTTTTGTTCTTGCACTTCTTGCACAGCATAGAATGACAGTACTGGGCTATGACACTGGTGAGGTGATTCCTCGGGCTGCCCTCAGGCTTAACTTTGTCACATCTAATGAGGGTACACTGGCACTTGCTGAGAAAAGGTCTGAGCACCACTTGGTAAACAAGCCTGCTCAAGACATGAAATAGATACTCCTGGCTCAGTGTCATGCTGTTTTCTCAAATTTTTCTGTTGATAGAAGGGACAAATGGGTTAATTAAAAGTGGATAGATTATATGGTCCCGCAAAATGAGGCCATAAATAGAATAGGAAGTGTCCATCAATATTCTGGGGTTGTCTCTGTAGCCATTCTTGGGCCAGCGCTAGATCATCTAATGTGCAAGGCTTAGAAAGAAAGGAGCAGGCAGGATTCAGAACTTGTTTTAAAGAGGAGTTTTAATTTGGGATTTGGGGGTTTTTTTTCATCCCAAGTTCTACCTTCCATGTTGTCATTAAGCAATAAGCTGTTCCTCATCTAAACCTGATCATTCTCCTCCTGTTCTTCAAAGAACTTGAGTTCATATTTATTTATCCTGTGCTGTTGTTTTGAGTTGTTTCTGAGGTTTCATTCTGGTGATTACAGCATGTTTGTTTGATTTGGCTGTACAATATTAAATATATATCCCTCTGGAGGAACAATATGTTTTCTTGTTGGCATAGATTTTTTTCCTTTTAGAATTCGTCATTTCTGTGTGGTTAAAGCTTATTAGCTATAAAGTGCCAGGTTTGTTCAAGAAACTTAGAAAACCGTGGAACAGCATGGGTCCAGCTAAAAAGGGCATATAGGGACAACACAGAATAACTGTCTAGAAAGGAAAAAAAGTTTAAATGAGATCAGAAATTACTGTTAAGAACAGGTCTTTGAGCAACACTGTTAAGTTCATTGATCAAGGGTGTTAGCGGGCATTGGAGATCACCCAAGTTCAAAGTTAATATTAGCAAGAGGTTTGATATTGGAAACAAAACTGTGTGTGAAGGAGGGGGACAAAGGGAAACAGTTGCAAATTCCCTTTTTCTTCATATAGGGGATCAAGTCAGGAAAACACAGATCACAAACAATATTTATAAGAACACCTTTAAATCAGCAGTGGAGAGTTGTACTGGTGTGCAATAGCTCTTAGGCTGGTGTTCAGAAATTCTGTTGAAGGGTCCTTCCTTTCATCAAGTGTATATCTGCATGCAGCATCCATTGCCTTCTTGGATCTAGTCTGAGTTATACAACCGGTTGTTGATGCTAGAGTGTGTTGGTGGCCTTGTCCAGATTTGGCTGACTCTTGGTGTGCTGAATTTATCAGTTCCTGGGGATTCAACAAGACTGCTTGTCTCCAGAGCTGATCAGTTCTTGGAAAATTTCACAACCTACTGTCTCAGCTCTTACTTTTCCTCTCTTCAGCTTGCTGTCTCCTCGTAACCATTTCTCCATCCAAACCTGTGTATAAAACCTATATAAAACTCATTCACACATTCTCAAGTTGAAGAGGCTTTTATGGCATGGCCTCATAAAAGGTGCGATGCCTGATTATGGGCAAAAAGGAGCAGACAGACAGTGAGTTAATTGATTTTAACTCTTTGGGCAAGGTCACATCTACCTCAGTCTTTGTGTGCTGCCTGGTCGAGTACAGCTGTGAGCATGAAGGACCACGAAGCATCACAAGAACATAGATACCGGACTGGGAGGCAATAGAAGGAGGCAGAGGAACATAGAGGGCAAGCCGCAGGGAAGCACAGAGCTGGGCAGGCAGCGGAGGGAGGTGAGAGCTTGTGTGAGAAATGGAGACGTTAGACGTGAGGGGACAGGAGGAAGAGATCGCACCACACAACATATCATTATTTTGTTTTCTCTTTCCCCTTAGATCCCAGTAAGGTTTTACCTCTTCTCACCCCTAGGTCAAGTAGGGAAGAAAAGGCTTTGAGTTATGGGGAGGGCTATTCTGGTTGCTTCTGCTAGTCCTACTGTCTCTTCAGTAATCTGAGGCAGTATTTATTCTGGAGCCAAGTATTTTTGTTGCAGGATGCCCCAGGAGGCACTTCCCTGCCTTGGAGTCAGCGTTCTCCCCACCTTGTAAACCACATGCATGCCTGGCAACCTACAGCTGAGAGAGAGACATCCAAAGCTTCCCCCAAGCCTCGGTTTCCAGAATCACAGTGCTGCTGCTATCCAGACAAACTTTATTTTTCTGTTTGGATCTTGCATTAATTTAAAACCCACCAACAATCAAAATCAAATTCACCCTCCTCGAATGTGTGTGGGCGAGAAACAGAGGGGTGTGAAACGTATGGCGCAACTCCACAACCCTTTTTCTCCCTGGGTTCATTTTTCCTGACACTACAGCATCACTTCCTGACCGTACTTGCAAATAAACAATTATTGAAAGAACATGGCTGGACCACACATGCGTATTTTCCACTCTTGTAGAGAAAAGCTGTGTGTTGGCTGGTGGTTATTTATTTTCACAAGAGGCGGTTGGGTTTGTTGTCATGTCTTTAGGGCACTGTCTCTAGAGGTGCTGAGCCTTCTCAGCTTGCAGAGACTGCAGGAAGAATTAAGGGTGGGAACCCGCTGTGCCTCACAGGTCTTGGGCCTCAGCTGGCGTTATTACTTCTAAAAGTTTTCCAGTGTTGATATTTACTGTGTGATCTTGAGGAGTCAATAGAAAAGGACAGCAGGGGGTCTACCCAAGGGAAGGAACACTTTCCTTAACCAAACCATGTGAAGTTCCTTTAAAATTGGAGTTGGAGTTATTAAACCATCAGTTAGAAGTGTGACATTTATAGAGAGAGAAGAAAGTAAACTGAAACACACACAGAGAAACTTCAGCTTCCTGGCTTGCTACAGATAATGCAGTGAGACCTGATTTTCATATGAATTTAACTGATTCTCCTTAGAAAGGTAAAGGACCATGTTCTGCATCTGTTGCTACATATAAAACGGGAAAAGTGGCATTCAGCTGGCTGGTCTTTGCCTTCACAGCTAGGCACTGCACATCACGGAGGATCCTCCACTGTGCAGGCTGCCAGTGTGTGCTGGGGCACTGGAAAGGCTGACGGCACCCTGTCTCTCCTACCCCCACACCTCCCCAGCAGCAGACCCAGCAGGGGACACCTTCCCCCAGCTTTGTACTGGCTTAAACAGCTGCTGACTGCAGGGTACAGGTTAGGGGCTGAGGGCTGTGGTTCATGAAATCACCTTCTGGCTGTTGTTGCATCCCTCCTCGCTCTGCGGCTGAAATATAGTGGAGGTGTGAACCAGGCCTTCAGTGGTTGTTTTTGTGGGTTGTCTTTTGAAATCTCTGAGGTTTCATATTCTTTCCGAGGTCCTCGTCTCAGTGCTACATGCAGTTATTTTGCAGAAACTCTCTTCCAACCCTGAAGTTCTGCTGCCCCCGCCCCGGCAACTGAACCTTTGGTACCTTTTGCCTTTATGAAACCTCTGCCCTTCAAGTTTTCTAGGAGAGAAATTTGAGGACTGAGAAAGGACTTTAAAAATCAACCCTTTCTCAAGCTCATCCAGTTGCTCCTTTATGACCTTCTCATTGTGTGATGCCTTTGTGTTATTTATGGGCACTTGGCCGCTCATTTCCACAAAAAAAGATAACATTGTTGAAGCTGAAATGCAATTAGTTATGTGGTACCGCAGAGAGGGAGGAAGGGGACAATGAGAGCTGTGGCAACGAGTTAGGCAGCTGCTGGGGTCAGAGATGCAAGGCAGAAAAGAGAAGTCGTTTGAAGAAATGAAAAGAACACAGAATGAAATGTAAGTTTTGCTTCAGCAGGTCAAGGAAACTACCTCACTGCGCGCCAGGTGAATATCTGGCTCTGAGCCTCTTGTAGCTCCACACCACATCCAGCCCTTCAGGAATCCATCGGCTGCTCTGGGTTTTGTTTCAGTAGTAGCAGGATTTGCCTCCAGCCTTTGAACGAAACACTTTCCCTGTGAGGGGGGGTGATAAATGAATAAAAATAGTTCAGTAAGAGCTGGGCTAAAGGGGATGTCTTCTAAACAAATATACAACTTATTTTCCATCTGCTGTTTCCCAGTCCTTTGTTGCTGTGAGAGAGCAAGAGCAGCACTGCTGCATTTCAGGAGAACCAGGATGTGCCTCCCAGGGTGCAGATCTGAAAGGTGGCCACTAGCATGCGTGAACCTGGCATTTTTGTTGATAGGAATAATATAGTAACTGCTAAAATTGATCCTAATGAATGAAGGCTTTCCTTTGCATTTCTTAATGTTATATCTGATGAATTCCCCAAAGAATTCTTCTGGGCATCCCATCCCTATGTAAAGACTAAGGCTAAGTGGCTTAATAGGATAAGTGCTTTATAAAGCAGCTCTGTATTATTTTAGTTGCCTTCTTTCATTTCAGTAACAAGCATAAGAGAAGCTAATGTCCCCAGTACACAGGGATTTGCAATCACCATTAATGGAGATAATTCCCCTCATGAGAAACAATATAAAATACCATCACAAGAACTAGAACACTTTTCTAGATTTTCTTTTTAATCACAACAGATTGAGTGTCTCTTGCTAAATTTCTTTGTGCTGTAGAGGAGAAAATAAATCTAGCAAAGAGAAGTGATTTTAAATCCTTAAGATAAACTCTCAATGGGGAACAATAAAGGAGTGATTCTGAGTGTCCCAAGGCAGCATCTATATGATTGAGGAAAATGAAATAAAATCATGGCAGCTATTAGCAGTTTAGTGAGTTTTAAATGAGTCCTGAATGATTGCAGAATTAGGAAGAATTTTTACCTTTTTCACGTTATTGTCACTAACAGGAGAGGTCTCACTTGCTGTTTGTTCTATTTTGACGGTAAATCCTGTTCTAAGAAATACTCAGGCAAGCTGCAAAAGAGCAACTAGCTTCATCTGCATGGCATGTCTATCTTATATTCTGTATTTGTAGATCTCAGTCACTGCAAAACAGTCAGAGTCATTTTATGGCTGAGAAAACCAAGTCAAAGAGCAGTGATGTGATTTGCCAGAGCTCACACTGCTGCCCCAGCATGGAGAGTTCTGTTTCAGTCCCACTTCATGCCGAATCCACTGGGCACCCTTTCTTATGGGACACCAACAGACAGTACTTGTTCAGAGATTTTCCTGACATCTGTATGGTGGTACAATTCAGAATGTCATTTGTGTGCATCTTGTCTTCCTTGCCTTCAGTTTGGTCTGAATTAGCTGGCCAAATTTACCTGTTTTCATTATTCAAACTCTAGTTAGGCCAAACCTTCACAGACAGGGTTTACATTTCTGTTTTGAGAGAGAAATTTGGCCCATTTTAGGAAGGCTTAGATAGCTGCCCCATCTGGAAACAAATTAATTGCTCAAGGAATGTTAGTGTATTTAGGATCCATTAAAAGCTAAAGGTGAGCCACGAAATTGTTTCTGGATCCAAATATTTTTTTTCCTAAGATCATAGTCATTCCAGGCTGGAATTTCAACTCAGCAATTTCATTAAGCATCTTATTTTAGTGGCAAATAAGATTAATTTAATTTAAAGCTTAACCTTATTAAGAAGTGATTCAGCTTTCTGTAACTGGACCCGAGCGGCTATGGAAGCAACTAGCAGCAAGGTTATCAAGTCAGGAAAAGAGAGTGCTCCTACTGAATCTTGAGCAACTGATGGGAGGCTTGGCGTCCCATGCCAGTGACACAGCATGGGACCCATACAGCAAAAATTATAAATAGATTTTCTGGTTTGCTTTGTCGGAGGAAGGACAATGAACAGTGAATCAAACTGTGTTTAATATAGTTAACAATAGACAATGAACTGTGAGGGGTGTTTTTTAAACCCACGTTAAGTTTTTCATCAAGATAGAATTTTGTATGAAATTTCTTGCCTTACTGCTTGAGACAGAGCTGAAGTCATGCTCTTACCTGCATTTACCTGTGTGAAGAGCAAATCACTTTGGCCGTCAGGTTTGTAGAGGCTGCCAGCCACCATTGCTCCGCCATGGGGGTTGAGAGAGAATCACTTGCCATGTCCTACTTTTTTTTCCAGGTACTTTATGTTCTTAAGAAAGCACTGGGCAAGGCTTGGTTTGACACTTTGTAGATTTAACCAGAAGTCTATAAATGTACCAAGAACCTTGTTTTGTTCCTGGAAGCATTTTTGAGTTGGGGAAAAAAAAAAACCTCTCTGGGACTGAATGCCAGGTTACGAATGAAATGTCCTGTAAGAATGAAAACTTGCAAAGGAAGGAGAAGCCTTTAAAAAGCTGGTTTAATGTTATTTCTTCTTTTCAAAATGCAGAAGCAGCTTGTGGTGCTCAGAAGCTCTTGGAATCTGTTTTTCATGTCTTTATACAGCAGTGGAGATTAATACATTGGTTTGTTTTTTAATGAAGTGAATCTTGGAGCTGGATTTGAACATTTGCTGCAAACACTTTTATTTAAATGCTTTCTTATTTATGGTGCCGCGCTTGGAATGTTACACATAGCATTATCTGACTATGAACTCTTACAACAAGATGGATTTTAGGATTAAATAAATTGTGAGCATTCCTTTTAAATTGCTGGAGCCAAAAAGGTTAGGAGTGTTAGATTATCCAGCTGCAGCCGTTCCCCCCGCATAGCCCAGTGGCATGTTACGGGGGCTGTGGTGGCTAAGCAGGAGGGAAGAAGTCGCTGGAAGCAGCAATTGGATGTGGAGCTTGAATTGCACATCCTCTACTCACCGCATAGGGTAGGTGACCAAACTACTTCACGAGCAGCAGGCAGAGAGAGGGAATGGTAGCCTTGATTCAGCACAATACAAGCTCCGTGCTAGGCATATATTTATTGTCCTTTGAAGTCAGTCAGATTTGAATCTTTTGTGCTTTGTTTGCTAAGTTGTGGTCGGTATGCCAAGTTACTTTCTTGCATTGCCAGGTTAGAACCAGCATTATGAGCTGGTGTAACGTGCTAACGCAAGTGATTATTCCAGGAACTGTTTGAGAGGCGGCACATTTCCATTGTGTGACTGGTCACGGTTATCTTTTTGGTGCAGAAAAATAGATGCTTTCTCTTTTCATCGCAAAATACAGAACTCACTCACGTAAAAGTGTTGTGTAAAAGTGCACATGTGAGTTGTCTGGATTCAGCTGCCCATCACACCTGTGCATTCCCACCTCTGCTTTTGGAAACCAGTTATGAGTCCAGGCCAAACCCTGTCCCTTATAAGCGTGTGGGGGACTGACTTTAGTGGGAGTTGAATTTGTCTCCCCTCTCAAGCAGGTTATTGCTTTGAACCTTTATGCTTGAAACTGGAGAGTTTTATGAGCCTGATTTTGTCTTTGAGCCAACACTAATCTTTTAGTCAAGCAAGGAAGAGGCATGTTTTTAAATCCAAAGATTAAACATTTCCTTTCTGCTGTGATACCTGTTTCCACTAAAGATTGTTAATTGCATGAAGAGTTGCTACCATTTACAGTCAGCTGTTCCTTGGAACAAGTCATCTTCTGTACACTCCTCTCCAGCTTCCGCTAAAGTGTGTTCTGGGGTGATTAAGTCTTATGCAAACAAACTCTTGACTGGGTGATCATTTCCTTACCTGATCTCTCATATTCATGCGTTATTCTCCTCTCTGCTGCGTAGTGTGCAGTGGTTTACTCCATCTTCAGTTTTCTGAAGTAAAAAATGATACTTCCCATCCTTCATTTCTGCATACATCTAGGATGTAAGATTCAACCTCTTTGTTGCTAGGAACTTTGTTCACTGATGCCGATTAGTCAATGAAGTGCTTTAGTCCCACCATCTGGTTTTAATTTCATTCAGTGATTTGGCTGGATGAAATGATTGGCACAGTTACTCAGGTCAGTACGACTTGGTTGTACCTGCAGGCAGGGATTTTCTGATTGCAAAATGTAATCAGGCAAAGATATATTGTTTATCTTGTTTTATTGACTTCAAATACAGCAGAAATTAATGTCAACTTAAATGTCATTGTTGAGTAAGGCTTTTGTGTTAATGGGAAAGGAAAAGGAACAGGAAGAGGGAGGACAGTAAATAATGAGTTGCTCAGTTCCACAAAAATGACAACAAGAGATGTGAATTTTCGTAAGAGAGAACTAGCAGAAGGAGGAGAAGGTATGAGGTGAACCTGTCTCACGTCAGTGGATAAACTGGGCATGTTTCAGCAAAATGGGCAGTGGGAACAAGTGATACTGTGACGTTCTGGTCTGTTCTGTAGATTTGAACAGTAATGTGACTGTTTTGTCTGAGATTACCTGTAAAATGGAGAGGACAGGGTACTTGTGACAGCCCTTTGGTCTGACTGCCATGGTTGGCATTTTGCAAAGATCAGAAACACTGTCAGGCAGCGTGACTGCATAGCAAGAGGTGGGAATGAAGAATCACGCCTAAAGAGCAAAAGGTGAGGAGCAGGAGAATGGGAACAGCAATAAAGCCTAGAGGCTGAAATGGGGAAAAGAACAGGGAGCGAGGGCGTGTGGAACAGCCCCAAGCAGTGGGTGGGAGTGCCTCACAGAGCAGAGGGATGGGCAGAGCCCCACCAGGTCCACAGTCCTCTGGGAGACTGGCTGTGCCCAGGTGGCCAAGTGTGTCTTGCTTGCCTGAGAGGAGCCTGGTGAGAGCAACCCTGGCAAGGGGCCCTTTGTGACTTGATTGTCTGGCTGCAGCTGAAGAGGAATCTAATACCCTCCAAAGATACCAGGGAGCCTGTTGGCTGAGATTCCTTCTCCAGAAATGAGACGGTATCACTTAAAGATGCATTTTGTGCTGTTGTGCTAATGTCTTTCACAGAAGAGTAGGAGAAGTGGTTGGAGTACTGTCTTTTGGAACAGGCTCGCTGCAAGCAAATTACAGACCATGAGTAATGAATGCATTTTGATGGCAGAGCTTTTGATTTTACAACAGATTCATAACACCTTGGAGCACTTAGTACCTTGTTAGCCCAATTAGCATACACTAAAACTGCCAAAGCATGAACAGTTATTAATCACATGCCAAACTGTCCAAGATCATGCTTTGTTATTACTGCTGCAGCAGCTGAGAGTAGATTGGGAAAGAAGCATCTTTAAATGTCTAAATGCACAGACATTTATTACAGTAAAGCCAAAGAATACTGAATCAGAAATTGATACAATAAAACAAGCCATCATATCATAGACTGTCTTGCCTCATAGGCAGTGGAAGAGCTACAGTAGTGTATAAGTGGAAGTCGCTTATCCTGAAGCTATAAAAAGAGCCCTAAATGATTTGTGTTGAGCAATCGCTGATAGTACTGTTCCAACCCTTAGGCTGTACAGGTTGTTTCTAGCACATCGCAGAAAAAGGAAGCATTAGTGAAACATGACTGCAGTGTGCAAGCAAACAGACGTGCACTTATGCATGCACTTGTATTGAGCAACTTCAGATTATACCAATCGTGAGTCATTTTCAGTCTCTAGGGTTCACAGCTAACATTAAAGTACAGTTCAGCTGTCAGGCACAGGTCATCCTTGACCTCTGTTGCAAGACAGCTTTTAAAGGTGTTAATGTAATGGGACCATTTGGTCCTGTGCAGAAGGAATGGGACAAGGGATCTGTGTCACAAATAAGCTGCATTAACATGTCCATTATGTAGTTGCTTTCCAATTTCTGTTCAAGTTCCCATAGCAGAGTCTCTTATGCTAGAAGAATTGTCTAACCTACAGTAGTCAAAACTGATGTGGTTTCTAATGACATAGTAATGGGTAACTGTGTTCCTGCATGAGATATAAATAATACAAAAGATCCTGAGAAACCTTCAGAAATTGCATTTGACCTAAAAATGAAAAAATAAGAGGATTCATAAGTGTCAAATCATTCCATTTCACCTGTGACTTGATGAAAAGATTGCAGTTCTCAAAATCTGCTACATCTCATTTTTAGTTAATACAATGGAATTGCAGACCTGGTATATTGACTCCAGGAATAACAACGAAACTATAAATAAAGAGCATGAGTTAACGATGGATTAAATCTGGTTCACATAAGTAATGCCAGTTAGCACCTGTTTATAGAAAATAAAATTAAGCTAGCTTGGTATTTTTTTATGAGGTTATAATTCAGCTAGTAGAGGAAATAGTGTCTCAGGGATACACTTTTGTGGCCATTTGATTTGGGCCACGTGATATTTTTACTAACAAAGCAGAACAGTAGAAGATAAACGTGGCATGTATTAAATGGATCGAAAAGTGGCTAGCTGACAGATATAGATATAAAGAGAATTATTATTAGGCAGGCAAGTTTGTAGAGAAAACCTGAAGAGATTTGTCCTTACCCTTGTGACAGGAGAAAGTTTTTAACTTAATTTTCTAAGGAAGCAAGGTTTTCTTTTGTGTTTTCCACATCTGTTTGTGCTCTGCCCTTTAATAACTTTTGCACCCATTGGACAAATTTCAAGGAAATTGACAGAAGCATCTGATCTCAAAAATAATTTCTATGGACATCAGCATAAGGATAGGGAGTGAGAACCAGAAGCTGCTCTAATTAGGAGAAATGCAGTAGGATGAACACATAGATTTATAGGGACACACATTACTAGAGAATCCACATGGCTGAGAGACCTCATAGATGCTTGACCCTCAGAAAAAGCTTCCACTGTAGCTGAAGACTGACCACACAGCCTAGATCTGTGGGGAGCTGGCCTGCACTGGTTCTGCTCCATGGAGAATACTATGGGTATTAGTTAATAGAATGGAATTGCAGACCTGGTATATTGACTCCAGGAATAACAACGAAACTATAAATAAAGAGCATGAGTTAACGATGGATTAAATCTGGTTCGGGTAGTTATCCATGAGAAGCTGAAAAAAAGAAAGTATGCCACCAATACCTGCAGCTGAGTGAGCAGTCAGGAGCAAAAAGAACAGCCTGCTGATCCAAATAGCTTAGTAACCTTGGCATAGGTAAACAGGGCAAGCCCTCATACATGCAGATCTCATCGTCATGGAGGGAAGAGTATCGGCCACTCCTGTAGGTGCAGGGGTTAGCAATGGTTTGAGGAGACTAGTGATTTAAACCAAAGTTGTGGTGGCTTTTGCCTTGCTAGAAATGTGCTAATCCAAACTGCATGTTTCTTGCAAAAAATAACCATTAGTTCAAATGCAAGCTTGTACTTGGTCTCATGAAAAAATGACTGGCACTATCCCTGTTTCCAAGACACAGAAGGGATATAGGAGAGTGAAGCAGTCCAGGTTAAACATTGGACAAGAAGCAGAGTTGGAGTTAAAACCAAGATCATCTATGTCCCAGGCAGTGGCCTTCTGCTAGGTTATTTTAGCTTCCATATCTGTACGTTCCCATCTTTAAGCAGCAAATCAAGCCATGCGAACATAAAAAAGCACCTTCCTTATATGAAAGTTCATAACAGCTTGGGGCATTCAGCACTCTTGAGACATAATTATGCTCTGCTCTGTTGCTAACTCTAAGCTTTTAATTATTTTGAAAACACATCTGTAATAGCATATACCAGAGCAACAGGGTAACAATAACAATAAAGTTGTGTTGTGTTCTTAGTATAAACTCTTTGGTTTGGGGTTTACGATTTATGTGTTCTGGAACTGGATTATTGCCTCATAAAACAATGCAGCAGCCTTTTCTCATTTAGTTAGCCATCCATTTTTATTAGGGTGCTCTATAGAATGCCTGCAATAATATTATAAAGGTGCAGAAGGTTCATTATTTCACAACAAGCGGCTAGCCAAGACCATTATTATTTTTACAACAGCCGGGCTTGCTATTGAAATATAGTTTTGAGTCTAACCTTTTTTTCCTCCTCCCTCTTTCTCTTTACCAAAAGCAGAGATGTGCAATTGTTCCTCTTCAGATTGCTTTTCCACTGCCTCACAAACATGTCATTTTCAGTGAAATGGATGGATTATAATGGGAACAGATCAGTGATAATGCATTACTGGAAAACAGCCATCCCCAAGAGAGCTTATAATAATATCCAGTCTTCCTAAGCTTTAAAATCTGCAGTTTGGACAGCCTATAGCTCTAATATGGAATCTAGTTCTGAATTTTCCTTGCACTTACAATTCTTTGATGCTCAGTTATTGTTTGGGTTCTCCCCTCCCCATCACATTGCCATGACAACTGCCTTGCATAAAATCCAGCGCTCAGACAATACAGCCGCTGCTTTAGAGAGGGGCTCCAGGCTCATAAAAGTTGAAATTGTTGCTCAAAGAGATTACTGAAGATTAATGACTCTGCTCTGAGCACCGCAGAGCAAATTTCTGAAAATCATGGTAATTAAATAATAAATACATGCAGGCAATGTGTTCTCCAAGTCAGGAGTATTGACACCTGCTGGGAGTGGTGGAGTTATTGTAAATCTGTAGCAAAACCATCCATGGATATTATTCCTGCATATAGTTTCTTTATGCCAAATAGCTACGGTGTTTAATTAGCTGTGGTGGTTTTCCTCTGCCTGTTCTCTGGTTGTAAATTGAACATATTGACCAGGGCTTGCCACTGGGGCTGGAGCGGGCTGGCTTGTCCTGGGCTGGTGCTGGGTGCCCCGCTCATTCAGCCTAATGGCCCCGTTGATGAGACCAGCGCTCTGTTCCCTGCCACCAGCCTGTCGTAATTTTGTGGGCACATTACTGGTCGTAAGGAAGATGAATACAGAGCTGCAAATTGCTTGCGCTGAATCATAAAACAGGACTTGTTTCATGAGCCCATTAAGCACATGCCCCTAATGTTAAGCATATGCTGTGCTCTGCTCAATAGGAATAGAGTTAGCACTGGCTTGAGGTTAAGTGTATGTTTTTAAGTCCTGCACTGGTTTGAAGGTCTTGAGAGTTGTGAACCTCACTGGGACAATGAATTAAATATGTTGATTATATTTGCAAAAGTGTTAGCTATATTCATATTCAGTAATAACATCTTTAATATTACATGTCACGTTAGTTGTAACCAGCTGTCATGGAGCATGATTTAAAATTATCTTAACAGGAGTCGAAGAAAGGCATTTTGTCTTCCCCAAAGACAATAGTACACAGTTGGTTTAGAGTTTGCCTCCCTCTGAAGGTGAGCAGTACTCCTCGGGATAGGCTCCAAAATCACATCTGTTCAAGAGCAGTATATTACAACCTTATGTTACTAAAATCAGAAGAAACATGTGTACTAGGAAAAGCCTAGCTTAGGAAAAAATCTCGTGTATTCTAAGGGGATAAAATTATTAACTCAAACCAGATGCATAAAGGCTGGAGCCATCTTTGTTCACTACAGCAGGTCTTCCAAAATCTGTTTCATATCGGGGCTGTCTGCCACATAAGATGTCTGTTTGTGCCCATTGAGAAACCTGCAAGTACGAGGAATTGTATGTTAACTTCCTCAAATCAGAAGCTTACCCATCTGTTTCGGTTAATTAGTTAGCCTTTGGCTGAAGTTTAATCATTGTAGGAATGAGAGGTGAGGGAAGCAGTAGTCCTAGAGGGTTCACAGGGACTATGCCCAGGAGATTGAATTCAGCATCAGGCCCCAGTGCTTAAATAAAGGGCGAATTTGCATTGCTGCACAGGGTGAAATCCCTGCCAGGGCCAGCATGGCAGTAAGGCTGGTGAGGATGCACAGCTGTAGTGAAACATACTTTATCGCTCCTTGAAGATTCTTTGGGTTTGTTTCCATATCCAGGACACGATCCTCTTTGAAAACTGCTAGGTTCTCCCTTGGTGCAGTGAGAATAGCAATGATAATATTAAGTAAATTTGGACCTGCAAATTTGCTAACCTGGTGTTCATGGCCAAACTAGTCCGGCCTTCTCCTGCTTGTGGTGAGCTGTAGGCCTCGGGTAAATTGTAGCAAAAACCTAAGAAGCGTTCAGGCAGCTGGGCCAGCTTTTTTCCATTGGGGTTATTCCATGTCAATTGCTGCAAACTAGACACATATAAAATTTATAATGTGTGGGTGCCTGTGCACAGAAATTTAGCTTCCTCAGTATTTACAGAAAGTAAAACAGTCCTCCTTCTTTAAGGCTAGGATGAACATTTCTGTCACATTAGGAAGGCAACCTTATTTCATTCTGGAGCTGCTATTTAAACACTACGGGATCTCTTTTTAATCTTAGGCAAAGTTCAAAATGAGCTGTTTCAAACATCTGCTAACTATTATGGGCCATGCCTGCTAGTAGAAGTAATAAATTATAACCAAGAAGAGAATCAAATGTCTTAATAGTGTTTTTGTTCATTGCTTCAAAGTTTGTCCTCTTTCAGTGTTATCTGTTCTTTCTTAGCACAGTAGTCAACATGCCTGCAAAGAAGATTGTGCTGTGGGTGAGGTGGGTGGGATTGCAGTAGGATGAGGGTGACACCCTCTATTTTAAGTTAGGGGAAAAACAACAAACAACTTGGCTTCTCTTTTCCAGAGCAGAGAGAAAGCTAAATCAATCACAAAAACGCACCCTCTGTGCTACGTGCCAAAAACAAGATGGGTGGTTCTAGCAGAATATGGGAGAGAGGGCATTTCAGTTTCCTCCAAAGGGGAGATAACAGATCAGCTTTCTCGTTTGTCATGGAAACCTTTTGTCAACCCAGTAACAATGACGTCAAGGTGGCAGTGGCATAGGGACAGGGTTAGTTAATGTAGCACACACCTGTTGAACTGCCAGAGGGGAAGGTATGTTGGCTTTTACATTTTCCATCCCTGATTCTAAACTTTGGGTGGAGGTTTAGAAAGTGTTTTTCAAGTCCCAGGGCAGTTTTCCTGAGTTGTAGCAGATTCATACTGTGACCAGGTGGTGCTGGAGCTTTCACCCACGAAGAAATCCGGCTAAGAGGCATTTGCTCAAGCAGTGCCATTCTACAAACCCTCCTCTTTTGGGTATCCTTTTGGAGGGTGGTGAGAGCAGACTTGTACCTCGAAAGAAGAGCACCAAATGCCTTCAGTGTGTTTGCTTTGCTTGAGAGTAAAGGTTTTGCTAGTGGTTACCAAAGAAGCTTTTTAGAAACACTTCTATAAAAAGGGAAAACCAAACCTATATTTATTACACAGCATCTATAGCTGTAGATGTATAGCAATAAGCTGTAGCCCATTTTTGGAATGACTGTTTTCCTGCCAATTTTTTTACTGTAATGCTTTCATGTTTAGTGTTGTTGACTGGCTACTTTTTCTTTTTGTAAAGTGAGATTAGATCACTTTTTCACTTCATTCACTGTTGCTTTTGTGACTACCTTCCCATTTTTAGTAACTGAAAAATGTTTAAAAATTCCTTTAAAAATAAGCTTACTTCTTTTCACAAGAAAAATGTGTTAGCAGGGAAAGCAGTTCACTTTTGCTGGACTGTTCATGTTTACTAGCAAAATAATAGATGATGTGTTTGCAGAAGACTTTGAATCGGTTAAAGAATTGCACTGTGTCAATAGTTGATGCAGTTTCTGTTACCGTGGCTAAAAGATGAATTTACATTAGTTGAATTTCTTGTCTATGGTACTACATGATAATTCTAGTAAATTAAAGTGTGCCTTTGTTATTGCTAAGCGTTATGCATGAAACTGAATATTCCCTATCATATAGTTTGTAAGAGGAGAAGAAAAGTCTATGATGTGGATAATGATTTAAATTATATTGAGTTGCAAAGTGGAACTAAGGCTGAGAAAAAGAATGGCATAAAATGACATCCAGTGATCAGAAAAGGAAAATGGAGTCAACCAATGCAAATTACATTTACTATACAAATAGAAACCAAATGTATGTAGTAGAGCCAGTGAGTTGTAGAAATCTTTGCAAGAGAGAACCATATGGGATTGTAATTTTCCAAATAGCCAATGAATTAAGATAAGTGTTCAGTTGATAACCCATGGCATCCTAATAGAGATGGATGATGTCAAATGGCTGCCAAGTTTCAAGGAGGTAGAAAAAATAAAACTGGGTGATAAACATTTTGTTTTCTGTAGAAGATGAAATCGTCCTTCATATGAAAGAAATAAGGTTTAGCTATATTAGTACTGTTGCCATTTTGGTCAGTATGCATAAATACTCTGGAAATAACTACAAAGAACTATAATTCTCTTAGGCTTCAGTTTGGAAAACATTGTACACTCCTCTACATCTCTTTTTAAACTCCTTACTGGTGATTTCAGCCTGACAGAAAGATATTTTGTGTGATCTAAAGTCTCTGTAGTATCATTTAATTTTATTTGGGACTTTGTGGCTGGAAGACAAGAAAAAGGCTTTGTAGACATTCTTGAAATGAGACTCAAAGTTCTTGCTACCACTGATAGGGAAACCAAGACATGGCAAAATCTATGGTCTGGTTTTGAAGGTGCTCCTTTTGCCTTCATCATCAATATCCATGAGACACAACTGTGGTCTCTGTAATGAAGTTGCCATGTGCTCAGTGTAATGCAGAGGAAATAAGTAGAGACTGGGGAATGGAACCAAGTGTTTTATTTCTCAGTGACCCACATCCCTCTCTCCAGACACAAAATAGCATCCCACCCCATAAGATACTGCAGAATCATGTGATCAGATGGTCTCACTGCATACTTAAATGCTTCTCCATTTTTATGGATTGCTTCTTGTTTTGTCCCGGTTGCAAGTACTTACATCAGTCCTGACTCGCAAAAGAACACAATTTACAATTCTAGTCCTATTGACTTTTACTGAGCTTCTGCATACGTGGGGTGCTCTCCTGAATTAGACCTACAGTTTGTGCCTCTTTCATCAAATTCTCTAAATTCAGGGGGAACATGAAAGAGACATTTGTTAGGATACTGAAATGTCCCTTTGCCCCTCTACTTTTCTTTCAAGCTTTCTGTGCTAAACTGTCTCTTCAAATTCTGCAATTTGGGGATTATTTTTTTTAAAAGGAGAAAAATTTTGGCAAAAAAAAAACATTTTCCTGATTTTTTTTCTCAGTCATTGCCTGTTCTTTAAAGCCCATCTAGCTGCAAAGTGGATGGAAAGGCTGTACTGCTCCAGCTGACAGAGCACTCTTCACTTTTTCAAGACCAGCAAACTCCAGGAGGTTTTGAAAACATTCAGGATTTGGCCATTTTGATTGATATCGACACTCTCCAACATTAGGCATAGAAAGCAGGTTACCTGCAACCTCAGGGAAGGAGCCTGTCTCAGAGGACTGCCACGTCTCCTGCTCCCCATCCCCAACAGCCGCAGCCCAGCTCTCTGGGTACAGGAACCACAACTGGCCCCCGCTGCCCCTGCCCTCCATGGGGAGCAGCCCAGTTTCCCCAGCAGGAGCAGGGCAGTGGGGCAGGCTGTCCTGGGGGAGCCCAGGAGCTTCTCAGCACACAAGGGGAGGAAATAGCTTGCTGCTGCAGCTGGGCAGTGGTACGGCAGTGGCCAAAAACCTCTGTCTGTCTGCCAAGAATGAGCCTACCTCTGAGTACCGTTTCCCCTGAGTTCCTCTTTTCTGCAGGGACTTTTCAGACTCACTTTGCTTTTTTCCTATGCCTCAACAGTGAATATTACTGACAAAAATACCTTCGATAGAGGGGAGGGGCGAAGTCATTTATCTGCACCTTGGATCAATCCAGACTTTAGTTATGGTACAATATGGAACAGTGTGATAAAGAGTCCCTTTTTTGCTGGAGGGACAGAAAGGGGAATCAGAAAGAAAGAAACAGTGCAGGCTGTGGTAAGTTATGTACATGCTCTTAATAGGGTCACTACTTGCTAAGGCCTTGCATGTGAACCCTGAGGAGGAAAGATGTTTTACATTGTGTTTTCATAATTTTCTTGCAGAAATTTATCATTGAAAGAGCCACCAGCTCAAAACTAGGGTGTTATGTGTGGTGATGCAACAGTAAAATCCCTTTTCATGCAGTAAAGGCTAAGTTCATTCTCTTTTAGTTCAAGCATGTTTTCCCTCCACTTAGGACTCATTCTGGCAACAAGAGCATTTCAGCAGTTTTTTCTTTAGATCGGGTAGGTGTTAATGAGGTTTGAACACACAGCTCTGCTACTGTATTGCCTGGGATAAAGGAAATTGCTTACTTATTATTTATCATTATCATACTTGTCCAAAATGTGCTTGCATTTTATGAAAGGAAACAGATGCTTATGCCAAAAATCTTACTGCATAGATGAAGAAATAATGAATTAGTGAAATGGAATTTATTGAGAACACAATTCTGTGACTGGAAAAGGAGATATTCAGCCAAGGAAGTGTCCTGTTGGCTATTCAGTTTAAGTAGGTGTGATAATATGATGTTAATAGCATACAAACACAAGTATGGCAGGCAGGCTGTGGATGTTAAGAGTAATACTAAGTAGAGTTTAAGAAAGTGCAGGAAATGTTAATAATTTCTTTCTTCATTTTAGGATTCTTCAATATGCAGTTTGAGAAACTTTATCTCAAAGTGAAGTAAGGTTTTGTATGGGAATTGCTTGGTTTCATTACAAGTGCTGATCAGCACTGAGGGCTGTTTATTGACCTGGTTAGTTACCGCTGCTGGTATTCACCATCTTCTTTTGTCCACCCCCAGGCCCCTGTTTTGTCATCTGTCCTCCATCCCTGCAGGCCCAGTTCTGTCACAGCCCTATGCTTTTCCAATGCCTCTATCCCTCCATGCATAGGCTCCTGTTGTTCCTCTTGTCTGCAGCTAGGCTGCCACAAAATCCCTTGCTATTGCAGCTAAAACAAAGCAAGTCAGATCCACTGTCAAACTCTACAGATTCACTGTCTTTCTGCAGTAGAATTTCTTACACGGTTTATCTTAATTTCTCAGTTACTAGCAAAAAACCAAATGTAGTTCCCCTGAGCACATATCTTTATATCTGCCAATTAAGGATAAGATAGAGATTTAGCCTATGAAAAAGCCTTTCTTCTTTCAAAAGAAACCCAAAGGAATTAAGTGTTCAATTCACACTGAACTTCACTGACTTCAGACTCTACCCCTCCTCTGTAGCTCTGAAATCCTCAGCAGCAGCTCTCCAATTGAGCTTCCCTGAACACATCCTCCACATGGCTTTAGAGATGCACTGGATATGGTAATGTCAAACATTAACTGCACTTGGATATCATGCTGAAAATTTTACACTCGACTACCAAGATCTGTTTATCCTGGACACTGTTGCATTTCACATTGTCAAATACCCTGAGGATGTTTTAAGCTCATTTCGTATCACCTTCCTCTGCATGTGTTATATGCAAAAGAGAAATGTGGTTTTGGGGAACAAAAGAACACATGCATGAGTGTTGTGGGTAAACATAGACATCTGTCTCTGAAAATTGAGGCCTCATTATTGATTGAACTGAATCTAGCAAGAACAGAGGTGAACATATTCGTCTGGGAACCATTTACATGTAACAGCAATTGCATGGGCCAGAGCATTTTATCTGAAGTGTCTTCAGTGAGAGAAATTAAGCAGGAGCTGGGAATGTGCTTATCAATAGACCTTATTATTCTTCTCATCCTTTGATAAATGAACATAGCAAGTTCTTTCAGGCTCCTCTCAATCTTCTACTTGTTTGTGCTGGACTTCATTGATCCGTATTTAGCCCTCCCTGATAATGTGACATGACAGCAAATGTAAATAGCGAAGTCAATGAGCATTTCCTTTCAGCTGAAACAAAGCAAGTCAGATCAACTATCAAACTCTTTGGATTTATATTCTTGTTTGAAATAGAATTTATTACCTTGTTAGAAACTAAAACAAAACACACAGGAAAAAAAAAAGTGTGCAAACATTTTTTGTTATTGTAGTTAAAGAAGAAAATTTTATGGGAGGAGTGTCCTCTGGGCATGCTCCAGTCGACTCTATCAAACAGGGAGGCCAAGAATGATAAAATTCAAAACCTGCAGCTGCTGGTTCCTTTGGGAGTCACATTGCAGTAGTACAAGCAACAGTCTTTCATTTTAAAAGGGGAAGCATACGTCTGCAGCCAAAGGCCTTTCAACATTATTCTAGGTAAGCTGATCTGCATAAAGGCCATTGCAATCTCTTGGTATGCTCAGGTTTTAGGCGATATTTTCGTTTCATAATGCTGTTTCTGTGTCCACCGAAAACATCTGCTTAGATGTGCCAGGCTCAATTGTGCACCCTGTTACATCACTTGGCAAATGAGGTCACCTCAAGTAAATAGCAGCATTATGGAGAGAAGAATGAAAGCCCCAGGATTTAACTGTTAGGACTCAAGCTGCAACCCGTCGTGATGGCTGAAGATCATGCAGCAATACTGAAAAGGCTTGGTGGGTGCCGTGCACAAGGCAAGCAATAGGGAGGACTTAAACACAAATAGCCATCTCCCTCAAGATCCTTTTTCCATAGTGCCAAACACTGACTGAGGGTATGGGCATGCAACAGTTTTGCGAACTCTCTTCTCAAAGCGGGCATTGCTTCAAGCAGAGTTCACCCATGCAGCCTATTGGCAGCAGAAGTGGCCTGTTTTTATATGGTGATTAATGGGAACATGGAGCTGGGGCATATAATTAGGATGAGACTTTAGTATAACAACCAGTAAACTACAGGCATTAGAGAAAACAGCTTGGAAGAGAGGGAGAAGTCTCTGTGGGGTTGCCAGGCTGCCTCCAACTGTCAGACTAACTGCAAACACCTCACCCAAACACTGTCCAGAGTTTACATTGCAGCACCAGCCTCTTAAAAGTGTCATTTAAATTTACCAGAAGCATTATTACTCTCAACTGATGAAAATTCGGGGACTGCATTGCGTGCCATAGAAATAGGCACTAGATGGCCAGGCTGCGCTGAGCCCAGCCACGTACCCAGTGCGATGCTGGGGCAGGGCAATGCCCTTCGCCATCACACGTTCATTCAGCCTGAAGCCTGCCTGGCACCCAGCACCGTCTAACAGTCATGTCGCTAACGTGCCCTGATTTTTCTAGTATGTACGAAATCTTTCTGAAAATTCCCACTCTGCAGTGTGACACCTGCAAGAGGAAAAGGGGCAGGAAAACGTGCCAGCTGGGACCAGGTCTTCCTTCGGCAGCTTGGAGATGAACGCCACTCACTGTCATCATTCCTCCCGATGGGTTTTCTGTCATCTCAAATCTGCATTTCCCTTTATGTTCTATTAGACCAACCTACTACTGAAAATCATTAAAAGCAACTTATCCAAATCCACCTTTAAGTTAATTTTGGGCCTAAGGCCCTGGTTTATAGTAACGGGACCTAGGGACCAACAATAAAAAAGAAAAATAGCAGCTATTAAATCTGTGAAAAGGAAACGACTTGGAAAAGGAGAAGGATGCCAAGCTAGCCTCTCCAGCAATGGCAGAAGGGAGTCAGACTTACAGGACCATATGGCTTAGACATAGTTTGAATAATCTCCTCCAATTAAAAATAAAGCCAGTTTTATATAAAACATCTGTTCTGTGAATTCAACAATTTGGGCAAAAAAACCCATCGGGGATACTTTAAATCCTTCATCATGTTTTTGATTTCTCTGTTCAGATCCTTACTCATTTTGAGGAGCTAATATCCCTGAAGGAGGAGCGTTGTGGTTTCCTATGATGCTACCAAGCATCAGTGCAGGCTTTTGCATTTCTGTATGCTGAGCTGCCCATCCATGCTGCCTTCAGATATCCAGCCTTCATTGCTAAGGTTTGTGTGTTTTAGGAGAGTCCAGAGCACCTGAGGCAGGTCAGTGAGGATCAGCAGAGGGTCTGCGATGAGCAGTCATCGCTGGAGCTGGGCTGAGGCACAGGAAGGCAGATCCTCCCATCAGCCCTGCACGCTGCTCTCATAACAGTGCCGGGAGCTAGCTGGGCATGGCTGTCCAGCGGGGAGGGTATCTATCTAATGTAATCAGGCTTACGTGTATCTAAAACACAGTGGTACTTAGCCACTAAATCCTGATCCCTGCATGCTAGCAGAGGTAAAGAAGAGAGTACAAGATTATCCCTTTGCTGCCTTTGCACACTTGCTTCTTACAGCAGGACCATAGCGGGAAAACATAGCTTTGAAGCAATCTACAACTGCTTGTCTTGGAAATATCTGCTTTTTGTTTGACAAGGGAGGGGAGACCTGTTGCAGGTCTTGTTTGAAATTACGTCACTTCTCGTGACTCCATTGGAAGTGTAAGCGTGCAGGCAGCAACATACGTGTCTAAAATAATTATCTAGCTTATAAAGGAAATGTAATCTGGGGATATGTGTATCAAGCAAATTTGATTCAGTGCACAAACTGAGATTCGGTTTGTTCTAAAGCATTCCTAAGGTGATCTTATTGTGCTTTTCCTCTGAATATCATTTGCTTCTTTCTCAAGAGGACATCGGTCTAAGGTATCTCCTCTGGTTGTTGTAAGCTGTTGTTCCTAGTTCTTCAGGTAACTATTTTTATTTCAGTGTAATTAAAAAGCAGAGGTGGCTAATCAGGGACCTATAGGTCCTAATCATTCCCTGATGTTGACATCAGGGAAGCTGTAGGTTCTCTGCTGACAAGCAAATAGTGGGGGTCATACTCAGCTGGGAACACTGTCTGACAGGGGAACAGGGCTGCTGGAAGATTATTTGATTCCTCCCTTCTCAAAACTCTGGCTAGGGCAGAGTGCCCCAATTAAATACAGACAGATGTGCATGGTGCCCACCCTTTGCCCTTGCAAAGTGTGCTTGTCCCTTGTCTTTCTAAAGCTTCTGTTGGACTTGAATTCTTCTGCAATGGTACCAGGTATGTGATGCAGACAACTGACTTTCTATTTTAAACTCATCAGCTGTGTAGACTTTTTACTGTGCACACTTCGCCTATACTGTTTGTACCTGGGGGTGTTTCACAAAGTTCCTGTGCAGAATATGTGATCAGATTTTGTGTACTTGTTAGCAGTGTCTTGGGAGTTGATGTCTGATGAATCATTTGTTGACTGAAACTCTTGACCTCCCGGGTCAAGGTTGTTTGCTTTGCTCAGATGGTACTGGACATCCAAAAGAAAGCAACTAGTCAGTGGTCCCAGATTTCAGCCTATCCTTGTGCTTTTATTAACCCTGGCTGAATTTAAAACATCTTGTGGCTGTGAAACAAGGCAGGTGGGGGATTACCTTGGGGGGTTTCAGCTGTCTGCCTTTCTCACCTTCTGCAACACTGGTAGCAAAGGGATTGGGAGCCAGTTGTGCTGGCTCTGTGTCTCTGAGGAAACACAGATTATATCTGCTCCATTTTGTGCTTCTCCAGGGAAGGGAAAGGAATGGAATTTGGGTACCAGCTCTCTGAGCCAAATGCCATGAGAAAACCTTCAGTCTCATAGGTTCAAATACAGACTGATGCGCTGGTTCAATTTGTTGTTGAAATTGTTGAAACAAAGTGAGTCTGGTCATCTTTATCTTCAAAAGCATTTTTATAGTTGGATGTGCTGTTTAATTTGTGTTGACTTTAGTCTTACTTTCTGGAAAAAAGGTTCTAGAAATAATTCAGACAGCTCCATTCAAGCTGTTTCGCAGATGTCAGCATATGCCGGAGTCCAAAATCCAGCACAATCAGGATATGGTTGTCTAGTAGGGACACCAGCAAGAGATGCTGGACAGGAAAGGTATGTGCTATTTGAGACCATAACACCAAGATTTCCTTTCCATTAGCATATTTATACGTCCCACGTGCCATCTCTGTCTCTTCTTCCTGCTGTGGAATAGCTTACTGTGTCTTGATTTATAGAATGCTGCACATCCAGATGCCTCTGTTGTTATCTCCTCACCAAGAGAAGCAAAGCTGGTACATTTGGGCTACAGGGTTGTCACCATGATCCCAGCCACGTGTTTGACTAATTGCTTAAATATAAAGAGACCTCTTAGTGAAGCTCAGGCAGTGTTCCTCTTTGTTTAGTCAGACAAAACAGAAAAGGTGGGAAGCACCGACTCCATCTTAATGGAAGGTGGGTAGAGGGGCCTGAGGACCAAGAAAGACTCAGAGATACATATGCCAGGTATTCTCCACCAAGTTTCCCATTTTGAACTCAGTCCAGAGCAATTCTGCTGATTGTAATAGGTTATTTCTGGTTCAGCTCATAGCTCCTGAAATACAGTCCCACCCCATAGAAACACCTCCCTACTGATGCAATGAAGCATTCACCAGAATTGCCAGAGCTCTCAGCTCAGCATCCGTTACAGCTGTAGAGGCTTTAGAGGGAGGAATATAGGTGACTCAGTGTTCAAACTCCAAATAGAGCCTGTTACAAAGTAAGAAAACTAAAGCAATTCTCTAGTACCGAAATTCCTCAAAGGCTTCTTCTGAATTTGATCTTTCTCTCTAACCTCCCAGTAAAAAGAAAATCTCTACAAAATTACAGAAATTTTCACAAATAACTCCACGGGGGATAAGATTTCTTGTGCCTGTCCCCCAGCTAGCGTGACAGCTCCTGGATCTATTTCAGTGCAGACAGAATCAACGTCTAAGCGGTCTTACTCACTTTTTTTAATCTCTTGATAAGAATGCAAATGCCATTCTTGCTCCCACTGCCTCTCTCACCCTCTTGAAATAGGCTGTTTATGGTGACTAAATGCTTCTATCCAAAATTGGCTGTCATCCAAAACCAGATGGACAGAAAGCCTGAGAGCAACAGAAAACTAGCAATTTATATTAGGACACAGTGCCGCACCACACAGAATGCTTTGTTTAAACTAGCAGAGCTCTGTGTCCTATTGAATATATGTAAATAACCAGCTAGTGTGGATTTCTACAACGATGTTGGCATATTTCAAAATACTTAAATACTCTGAGCAGCTCTTCTGACCCTGATAGATTCATTCTCCATTACTGATTCTTTGACTGAAAATCAGATGTTGTCTTGAGATCTGTGCTGCAAACAACTCCTTGCCTACCTGAAGTATATTGGGTTTTACCTACATCCGCAGATGCTGTGCACTGCTGATTCTGCTTCTGAATAAAATTTTATGATTGAAAAATATACTGAAGGGGAAATTGAAGCATTTTAGGATCAGAAAAAGGAAAAGGAGATAAATATGAACAAATGATACAGCAATTTTAATAACAGAGTATGCTGGATAATTTAGCATAGTGAGTTGGGCTGGACATGGTTCTTTATAATCTATTTTTAAATAGCTTAATGTTGCATGAGAGGATACTCATGTGTTACGTACTGACAGAGCATTTTGGCAGTCACGAGCCCTTAGGCCAGACAAATGACAGCCTATAGGCTTTGGCAAAGGTATGGCCGCTTGAGCTTACTGTGTTTTCAGGCAGTGTGGTACTCAAAAGGAGTTGATGATGCAAAGGTGAGAGATAGGTATAATGCACTGACATTTATTCTCCTGTTCTCTATTAATACTCAGTTGTGAGAAGGGTCTGACCAAACTATAGGCATATTTGGAAATGGTGAACCCCAGGCATAACTGATCTGTGTACTTCACTTGGCAGTGAGTGGCCATGAGATTGCCTGAGCTGTAGTCATTCCTCAGCATCCAGCCCAGGGTTCCAAATACAGCACTGGGCCAAAGGAACCGCTCAGGTACGTGCAGCACCTGCCCCAGGACTGGCTGGGAGGAGACAGCAGCATCAAAACCCCAGCTGTGGTCCAGCTCACAGGGTCTCCCATGAGCATCAAATGTAGTTGCCTGACAGAACAGGTAGCCAGGTCATCTCTGTTGTGTGCCCTCACATTTGACAGACCACAATGCGGTTCATGAGCCTCTAACAAACTTAAGACCTTAATTATGAAAAGACTAAAACTTTACCCTGTGCCACGGGAGGGAACACCAAGCACACCAATATTTTGCACCTTTGTAGAAACAGACAATTGAAATGCTGATACATTTGCTGGGGCAGCTGGTACTTATTCACTCGTGCTGATACAGCCACTACAGTGTCACTATTGCCAGTTCTCTGCCTCTCAGAGCTTGGGTTCATCTTTTAGAACCAGCGTGAGATCCATTGTGATTTGCAGGATAAACCATTTAGTTACCCACTTAAGAAGTGCCTGAGGAATTCTCCTCCAAACACCCATGTCCCAAATTCCTGCCCACCCTGTTAGAGAGCTATTAATTCCCACTTTTCTTTCAGCTAGAGTGGATTTAGTACTAGTTAAGATCTATTTTAGAGGAAAGACAGCGTGTAACCTGATAGGTCTTCTCCATCTGCAGTATAATGAGAAATATGCCTCTGGTGTTCAGCCTTGCTTCCTCTGGCTGCTGCTCTGTGGCTGGAAACTAAACGGATGTGGCAGTGGCCATGCACACATACTGTGATTCAGGAAAGACCATCTCATGGTAATCCTCCACTGACCAGTACCTGCTGGTCCCTGGAGCTGAGCTGGCTTCTGCACTTGTAGCAGCCCGGATGCCTCTGGATGCCTGGATGTGTCCATGCCTGGGATCATCTTGATGGCTTGCACTTCACCCTCCCTTAGCTTACAGGCACCCGGTTGGGTGTTCCCAGAAGCAAAAATGCTCATGAAAGTCACGACAAAACTCATTCAGCAGTGTCAGTGTCTGACATAAGCTGCTCGCATTGGTGCTCAGAGGTTAGTGAGCAATGTGCTGTGGTAGAGAGGGGAGTTTTCAATTGCTGTGTGGCTGGGTACCTGCCTGCACTGGTGACATAGGGCAAGGCTCTATTGTAACTCAGGTTTGATCTGGTTTAGAACATCCTGATGAAAATACTTACACACCGAATGCACAATGATGCTTTCTAGCCCAGGAACAAGTGAACACAAAGGATGGGAGGCGGTTTGCTGGTGGCAGGCACCATGGAGACAGGCTGGGGCTCCTGCTAGCTTCATTCAGGACATAACAGCACGTTCGCTCGGGACTGCTTGGGGCCCTCCTGCTTCCTCATTACATTTTGCCATTTGCTTCTACCATTTCCTTTTCTTCTGATTTTAAGGCTATTGCTTGCTGTATCATTCATTAGATTTGTCCCTGTGTCACATCTTTCACTTATGCCTTGTGCTCTGCAAAGGCATGTTGCATTGTCATTTTTATTTTAATGTCTCTCACCGATCTTGTTGTACCATACAAAGATTAGATTGCTGTCTGGGTTTTAAATATATCCAATCAGTGGCTTTAATGGTGTTTTTTATCACAGGAATAATAAAAGTGAATGCTACATGTTAAAATATGAAGCCATTTACCTGTGAAGTTCAACCTTAAGGGCATTCTCTATTTTCTTTCTCTTTCTGAACCAAATGCAATATGTGTGAGAAACCAGCAGCCCTTCTGTATTCCAATTTGCATGCTCTGACGTAAAGAGAAGCATGATGTACTTCTCCGAGACTGGAAAATTGCTCTCTAAAAACAAATTAAGTAACTAATAGCTTGAGGGATCACTTCATAGTTGAAAGGATTTCTGTCATCGGGAATCAGATGTATTTGCATTATTCCTCAGTGGCTTACAAATTGTATATGTATTAGTATAATATCAGCTTTCTGGAGAGATTGCTGTGGGTTAATTTGGTAAGTAAATGGTCTTTGTGGTGTGGTGGTATGTAAGACACAGAACAGACATGGTAAATACTTGGAAGGCCTTGGGGAAAAGGAAGGATCTTCTTTTCTGTTCTTTGTGGCTGACACCTAAAAATTATCTGTGGGTCCCTACCTGAGTTAACTGCTTGCACCTACCACCTACACCTGTAAAAGGGAACCTGCTTAATTCCTCTTTCCAAAGAGGGGGTCTTTCCCTGAAAATTTATTATTTTAGCCATGGCTCCAACCAGTGAGTTGGAGCATGGGAAGTCCTGGTCCATGTTTCCATCCAGAGGATGTTGGAAGAACAGGTGATATAAATTCATATGGCTTCCAGGGACCCGAGGGAATTTATCCCCTGCTGAGGAAGAGCTGGACACAGCAGGTGCCAAGCAGCTCCTAGAGGGGATGATTACTTCCAGTTCTCATTATATTAAATTGCTATTTTTAATGAATCAGAGAAAACAGGAGCCTGGGGCTAGATGGTACCTGAGGGTCATGGAGCACACCTGCCTCCTCTGGGATAATGTTTAGACGTGTTGCCCTATTTGAAGCATCTGTTTGTATCACAGATGTTTAGTTTTTTGAGAAGGGATTGACAAAGGCCTACGATAGACTAATTTCAAGTTAGCTGCCCCTCAGCCTGCAGTGTGGAGGGCAGTGTCACCGGCAGGGAGCAGGGAGCTGCTTAGGGCAGCACTTCCCAGGCTGATGCTCCCTGGAAAATGCCTTGTTAGTCTCAAACTTTCCCAAGTGCTGTCTTCACTGGGCCTTTTTCCCTGGAATATTTCAGGGCTGTTTCACCTTTCCTGCTTAAGCAGTAGAAATTACTTATTTTTCAAAAATCAACCCGAACCATCTGAAGAAATTTTTTTAATATTCTGGAACATCCTCTGCCTATATAATTGGAAGCGATGGGTCTTGGGATTCTGACTGAACCAGCTCGTTCATGGCTAGACATCGCACATCATACTTAGATAAGCACTTTGAAGACAAGTGAGTTAATTCTTTATAGCAAATTAGCTGCTGTGTGATGGCAAACACGGACACCTAGTGGTACTCGAGTGCAGAGCATGTAGATGCTTTAAATTTATCTCTGGAACCGTAAGATACAGCAGAGTGTTTGTTCACAGGTTTTCCCCTAAAAGAAAGAGAGATTTTATTATTTTCAGCGAAAGTATCACAGATAGCATAATGTGGGCGAAAGAAAATTTACTTGGCAAGGAGTAGTGAAAGAATTAGGGGAAAATCATCACATTTGGTAAGATTTGTCAGTGTATTTACCAAGAAGTAATCAGGTTTCTTTCTTGTGTCTTAAATATCTCATACCATACCAGATCAGATACCATATTGGATCAAAAAGATTTTCTACTCCTAAATTAGTCCATAGCAAAGAAATCTCAGTAAATATTGTAGCAATATCTTATCCTTACCATACCTGGGAATGTTTGTACTCCAGTTGCAGGGAGATTATGTCAGTATGATGAACGGTGGGTTTGCTGATAAACTGCATAGCTAGGTGCTAAACTGATCTCTTGTGTGCTTTCATCAACCCACTGAGCTTTTTCTGCCAGGATTAATGCAAGCACTCTGTCTGAATGGCCTCGAACAGCTGCCATGGTTTGTTTTGTTTGGTTTTTTTCTATTTATTTACAAATAATCTTTCAGAGAAATATTTCCTTCTTCTTCCCCAAATCTAGCATTTCGTCTACGGCAGAGACACAGGACAGGTGAGAACCAGTCCTTGTCCACTGACCCCTTTCTGTAATTGTAAATATTAGTCTGTGAATGGGATTTCTTTCACACCTGCATTAGACACACAAACCACTATGCCACTGAGTGGGGAGACAGGCTGTTCCCATGGGAGTGTGCATTCAGGGCTGCTTGGGCTCAGATAAGGTATTTTGAGATTGTACCAGCTGAAGTGTGAAGTCTGTAGAGATAAGTGTGCTCTCCTCAAGGGCTTCCCCATTCAAGCTGATAAGCAGATCCAGTTCTTATTGATTTCACAAGATACTCAGCATCTTACAAGATTTCTCCCAATTCAGTTGGATTTTGAAGTTGTTCTTTTAAAAACATTTTAAAATATGCTTGGGTTTACCTTCATATCCTAAGAAATAGGGAGGTTTATGGTATTACACTGTTTTGAATCAGCTTGTTTACTATTCTCATCTTAATAACTTTTGAATCAGTGGACTAATTTCTATCAAATTTGACACTGAAATAAGGACCTCCGAGATCTGTGCATGCTTCAGGGAAGCAGGCAGCATGTAGAGGAGAAAGACCCAGAAGAGGGCCCCTAATGACAGGCAGACAGCAAGAAATCCACACTACAGAGGAGCATTAAGAATGATTCCTCACACCAGAAAAACTTAGATTTGTGCTCACACCTTTTTGGACACCAAGAATCAACTTCTGAGATCCAAATCTGTACGAAAACAAGCTTCATTAGCTCTGCTGCTTGTGCAATTGCTTCTTTTGTTTTATTCTGCTATATACACAAGCACTTATATATCCGGTTTCTGGTTATATAGAGACTATAATTAAACACAGACCGGTATTGTTCATCAAGAGTCGCAGGGTGTGAGGCTGAAGGAAAGCAGCAGGTTGCCAGCGCTCAGTACGGAAGTAAGATGATACATTTATTCTTAGGTACAAATCCTGGAAGTCAGCATATAATCAATCACTCTACGTTTATATATTTACACCTCTGTTTTCCATCAGAGAACATGGGAGGAGCTTTTCTGATCTGCCCGGTCAGGATTCCCTAGTCTCCTGAGAAGTCCCTAGAGCAAGTTTGGGAAGATGAGGACATGTTTCTTGTCTTGCAAAAAATTGTAGCTGTTTCCTCACTGCAATGGTGGCATGTGGGAATGTGTCTAGCTCATGCTGTAGAGGGATGAACTGGAATTTGTCCTGCCATGAGGGCACAGCGCCAAGGAAGCCTGGGCTATTGCCAGTCTAGAAAGTCAGCCCAGAAACTAAAGCAAGAAAAAAAGCAAGGTTTCTGATGGACACTCACAGCTAGAAAATTCACAGCTAGAAAATTCACCCACAGCTAGCATTCAAAAGGTTACTGGGTGGGTAGCTTTGATTTCTCACTTCAGCCCAGCAGAATCAGTTAGAAAGAAGTAAAGGAAACCAGGGCCACAACATGTTGAACTTTGACAAAAGAAATTATTAACTTGGCTTCTAAGGAATACAAATCCTGTCTTTGCCAGTGTAAATATGATGCAAAGATGATTGCCTTCATCCTGCCCTCTCTAACTTCTGTTCCTGTTCTTTTTTTTTCTGTTGAACCTGGGCAGTTGTCTGGAGGGTGTGAACTAACCGTGGTGCTCCAGGACTTCACAGCTGGCCACAGCAGCGAGCTGAGCATTCAGGTGGGGCAGACGGTGGAGCTGCTGGAGAGGCCAAGCGAAAGGCCAGGCTGGTGTTTGGTCCGGACCACGGAGCGGAGCCCGCCTCAGGAGGGTCTGGTCCCCAGCAGCGCTCTCTGCATTTCCCATTCCCGCAGCAGTGTGGAGATGGATTGCTTCTTCCCTTCAGGAAAAGGTAGGCAACAGTCTGGCCGGTTTAAGAGTGTTCTGGATTTTCCCTTTTGTATCATGTAAGTGCAAAGCTGCTTGGGCTGCTCTTGCAGTCGGCATGGGTAAAAGACTGTTTAGTTGTTAGTGAGTTTTGTTACCAGATCTCTGTGAATTGGCACAGCACTAGCCTAACTCCATTTCCATGAATCAATGTTTGTACGTGTGCGTCTTTTGCTGTGTGGCAATCATTATTGTCTTGAGATTCTGGGTAAAAATAAGACCTTTAAACAACAAATGGACTGGGTTTAGTGCCTAAAAGCCTAGAGGGAGGGAAAGTCATGCTGTATAGACACCCAGGATGCCCCAAATTCTAGATACGTTATGAGTGCCACAGTGCACACTAGTGTGTGGTCGTTTAGTATATGCCTGCTGCCTGTCTATTACTGCAAGCAAGCCACCAGTGAGTACTGGTACACTCTATTGACTTGTGAACTGGAGACATTGTGTGTAATGGCACAGCACAATGGGGAAAGAATCCTTTACAATTAGCATGCAACAAAACGCATCCCTGGTATTATCCTGAGAGCTTGGGCTTCACCCACAATGAATGGTGAAATATTGTTTGTCTCTGTGGTGTCTGTGGCCTATTTAGTTGATGTTCTGTTCTGAGCAATGTGTGTCCCGCATATAGCATCCATGCGCTCCAGACTGATAGACCAGAACTGGTTCAGTTCAGCGTGGCGAGAGCAGGTCTCCTTTTGGCTTTTCCCCCCGCTTTTGGCCACACACAATGCAAGTAAGGTCCAGGGAGGAAAGGCTCCTGTCATCCCACTCCCGACTTCAAGCCTGCAACCTGAACTGGCTTTTTAAAAATCTTTTTTCCCTCTGCAGTAATGGAAATAGAATTTGATCTGTTCTTGTTTAGGCAAGTTAAGCTTGGTGGTTTTGTTTGTTTTGAGAAAAAGCATTGAAACCGGGCTGTAGTCCGTCCTTGCTCCCTGCCTGCACTCCCACTGCCGAGTCTGGGCGTGCGGCACACCCCCAGGACGGAGCAGCGCGGTAGGGCCAGGGTCTGCAATCAGAGTTTCCCTTAAGAACCGTCTCATCCAAACCTTGGGGAGGAGAGCTGAGCTTTCCTCTCAGATTTGATCCCCTCAGCAGGTCTCGTTCGGTTAGGTGCTTCCTCTTGCCCTGTTTTGCAAGAGGGAGGAGGTGAAGTCAGTGCTGGCTATCGGCTCCGTCTGCGGTGCAAACTCCGAACTCGTCACCCGCTTCTTAGACCCACTGCTGCGTCTCCTCCCTGACGCACCCCTGGGGCCCTGCCCTGCTTCTGCTGCCCCAGGAGCCTGTCCTAGTCCTCAGCTCTCCTTTGCGAAGCCCTGCAGTTCCTTACATGCAAATTAAATCTGTGAGTAAACAGAAAAGTAAAGCTGAAAATCAGTCTGGTCTGCGTAAGACCGGTCGCTGCCTGGCATGACTCATAGGAAGCCAAAGATGTGTCTGCTGGGTGCATGGTCCAGCAGTCAGGCTTGGGTCCTCTGCTGAAGGACGCTGTGAGACACCACTCAAACTTCATTTGAGTGCATTAGACCTTTTGCTCAAATGAAATAAAACTAAAAACTGCAGGAGTAGGCTGTGGAAAGGGAGGCAGGAAATCCTGAGGAGGATGGAGACAGGGTAGTGCAGGGGCAGAGGGCTGGCCGGGGACATGGGGACTTTGCTTCCAGCACGATTGTGTGAGCTTCAGGGCACAATTGCATCGCAGGTACGGTGCGACAGGTGCAGTGCCAGGCTGCAGCTGGTGGACCAGAGCTGACTGATGCCTGGAAGCCACCAGACTGTGTCAGCACAGCGCCGAGCCTGCGCTAGCACGCTTTGCCTGCCTGTGGGGCAGGTTATCTCACGTAACACTGCGACCGCTTCCAGGTTGGAGCTGGCTCTTGTCCCATCATCTCCAAACAGGTGCAGAGTGAGTCTGGGGCTGGCTGGCTGGCTCCTTATAAATCTTTCCCCCTTGGCCTCAGTTTTCTTCCTGCGCATACCAAAGCTGTATCAGGGAGCCTCAGTATTAATGGGATCTCCAGAAGTGCTGCTAGAAATAATGAAAATAACCACCCAATCCACAATTTTGGCCAGAGTACAGCAAATACGTTCTGTGTCTAATCAGTTCTCCCTCTATTAGGAAAACAGGAAATTGTTTAAACTGAACGAACAGATGCTGGGAACAAAGAAAGAGGGGTAAGTTTAAAGTTTAAAGGGGAAAATGCAGTAGCCACTGGAAGAGCCTGCTGACGTCATGAGATGCGGGAAGGATTAGCATGATAAATGGCTTCTGACTATCCAGATTCGTGTCCTTCTCTACTTCCAGTAGCTTTAGGCATGGGTTGGACTCTGAATCCCTTGGTTCAGGCTTCCAAAATTTCTGGCCTTTCTCTATAACCCAGGATGAAGGCTAGCACATTTTACACCAAATGGTGTCCCCTGTCTGTTTCAAGTATGTAAACATACACAGTTGCAGAAGAGCAGGTTAATAGCTGAATTTTGCTTGCGTTTACCAAGACACATAATTCTTTGCTTTTACAAGCACTGTAATTTCAAGAACAGAAAGTATCTATACTCAAAACTTCTAATAATAGCGTTTGCCATCTATGTTAGAAACATGCAGAGTTTTGACAAGTATTAAAATATAGTTACATCTGCTTAGCGGGAAATGGCAAACTACTGTGTTTGGTCCTATTATACGTTATGGTGGACTGTAAATGTAAATCATGTGGCTCACAGAAGCTACCTATCATCCTTGAAATGAAAGAGGAAAGAAAGTAATATGTCAAGTAACACCTGAACAGATGAAGGCTTGAAAGATTTGGTGGGATCACCAGAACATTTTGTAGAGCATCAATGCAAGTCCTCACCAAACAAAAAAATAAGCCTTTTTAAACAGCCTTACTGAAAGCCACTGGAAATAAAAGAACAGACTTCACAACTGAAGATGTGCTCTGTCTCTTCCTCACTTTTTTACAGTATTTCTTTGCAAATAGGTAATGAATCAACATAACATCTTGCAAAAGGAAAAACATGGTGTGAATATAAAAGAACAAACCTGAAAGAGACCATTTCCTCCCTTTCATAATGAAATACCTTTACAGATTTCTCTTGTTGTTGATCAGTACAAGCGCAGAGACTTTAAGGACTGGTCTCCCAGCCTTCCATCTGACTGCTGGCTGTGCTCCTCTGGAGGATACACATTTGATTTTTCATGACTTGACTATAGCTCAGAGCCCAAATATGGTCCCGCTTGTCCTTCCTTTCCAATAATCTGACAGTGTTTGCAATTATCCTCTGTAAAAAGGCAAACAGGTTTCTGGGATTCACCTTTTGCAAGTGATTTACAGATGACTGAGTAAAAGGAACTCATCTGCAGTCTCTGTTACTGTACTCAAGAATTTGTGGGATGGCTTTTTTCTGACTAGCATTTCTAGGAAGGAAGAAGAAAGACCTGTGACACTAGGAATGAAGCTCTGTTTGAACTATCCCACATGGCTAATTACAGGAAAGCTGTGACTTTTATTCCTGTCTCTTTTACCCTATAATTGAGCTCTAAGGTATTAAGCTATAAATTTCAAATTAAGAGAGAAATCCACATGGATAGAAAGCAATTTAATGACCTAGCCAATATTCATTAAGCACACAGCAACAAGCATATTCCTGGTGTCAGCCTGTTAGCTTTGACTGAGTGATTCCAAATTTGAATTTGGCCCATGAAACATTTAGATGAACACTTGATCTTATGACCCCACACCCAGCATTTTTCTTGAAACATCAAAGTCACAGTGTAATTCAAAGAGTAACAAAGGCTAGTTCTTGAAGTAATTTTAAGCAACCTCTATCACCAAAGGAAAAAGAAAGTGTTAAAAAAAAAATAGGGTTTTATGGCACTTGTTTTGGACTGATGATATGGAAAGGCATCCTGTTCAGGGCCCCAAACCAGATCCTGCCCACAGGATACTTGTGTCTGGTACCTATCTCTGGAGGAGATGAGGAATATATTTTTTTAGGATGCTATGCAAACATCTTGCTGCGCAGGCAGACGGCCACTTAACAGCAGGGCTTTGGTGGCAGTGGTGGGTCCTTGTAACAGCAAACTGAGAAATAGTTGGGTCTCTTCCAACTGAAGAGGGAACATAGGTCTTGCAAGGTGTATGGTAGCAGGGTGAGCATCTCGCCTGCACTTCCCAGCTGGGTCACATTGGCCCTGGTGCATCAGCTGGGAAAGCACCAGACTTTGGGCAGGAGACACAGGAGTTTCAGTGCTGCTCAGGTGACAGCTTGTCCGTTTAGGGGGTTGCCTGCCCGGTCCTACAGCCAGAGAGAGCCTGTGGCTGGTAGGTGTGATGGCAGGCTGGGCTGTGAAAGAAGGAAGCAGAATCAGGATTTAATGATGTTGGTGAGAAGAAGGGTGGTATCAATGAAAAAGAGGTCATGCTGAGACCTGCGTTTTTTTGACCATTCCTTATAGGAAAGAGCAGATAACTTAATGGATTAGTGTACGAAGCTGGTGAGGCTAATCCGGCTCTTGTTGGGGTTGAAAGTCTCTTTCTTCCAGTTCCTGATCTCAGAAGAGTGATCTGTGTAGGGAAAAGCATGATTGTTTCTTCCCACGTCTCTGTTCTTAAGAACATCTTGGATTTTAGTGGAGGAAAAGAGCCTAGGCTGCTTTTATTGTGTCCCTGTTCCTGTTTAGTATTAAACTGCGATCTGCATTGGCTCACACACTTTCTCTGTTGTGTTTTAAACAATCTCTGTTGCGAAACTTATTCGATGGTAATGATTCCTGATGTCCTGGGGGAGCAGTGTGAGGACGATTCAGAAGTTTTAGTGCACTGCTTTAAACCTTCAGTTGTCCTTGTAGAGGCTGAGAAATTGTTGTTGGTTTTGAAAGTCTTCATTAAGAGCAGTCGATGAAAGTGTTTGTAAGGCTCTGAACTGAAGGAAACATTTCATTAGGTAACGTAGTTGATTTAACTGGCATATAAACAGGTCATGGGGTTTCTATTAAGCAAACAATGTTCAGGCTCCCATTGTCAATGTAAATACACGGTATTTAAATAAAAAACCAAATGCTCACCTCTGTTCCTAATACCATTCCAACGAGGGTGTTCAGAGTCAAAATTTTGTAGCATAGACTGTCTTTCAAGACAGGTCACTTGGACCCCTCCTGCTGGCATTTAGTGCCCCATGGCATCCTTGTTACAAGTTCAGGACATGGCTTACGTAGAAAAATCACATCAGGAAAGCTTTTGCTGCGTTTTCACTCCTTTTCAGTTATGATAGAGCAGCTGGAAACAAGTCGGCTAACCAGCATGGTGTAACACGGCAGCTCTCCATGGGCTGGCACCAAGGGCTGCCGGGGCCCGGCTCGGGCCTACCGCTCTACCTCCGTATACAAGTGTGGCTCCACGCAGTCATGAAAGGAATGGGAACAGAAAGATGAAAGAACTCAAAACCACTTTGCTATTTCAATCAGGTCACCCTTTCCCTTGTTTTTTTCTCCACTGTGTCTCCCTCCTCTCTCTCATCAAACAGTGGCTGTTTGTCTTCACTTCCACGGCCCTTCACAGCTTCTCCCCACCACATCACTCCTTTCTACCTCAGTGAGCAATGTCTGCCCCAGTGCTGGAGAGCTGGCGATGCCTCGCTCCCCTACCTACTACTGTCTTTTGATCCTAGACCTCTGTGCTTTCTCCTACTTCATAGTCACCCCGTGGAAGAACTCAGATCCCCATAAAGTGTCTGTCCTTGGTGTTGTTCATGCTTACACCTTCTCCTGGACTCCGTTATCTCCCAAATAATAAAAAATGAACAAATATTTAGCAACAGTTGGCAATATGGGTGATGAGATCTGATTTTCATTGTTTCTAAGAGGTAGGCCAAGTCAAGCCTGAGAGGATGAGCCATACCTGTGTAGGGGTATTCATACCACTATGACTGTAGCTCTACCAGGGATTTTACCTGTTGGGTACATCAGTACATCAGGAAGACAAATTATACTAACAAATCCTTGCGTAGTCAAGCCCTAGAGGCCTCAGCAGTCCAAGCACCACCTGAGTAACTAGATAAGCTAGGCACAGCCTGACCAAGCATGGCAAATACTTGTCCTCCATGGTAAGTCTCAGAGCTACAAGTCATGGATGCAGATTGTATGCGGGCTGTTGTTGGAGCCATGTTCAGATGGCTTGTGAATACCCATATGTCTCTGACGTGGTATTTTTATTTCATTATTTTGCCTTATTTTCAGTATGGCATCACTGCTTTGTTATCTAGTCAAAGCAAAAGGCCTCCAGTGCTCTACCTGGAACTTTGTTTTTGTGGAGAAGTACAATTTTGATGAATGCTTTGATAAAGCAGGAGAGGCTATTTTGGGGGAAGTTGCTTTGCTTTTGTACAATGGATTTTTATTATTTTAAACACAGGAGTCTTTGTTTAAAAGAGAGGAGGCCTGCAAATTTTCTTGTTTACTTTGCCTTTGCTTCCCTTTCTGACAGGGGGTAAAACTTTATCCACCTAGTCCCCTGTCAGCTTAACCCCAAATTTCACTGTACAGTGTCCGTGCTGGTTTTTTCACTGAAAAAAAACCCAGTGTGTGTGTGTGAATTTAAAATGCTGTGGCCAACTGAGCTCATCAAGAATGCCAAAGGGTTCAGCACCTGGTCTGGCAGGGAAACTGGGGGGAAACTCAGCAGTGGTACACATAGTGCTGTAATTCACACATACTGTGACAACAAATGGTCTGATCAGGATTAGACCATTGATGCTGTAATGTTTGGACATGTCACTATTTGTTGGGCCTGATTCTCCAATGTGGGACCAACCTACCTGCTTTTTCTGCTGCTTCTTCCATCCTTGTCATAGGTCAACCTTGCTGCGTGTGTACCAGGAGCAACTTGGGGAGTACAGCAAATAGGGAGAGCACATGATAAAACTGGGCAGAATTCAGTAGTTGATATTGCATAAAGGTCAGGACACCTGAGCTAAAGGTTTGTTCTGGCATTACAGTTTCTGACAGCTTTATTATTGTGCAATTCATGCTCAGTTTTCTAATGCGTAGCTTACAGCACCTTTGGGACCTTTGCTTAATTTGGCCGGCAGGCTTTCAGAGAATACGGTTTCCTGGTAGTGGATATCATATTGATCACCTGTATCTCATCATTAACATACTGGCACCGTCATCCCAGGCTGTGACTGAGTATGGGATAGAATTGCTGCTTATCGAGATAATAAATCATTCTGATTTTAGCATCACATTAGTCAAGGCCAGCTAAAAGAAAGAGGAAAACTGGCAGAGAAACCCTAATAGTGGTCAAATGGGAAAGCATCAGCAAAAATGTAGTGCAAGATGTTTCCAAACTGTGTGGATCTGTGAGAGGACAGAAACATTCACATTTCAGAAGGGTTAAATGCTAGTCTGTGGAAGGAAGCGACAACCGTGGTGTATTGCTGCTGCGCAGTCTCCTGTCAACACTGCGCCGAGTGGTGCTCATGAGATGTCTATTTCCAAAATGAAAAATCTTCTCTCTCAAGATAAGGGGTCAGTTGTTTCCTGTAGATATGCTTGTGGGTTTTTGTTGGAGAGGCAGTTTTTGAAAGAGGGTACAGTTACTCATTGCAGCGCTTCTGTTTTGTGGAGAGATGGTGGTTTGGCAGGTCCAGGGTTGGGTGGTGGAGCTCAGCATACAGCTGGCCAGGCAGACTGAGTCTCCTTGTTGAGGACTGGAGATGTAGGGAGTGAGGGGAAGGGGGAGAAGGATTGCAGCTCTAAAGAGGCTTTCTCTTACTGCCTCTCTGGACCTGTTTCCTCTCTTCACTTGCCTTATTTCTGTCTGTCTGAGGTGTTGAGAGCAACATTCAGGTGGACGTGGCTAAGCATTTGAAGGTGAGGCAGAGAAGTGACTTGGCAAGACATAGCCATGCATTCTCCCAACTCTTTGATGTTTCTCTAAGACTCTCACGTCCTGCTGAAGTTTGTTTGTAAAGTCATTGTTAGAAGGCATTTTCATGCTTCCCTACAGGAAAAAAAAAAATGTAATGCAGAATCCCTCTCTGCATTAGGCTCAGGACTGCATTTCCTCCCATAGATTCTCTGGAAGACCAGGGTCATAAATTCTCCATGCCCTCCTGGGTCTCCTGCCTGCCTTCCCAGCCTTCTTTCTTAGGGCCAGCCCATGCTTTCCGACCAGGTTAAGCCAACTCAGATATTCAGGGGTCTGTGCAATAGGATGGGGTTGTGGTCCTCAGTGCAGGTGTTGAGAAGCCCCAGAGCACCCCTTTGCCTATTCTGCAGAGAAGCAAGAACCTCCTTCCTTGGCTGCAGCTCACTCACAGACAAAGGAGAGGTCCCAGCCGGTCCCTGCTGTCAGGACCTAGCTGCATATGGGTGGCCACAGCCATCTCCTGGCCCCACGAGCCATGTGAGAGGGAACAGTCTGAGAGGACTTCAGCTATGCATACCTGGACAAACAAAACTGCACTGGTCCTATTTTCCCAACTTGTCTTCAGAGACATGCTGGAAAAGGAGTCTTTAATATTTATTGCTCACGTATTGATGTCCCAACTGTTGGGACATGGCAAAGGCCAAAGACAGTTCTACTGAGTAAATACTATACTTTTAATTCATTAAGTGAGATAGTTTCCTGGAGTAATGGGGACTGTGCAGCATCCCATATGGTCTGAGGAAGACCAGAGGCATCTTCCATACAAAGGACCCTAAGCCAGGGAAGGTCCGTCCTGCCCAGTACCCAGCTTTCCCAGTGATCCCAGCACATGTTCTTTCACAAAATGGCTGAGCTCAGCCTTCCCTTGTGTTAGTAGGGTCAGAGCAGAGAGAGGGGCCTTTGAAGGGACTCCACAAAAAGTGCTGTTTGAGTCTGAGCAATGGTTGTTGTACTGGGAAAGGACTCAGGCTCCTGCTGTGGTACAGAGGTTCAAGAGACCAGGTCAGGTCAGGTATTATCCAAGGCTCTCTGCATAGTTATCCAGGGCAGGCACCTACTGAAAATGGTCTGAATATGATGCCTGTTTCTTTTTATTAATTGTATAGGAGCCTTATAGATGCCTTCTGTTTCTTCTCATCCTTGGAGCTGTGGTACCTTGGTGCGTTGCAGACACCAGAGCAAGCAGGCGGGGTAGAGAGTTCAGTTTGTAGCATGAGGTTTTATACTAGCTCTGACCTGAAGCCAGCACCATAACATCTCCATGCCTCTGCCCCACTAGTGAAAAACAAGCAGCTATAAAAATAGCTCCTTGAATAAAATCTATTTCCTCTGTATTTAGTTGTGTGTCTTGAAATACATGTAGCATGTTGGGAAGGGGGGAGTTACTCTGTAGCACTTGGCCCATCAAGCTAACAGGAAGGTCATCCTGAAAGAGCAACAGGAGCATGTGGATGGTTTGCGTCTTGTGTTTCCTCTGAGGCCAGACTAAATTTAGCAGATTCACAGATGGACATCGGACTGTAATCCATCTGGGACTGCGGGGGGAAGAGTGGGATCTGGGTTGTTTGCCTAGGCTTTTTGCTGTGTAACCAGCTTCAATGAGCCACCATTCATTATTATGTTCCTCATGGTTTTCTGCCTCGGTCAATATGCAGTAACTTACTGTCTGATCCTTTTCCCTGAAATGTTTAAAGTTTAAGCATGAAGGAAAACTAAACTGCTGGTTCTGGGTTCATGCCTAACATGCCTACTAACTTAAACTCAAACTGTGGATGTACTTTTTAATAGCATTGTCACAAAGGTTGGACCTATAACTGGTACTTGCAAAAATTGCAGTAACACAATTGATGATTTCAGCTTCCCCAAAATGTTGCCTCCTCACTCTTTCAGCTTCCAGACAGTTAATGGGACTAATCCTGAATGCCGTACTTGCACCCTGCAAGGCTTGTACACTGCTAGGCTGGTCCTTCCATTGCTAATCTTAAACAAATATTTTATGAGTATGTTTTGAAGTGAACTAGCTCTGCTAAAAATCCCATTTCCCTGACCAGTCTGAGTCAGAGACAGGCAAACTGCAATGCAAAGCACATGTGTATTAAATAATGTATTTCAAGTAATTGAAATTATGTTTCTGTATATCTTCTTCAGCACACTGCACAGATTTGATATACTGATCCTGACACAAGAAGCCTGATTCTCCGGTCATTGACGCAACCATTTTGTCAGAGCAGCTGTTCCCAGGTTACACATTTTGCAAAAGAGCCTGAACCAATGTCAACTTAGCTTAGTTCAGATTAATCCCAAATTCTAGAAAGTAGAGTTAACATTATTGTCACTATGATGGTCTAAAAGTCTAGGGCAGGAGGTTATTGACATAAACACCAGTGTATTTTTTTCCATTCATATTAACTGGTCTCATAAAGGATATTATGTCTTCTTACGAAAGTTGCCTTTAATTCCAGAATTGTATTTTTCTTTTCTTTAAGACAGAGTCCATATTTGACTATATTTTCCTTAAATCTATTTAAATAAGTCTCTCACAGTTCCCTTAGTCATAATAAGAGGTTAAACCATTCTTGTCTTTGGTTGTCCTCAGCATTTATTAAAAGGCTCTATTTTACGTATGTAAAATACATATGTATTGTTCATAAATACACTGAAGAATTATTGATTATGCAGAATTGTAATGCAGTGAAATAAGTATTTTCATTCTTTCTAGAATTTGCAAAATACATATTACATTTCTGGCAGCATAAAAAAAAGTGAGGGATAATCACTTGCATATTGCAGTAAAGGTTGGGATGGCATTTTTTCTGTTTTCTAGACTACGGAGGAACACTGAAATTTTTCAACTCAAGATACACTTTTAAAAAGTGTTCTTAGGTCTTCATACATTTCGGTTTTACTCCTTCGAGACTGTACCCAGCTCTTAATTTTCTATGCAGATTTCATGTATCTTTACAATTTTATGTTAATAGCTGCATTTTGCCAAGGAATGTATACCCAGTTTACTTGGAAATCTATCATGGGAATTGCATTTAGGTATCAGAGAACAGATTCTGGCCTTAAGAGCCAAATGGCATTCTTCAGAAAAGCACTGAAGAATTTATTAACTCTGCAGGGCTCTTACTCAGTGAAATAAGTACATTTTTCCTTCCACTGACTGCAAAAGTCAAATTAGGTTTCATGCAGTGTGAAGGAATCAGGGTGCTCTTGCTGCAAAGGAAGGCTGTTCTAACCCATGAAGAAGCTTAGTAAAAAAAAGTTTTGTCCATGGATGGCAGGGGAAGGTAGTTCAGGCTTTACACCCCAGTAGTCTTCATGGCCATTGCACATCTGTTCAGACAGATCTGCTGTAGCTGTGCTATGCATACACAGTGCTGCTCCACAGGACAACTGGAAAGCTGGGAGCTATACAAGTTCTGCAATGTTCAATCTGCTACAGCCTTTCCTTATTTCAAAGATGTGTCTTTCTGTATGTGAAGATGCAAAAATGCACATTTCTACTCCCCATCAGCTTGCTGATTGCCATCATAAAACATGCTACAGGACATGCAGGCACAACAGAGATGGGCCTGATCTCAGCAGCACTGGGAGCTGGTGCTTCTCTCTGCTGATAGCTGGCCAGATGGAAGTACCCATTTTGTCTCACACGGGGAGGCTGAACCTCTTTGAGCATCAGGTATGTGTCCGGTGCCTATCCGAGCAGCCACGATCTATCATAGTGAGTGGGATCACTGAGACCGGGAGATAGTAAAACAGTACAAGTGATGCAACTGCCATATACCTTGAGACTTTTGCAGTAAAATCTGAACAATAATGACAGGAGAACCAAGGCAGATCAAGGAACCGATCTGGGCTAAAATGAACTTTTTTTTCCACCCTAGGTTAATTTTAACCTGGATCCGTTTATGGATCAGATTCACTGTGAGGCTGCACAAACATTTCTGTTGGCACAGGAGAAGTGGCAGGAAGGAGCAGGCACCTGGGAGAGACAGAAAAGGCAACAAAGGGTTTTGGCAGGGCTGTTGGCTCTTGACAACTCAAAGTGCTCATGGAACTATCATATAATGTGGAGCTGTTACATACCAAGAGATGGGCTGAACATAGGAATTAAGAAATACTCCATATCGTCATGTACTTGTCCTTCTCACAGAAAGACAGACGGTTTTTCTGCCTTGTGGTGACTGGAAATGCCAATGTGTAGAAGTCCAGCTTTTGGCAGTGTCTGATGGTACCAAGCAGAAAGGGGATTTCTAGAGTATTTGGTGCTAGACTAGCATTTGCTCACTGACGTTCCCAGGAGCAGCATTCCTGTACAGGACATCAGCAGAAATCCTGCCTGCCAGAGAGCTAGCATCCTAAAAATGCCCTTTTTGCTAGTGCGTGGACACTAAAGAATGAAAGCAGGCAGAGGTGCTCCACACTGATAAAAGCAGAGGGGCTGTTTTCTAGCCAGTCATTCCACCAGCTGATAAAAACAGCGTAAAAACTATTTTTTTTCCCTAATTCTCTGCACAGCAGGCTCCCTGTTATGTGTGCCCTTTTTATTTATACCTGCCGTAAGTTTCAATAACAGCTTTACAGATTCTTTTATGCTTGTCTTAGATCTGGTATTGTAAATCAGAAAGCTTTGCCATCCTAAACATTGCCTGGTAAGAACTCCTCTGCATTCTTTTTACCCTAGAAAAAAAGGGAAATGGAAAATAAAGTTAATGCAATAATTTGGCCCAAATAAATAAAAGGTTTTACAATATTGACATTGAATTGTATTTAATTCCAGTCCAATTCCTCCAGACTGGCCAAACAGAGAAAATTTTCTCTCTAACTAGCAAGTGGTGTGTGCCAGTTTTTTAATTTTTCTTTTAGCTTGCCTTGAACCATAATTGTGTTGGATACTGGGCGGGGGATAGGTGGTGAATAGAACTTGCAATTTTCTGCAAAACATCTCAGGAAAATAGTCTGAATACTCTTCCCCCAAAAAACCCAAACAAACAAAACAAAACAACAACAACAAAACCCAAACGGGTAACAACTTACTCTAAGAAAGGAGAAATGCCATTTAAAGAGAAAATTACCTGTGGTTTCTACCATCCAAATAGAACAACCTCGGGCAAGTTGAGACAGGCAGGTCAGGAATACTTTTGTTACACTATTAGGCTGTAGTTGCTAAAACAACAACTCACCTTTGTCATGCACAAGTGGGTGAGGCTCCTGTTTGTCTTGGAAAGCAGACCATGATGGGCTGAGATAGGCTCATGATTTCCCCGCTGAGGCCCAACACAGTAAGACAGGAGCCAAAACATGTCCAAAAGGCAGCGCTTTAATGCTTTGTGTCTTCCATCATTGGGTATTGCAGTAACTCCCAAAGATATGCCTCTGCTCTAATGGAGGTAAGTGCTTCAGGAAATGAGCACAAAATCTGCTTTAAAATTTTATTTCACTCTTTTCTGCTGAAGGGTTGGGTTTTTTATTCTGACCAGTAGCTTGTTCAGGATGTGTCCACCATCCAGCATAGCTCTCCAGTAACTAATCAATACTATACTAACGTAATGTGGTACGTAGCTCCACTTACTGGACCTCTTATGTTAACTGGTTTGTGAGGTGAGGCTCTTTGCTGCAGCCTCATCAGAGCGTAACTTATCTGGTGGTACTGCTGGTGGGTCAGACAAGTCCTCTCTGCTCACACAAGACCTTGCTGAAGCCGTAGAGCCAGTCCAGGGGCAGATGAACCTGTGCCGAGGTCTTGGAGGAAGGCAGCGAGGCAGGACTGTATGCCAGCTTCTAACTGTTTTCATAAGCAGCTCACTGCAAGCAAATGGTTACTACTTAGGAAAGAAACCGTATATATAGTGCAATTGGTCCTGTGCCCAGGGAACCAGAGAAACCAGAGGACAATGTAGGAATCTGTTCTGAGGTATCTGAGAGGCAAAGTTAGGCTGGAGGTTGAAGGGGCACATGTGTCCTGCAGGTCTGTTCTGCTCCCCAGAGTGGGTGAAACTCTCCTAGATTATACCCTATGTGAATATAAGTTCCCTTGAAACAGACTGAATCACATGAAAGCAAGTGTATATAACTTATTCTGCAGTCTGCTTTACAGCCATCCACCTCGTGCTGTTTATTTGATGATCTTTTTAAGATACTTTTGGGGATAAGTCTCCAAGCAACTTCTCTTTTTTTCATAGGCTCTTCCTTCCTTATAGGATGCAGAGAGAGAAAAAAGATGGGATGTAAATCAGGAAAGAAAGTTACGCTACTGTCAGTAGGGGACTTCTGATGTTTGGGAGAGGTGGGTTGTGCAGTACATAAAGGTGAGGTCCATCTCAGCGGAGCAGACAGGTCTGGCTGTGGCCTTTAAGGCTTTACAGTAGAGTTGGTGGGCCAGGATGCTGTTTGGCCATGGCAACTCCTCTAAGTTGCCATAAACCCATCCCATGCTGACACATACAGCAGAGGGATCAGGAATGATATCTTCTAACATTTGCTGAACATATGCCTACACTGCAGTTCAGCGTGGAGTTTGTGCTGGACTGTCTATATTTCTTCTTAATTTGTTTGTTTTAGCTAGTTGAGAATGTTCTTTTTTTACCCACCACTGTGCTGAACTGAGGAGCCAAAAACCTCTCCTTGGAGTTGTGCTCCCTTGCGCCAGGAGGGAATATGAGTCTATTTATTTATTTATTTTTAATTTATTTGATCTGTTTTAATACCCAATAAAGTTGTTGTTTTTTCCAACTGGCATGACAAGGCTCTGACTATTTTTAAAGAATGTGGTTCATTTGATTTAATCTAATGAATGTTTAGTGCTGTTGAAAATAGCTGGAGCCGGAGCCAAGAATAATGTACTGAAATGTGCTGGTTGAGCAAGGACTGCTTCACTCTGCCAATTTGCTTTCCCTCCAATTGTTCAGATTTACCTGGTTTTGCGAATAGCATTTGCAGGCAAGACATATGGATCAATGTGCTTTTTAATACTAAGTCTAAAGACCGATAATGTCAGAGCCCTATTTTGCCACAGTCATTTCGAGACGCATTAAACAATAACAACTCTTCTTGCTGTTCAGTGTAGGATGTCCACCCTCTCTTTAAAGGGAACGTGAAATGCTAATACCCTTTTATTGCACACAGGAAAATTGAGTCATGAAATGGTCATTTTTTCCCCTAAAGTCACCCAGAAAGCAAGGGGGAGAATCAGTAATGAAACTAGTCAGCTAGCATCTACTGGGGTCCTTAAGCTGCTGTGTAACTCCTGATTTCTCCATGACCTGAAACTAGACCATAGTCAGAAAACAAATTCTGCTAAGTCCTTGCTCCTGGTGTTCCTCACTGACTGGTTCTCAGCAAATCCATGTTTACTGTCCTGCCTGCAATATCCGAATTGCTCTGCAGAGGTACCTAACGCTCCCTATTAACAAAGCTTAAATTTCATGCATGTCTGTGCGCTACCTGAATATGTCTCTGCAAGTCATGTCACAGGTTTAAATGCTGTATTTAAAACTGTACAAATCCATCCTCCTTTTGCCATCTATGAGTTATTTCTGTTAGATAGCTCTCTCCCTATTCCTTCATAAGAAATCAGTAGCTAATACTTAAGCTTCATTGGATTAAAAAAATAAATCGGCCATAATACATCTTACTCTGTGATAGTGGTGCCCGTAGGGATGGATTTCCTGCAGAGATCACTTTACACCCTAAAGCACAATGTAGGATTGACTTGCATGAGTAATGAACAGATGCTCTTGACGGCTATTACATTATTCATCTCTCTATATATGTGATGGGGGGAAGGAAACAGCACCTGTTACTATGGGAGAAATGCTGTCGCTGCTGTTCTGCGTTACAGACCTCCAGGGCAATCTGGGCCAGGCATATTTCACTGCATTTGTGTTGACCCAAATGAAGCCATGCCAGTTTACATCCACTAGTTATTTTGCCCTGTGTTTCCCTCAGATAGGTCCTTCGGTTTATAACCTAAGAAAATGAAATAGCTGTTGCAGGTATGAGGGAGCACTGGAGACGGTGTAAAAATTTATAAGGTCCATCTTTCACCCCAAATTTTGCACAAGAGGACTGGGTATTAGAGCTTATTTCCCCTCTACAGCAAAAATAATTTCTACAGACTCTCAAATTTCATATGAAAGCAACTCATATACCTGGGGACTTTCTAAAGGTGTATTTAAGAGCAGACAGAACTCATTTCCTCATCATCCTGACATTACACTGAGATTACTTCCCTTCCATCATCTGCATTGCACAGGGCAGCACACTTGGCCTGTGGTGCAGGCACACTGCTAATAGCTTCAGATGCAGCAAGTCGGGACCCTAAAATTTTCTTGGCCACGCCACTGCAGATAATAGCGGTTGTGTTGGAGTGTGGTGCCAGGAGATGTTTCTTCGAAGAATTCCTGTGACTCAGGCATAGGTTAGAGCAAGGGCAGGAATGTTTTCTTTGCCAGGGGACATACAGGTTATTCATGGACCGCAGAGTCACACAGTAATGCACCCTGTCCAATAATAACATGAAAAATATAATGTGAACATAGGAAGTGAGGTTAAGGACTCTTCCTAGTCACAGGCAAGTGCCTCCCCACCCCTCACCTAGGGCAAGCGGACTGCGCAGATTTTTCCGCCCCCATGTGATCTCTGCAACACTTCTACTTCCCAAAGGCTGACTCCCTGCTGGAAGCTAAAAGCTCAGTGCAGTTGACCACATAGTTCCCACTGATGCTGATGAGAGAAGTCTTCCTCATCCAGGGCTGAAGCTGAGCTAGACTGTGCCCACAGCATGTCTCATCTTCTGCTTTATAGGAGCTAATTGATATGATGTGATTATTATGTCTTCCAGTCATATTTCATTTTGTGAAATATTTATTGCTTGTATAATTCATCAGTGAATATACATAGATATACATATTTTTAAGGAGTAACTTTTTAGATGTAACCTTCACAGTACTGCTAGAACTGTAGATGGGGGGGGGGGGGGGGTGGAGGCAGGCAGAGCCTGCTTCCCCCCTGAATAAAGACTTCAGTTCTGTTTTAATTAAGCAAACAGTTTTTCAGAGCTGAGATCGCACCTTAATTATGTTTCCAAGCTTGGCTGCGATCGCAAGAGCTACCAACTTGTTTCAAAACCCTCCTGAGAGTCTCAGACCTCGCTGCCTCAGCGCCGTTTCCTTGGAACTTCACCCCCGAGCACGGTTTTCTTGCTGTGCCTTTGGCGTATCCCGCACCACAGTTCTCAGCCGCTCTCCCTCGGCCCGGCGGCTCAGCCAGACCCTCCTCGAGTGAGATCCGCCGCCATGTCGGGGTTTGCCGCTAGATGTCCCCGCCAGCCCCTCCAACCACCGCGCCGGGGGTCCCGCACCGCCCTCCCCGCAGCCCGGGCTGCGGCCGCCGAGACGGGTCCTCGCAGCGGCCGGCTCTAACGAGAGTCGCGGGAATTTAAGGGTGAAATGCTACTTTTGGGATGTTTCCCAGTTTCTTACATGAGGAGTCTTGAACGTTACGATGACTTTTAAAACCTACCAAGAGGAGGGTTCTGGCGTACTAGGCACTGTGTAGGGGACTGGTCCTGCCTCAGAGCTCGTATCGCCCGTCCAGGCAGACGCCACACACAAACTGCAAGATGCCAGTGAAGAGCATGTTCATCTTACCCCTTTTTTCTGTTTGCACGAAGCAGGCTGAGTTTAGGCGGGAGGCGGCCAACCCATAGGGCAGAGGGTGGATGTGGTATGAGAGGGTGGATTAGAAAAGAGAGAGATGCGGTACGAAGGAGCAAGCAGAGAAGAAGAGAAGAGCTGCCTTCTCAAAAGAGCCCTGCTCCAGGATTCCTGAATCACTCAGAGGCGCTAAGCTGGTGCCTTCTTACTGCCTGGCACTTCAGGTAGCCGAAACGGCCACCTGAAGAGCTGCTGCCTGGGGTGCCATGGCAGGGACAAACGCTCTGTAGGGAAGGGGAGAGGAGCAGAAGGGTGGGAGCGTCCTAGCTGGTTCCCCGGTTCCTTCTCTGGCTGCAGCTGCGGTTTCTGCTTTCCAGTAAGACGTATTATCTCCCTGCTACAGGCACAAGAGCCCCGAGTGCACCCCCGAGACATTCCTTTGTATTTCCCAGATAGGCAAAGACCCAAGTCAAAGAAAGACACAACACACAGCAAAGTGGAAACAGAGTCAAGGTTCCCTTCATTCTTACATATGGCAAAGCACCTTGGTGCTCAAGGGCATTGGCAGGAAAATTTTGCACTGCCAGGCTTGTTATAAGGTTGCCAGTCCTTCCAGTGAGGCTGTAGTCGGAGAACAGTTGCTACAGAGCAGCCAGAGTGAAGCAGCAAGGTTTCGTATTTGCCGCTGTGGTGGAGGGAGTCTCCCAGTGAGGGTCTCTGGCACTCTGCTGGCACCAGGTACTGGGGTCCTCTGCCAGGATGGCTCTAGGGTCCGCGGGATCCCACCTGGCAGCTACATGAAATCACCCAGCGCAGGGGTTTGTGAACGCTGTGCTGAAGCCACAGCCCTCACCTCCTGTCCACAAACGGCCCTTGGCCCCACAGGAGTGTCGCTTACTCCAAAGCCATTACGCAGCATACCGAAAGCCTTAGTCCAGATGACCAGTCTGTGGCATCGGTACAGCCATGCCCGCTCAGGCGGAAGTCCTGGCACACAGAGGCACAAAGCACGGCCCATCTCCCCTCTGCTGCTCCCTCTCAATACATATTTATGCCTGGGAGAAGCAGCTTGTTGGGTTTGTTCGGCTTTCGATGCAAGAGTACAAAACTATGATGCCGCCGCTCTGGAATCCTGCCTGACCTCTCCTACCAGCTGCCTCCAGCAAGGTTCGGGAGGTTTTTGGCACCTCCAGTTTTCCATGCTTTAGGTGGGAAATCCTAACATAACAGGCTGGCACCTTCCAAAGCAAGCTGTGCTTCTGGATCTCGGGCATCTTGGTCCGTGTGTCAGAAGGGTGAGCATTTACCCTACAGTGCTTCAGGCAGGTCTCCTACGGCAGAAAGCAGACAGGCAGAGGGGTTGGGATCACAACAGGCTGGTTAGCGTTTTCAACTAGTTGTAAAAGGTTTTAGCTGTCAGATGCTTAAGCTAAGGAATGGCATTGGGAAAAAAGAAGTTGTGAACTTTAAAAAACCCCACAGCAATACAAGCTTAGCCTTTCAAAGACTTCGGAGGAACCCCCCTCCGCCACATATCAGAGCTTTACCAAACTTCCTCCCAGGCAGTTTTTACTTCTCGCTGCCGACTCGGGATGCCGCCCCCGCGGCCGCCGCCGCCTGCCCGAGCAGCATTTCCCCCACCCCTCGAAAACTCGTTTTCCTTCCAGACGGAGGCGGGAGCCCCGTCTCGCCGCAGGCCCCCTTCCCTCCCCGGCCGGCCGCGGCCGCGGGTGCTGGTGCGGGCGGTGCGCGGCCGCGCAGGGCGCTCC
>NW_010972437.1:23913283-23913651 GCF_000737465.1 Haliaeetus leucocephalus
GGCCGCTTGTCACGGCTGGTTTTAAATATTTTTTTGGCTTTAGGGTCTTTTTTTTTCCTTTTCTTTTTAATTGAGATTTGTTGTTTTTCCCGAGCGGGCCGGTGGCTCCTTGCCATGAGCAGCCCGAAGGCAGCATGAAAGCGGGCAGGCGCGGCTATCCCGCCCGCTCCGGTGTAGGATGGCTTTTGGCGAAGTGCTGCTGCTGCTGCCGCTCCTGCAAAGGTCGGTGGGGTCCGGGGGTGCGGGGCGCGGGCCCCCGGGGGGGCCGGGGCAGGCGCCGGGGGGCCGGGAGCTCAGCGGTGCCCTCGGCAGGGCAGCATCCCCCCGCCGCCTGCCCGCTCTGCCCCGGGGACGAGCGGAGGGAAGGG
>NW_010972437.1:23913764-23995845 GCF_000737465.1 Haliaeetus leucocephalus
CAGGGAGCCGCGGGGCCGCTGCCCGGAGGGGCGGGGGAACCGGCCACGGGCACGGGGAGGGAGAGGGCTAAAGTTGACAGGATACGTTTTAGCTTTGCTGGTAGGAAACACCCGGGGACTGTAGGTCAATAGGGCGGGGAGAAATATTTGCTTAAATGAGATTTCTTTTTTTTTTTTCCCCTTTCTAGTCTTTCTTGGGCTTGGGTAGGAGCAAAATGCTTTGAAAACATCTGTTTCTCACAGTTCAGAAATCTCTGAATGGTGATGTGGGAAGGTCTGGTGAAGCTGGCTGAGCTGAAACGTTAAGAGAGATGTGGGAAAGCCACGGCAGCTAGAGCGCCTTGTAAAAATAAAATAAAAATCTGGGGTTTACAAGGAACAGTGCAGCTCAGATGCATTGACTGAAGATTTCCCAGCCTGCAGTCTTTATGCTGTGATATTGCTCTTGAACTTGTTCTGGATAATGTGAGGTTTTTGAAGATCTGTCTGTGGCATTTCAGTGTTTCCTGTTCTCTGAATGGCCAAGCAAAAATGTCCCAAACAAAACTTGCCTTTTGTTTTGGGTCCTTTTTTTAAAACAAAAGCTTTTAAATGCAGTTTTTTGGTAATTGTGGAACCCGCTCATACATCCCCAGAAAAAGATGACTTTGAGGGTGGGTGGGCTTACTAATTTCCTGAGGCACACATTTGCAGTGCAGGAGCCCTGTTTCCCCAGTTATTGAACTAGAGTCACGCTTCTGCGGTGACAACAGCAAACTAGTTGGCGATGGAGTTTGCCATGATTTCATAAGACATTGATCTTTTTCAGCCTGGGGAGAACACACTACTTCATGCCAAAGAAGTGACTCGAGGTCAATGCACAAAACCCCGCTGTTTTGCAGCCTTTTAAGAAGGAACATGTAACCCGGTTGTAGGGGTAGGGCTGCTAGCAGAAAGGTTGTGATTCTAAATTACTGTGAAAGCCACGACTCTCGGACAGCCTGTGCTTTAACGTGTTGGCCCATGCAGCAGGTTGAAGCAGTATTCAAGCTCTCTGACAGGGCTCTGGTCTTTAAAATGTTGATTCTAACAGATCTAAATCTCCCTGCTGCCTGTCCTGCCTGCAAACATCTCTAGAAGGGGGAAGGGGAAACAGCTGGCTCTTCTCTCTCCTTTTGAAATGTTAACTGTGTTTGCAGTTCTAGTTTACTGGGTTAGTAACAAAAGGTGTTTGTGATACCGATTGCTTTACTTTTCTTGTCTTTGGTAGTAAACTTCGGGCAAAAAGTTGTTAAAGGCTATCTGTTATGCTGTATTTATTAAAGACAACCAGAGGCAGTCAGATGGTGGGGATACTCCCTGGATATAAGCAAGTACCAAACCTGACATTTGATGAGGGATTTGGGTGCCCCAGACTACAGCATCAGTGTGCTGTCGTTGGCAGCTTCTGCCATTAAGCTTGGAGATTCTTTAATGCGGCAATCAGACCTTTGAAGCTCTAACTTCATGTATTCTGCATTGTCAGTGATCATCGTTGCTTCTGGGGAGACACTGTTCATCACAGCACTTCTTGCTCATCTTAGACTTGCAGTACAAATAGGTGACTGTATTTAAGATGGATGTGAAGCACCTTGGAGCCGTTCTCACTGCTGCCCCATAAATGACCTTCCCTTTGCCTTTGGAAATGGTGGCTCTGCTTTTTCCTGGTGACAGAAGGCTGATGTATCTTGATCTTTTGCAACAACAGAGTAGGTTTTGTTGCACCAATAAGAACTGTGCGGTGAGAGACATTGAGAAGACGAGCATGCAGTCTATGCTCAAACAGAGGTTGTGTCAGTACAAGCTGTGTCAGTGCTTTTTGTGCCGTGGAGCTTGGAAGTGATGTGGATGCTTGAACTCCTAAATAGCAGCAATAATGCAGAGCTGAAAAAACCCAAATCCTAGGTCCCCAATGTATCATGAAATAGGTAAATTTCGTGTAACTGGGCATTTCTCTGAAGGATTTTGACAGATAACTCATACTACTCTTTTGCATCAATCTTATCCTGTCTTCTGCAGTAGAGACCTTGATACTGCTTTCTGACTTGTTTCTCTTGGTGAGTTTCTGATCTTGTCAGCTTTGCCCATGTACAAAGCTAGTGGGATCCATCCAGAGAAAGCAACTGACACTTAGTACCATTTGCAGTTTTGCTCCAACTCTGATAGTCCCCTGCATGGACTAAATAAGGACTACTTGTCTGTTCTGAAATACAGAAAAATATGAATCCTAATATAGGAGTGCCTCAGAGCAAGAGTCTGTCACTTGCTTTCAGCCATAAAAAGGGGTAGTTAAGAGCAGTAGACTTGCACAGCCTTCAGGCTAATGGCCTTGATCAGCCAAGAGTGGGCAAGCAAGGCTTTTTGCTGTATCTCCTAAATGCACAAATGCAAAGTGACCTAGTGTAATGGGATACTTCTTAGTACTGCAAAACTGGCCCCGAAAGCAGACTGATAAGAGGGTTCAAATTCTGATGGTCTTCTGATAACTAGAAAGTCATTGAACTCTCCTTAGAAATCAGTCCAGGATTTGCAATTGAGTATAGCTTATTTTCTTTTAACATGGAGTCCATTGCCTCAGATTAGAGGCCCCTTTGAAAGGGTCGTGATGAGGGAAAGCGAAGAAATTTGAGGGAATCCTGCTTTGTGAAATGTCTTTTCTAAAGCAAATGGTCAGCTGCATGCCTTGACTGTGACAAGGTCAAAGCTTTGTTGCCTTTAAACACAGAGCAAAGTCCAGCAGGTGAGTGCCATTACTCCGCACTACCTTCAGCACAGAGCTCTGAAGCTCAGCAGTAGGTGCTGGGAGCTTGGGTCAGGTGGAAACTGAACTCCAGGCTCTGATGCATGGGAGGCTGTAAAGAATAGTCAGTGACTCAGATTTAACCTCGAAGCTAAATTCTGTGTGCTGTATTCTACCCAGGGCCTTATTTAGAGGACATTCCTTTGCAGTAGTTCAGCTCAGTCAGTTCTACCCCAACCTGGGGCACGCGGGGGACTTGTTGCCCTAAGGGGCACCAGGAGGGTGGGAAGCACTAACAAGGTGTAGGAAATGCTTTTCATTGAGCACAAGGAGAGAGATGTTCTGATCTGCTGGACTCGAGGAGCTAGCTACGAGTGCATTAAGTACAGCCCAAAGAAAAGGGTCTGTGGTTAAAAGTAATCTATTGTCAGCATAACTTTATAGCGCAACACTTTACACCCTGTTCTAGGTAATATTATGTGGCTGCAGAGTGGCTTCAGGTGAGAATATAAAACACTTTTTACTTCAGGGTAGCCAGAAACAGGGAAGATGGATTTAAATGGATGCACCATATCAGCTTCAATAAAGAACATGTCCCTCTGCCTCTTAGAAGAGTTGCTCTTCTGAGCAGGCTGTTGGTCATATCCAAACTTTTCATTTCAGAACAAAAGAAACTTAATTTGAATGTCAAACCTTTAATCGCAGTGTGTTAAAAATGAAAGATTGAGTGGGTTTGTGTCTGTGCTAAGCTCCTGTTAAAACTCTCATTTAAGTTTTCTGTCCCTCCAGCTTCTCCTCTCTCCTGTCTCCTGCAGTTTTGCTCTTCCTTCTGCATTTTTTTGTTTTACTGCCCTCTTTTTCTTTCTTTCCTTCTTTTTCCTTTTCTTGCTATCCTTCCCTGAGTCTTTGATTTGTTACTGGCTCAGTCTGATGAAACTCTTTGCTGTAAGATTAACAAAGTAAGCTCCTCTTGACAGAGTGGTGGTGACTGAAGTGCAGTGAAGGGAGTTCAGCCAGCCACCTTGTACCTCTTTGCTAGCTGGTCAGAAACAGAGCCTTAACTGGAAGTTAGGCAAACCGGCATTATTACAAGGGCTGTCAACAGCATGTTAGTAAAAGTTATTTCTTCATTAGGTAAAAAGTGATATCTGATAGTGCTTTTTATAGAAGGTGCTGACACTGTGTTACAGCAAGCTGCAGAGCTTTGCTAAGGAAACTGGTACCTCTGTGCTGAGTGGTAGCAAGAGAGTGATCTGCAGTAATATATTCAAGCCCATAACATTTCCTAATTTGAACATATTTTATTTAGTGTTGCAGACTGAACCATGGTTACACTGTGTAAAGCGTAATGGCATGCATGGCCAAAGCAGTTCCGTCAAAATTGAGGCAGAGGAGAAAACAATAGTAAAATTAAGGGTGTCAACCAAAGCTCGCTTAGTTTCCTGGTCCTTCCTGAATGAGAAATATGAGGAAACTGTTACCTTCCCCAAATATACTCCTTGGGTGAAGTCCATCTGTTGCTCATTAGCTGCATCTCAGTAAAGTCAAGAGGATCAAGTGTACTGGTCTTCTGTGGGCAGTCTCTCTCTCATGCCAGAGCTGTGCTCGGCTCTTTCTCCTGGCAGGTTCACAAGCAAGCAAATGGCTGTGGTGAGGTTTGGGAGAGGTGTTGTTATTTTCTTCCAGTTCTATTAAGAGAAAACTGGTAAGCCTGTGACAGGAACATATCTTCCAAGTCCTGTGTTTTCCCATCTGCAGGCTGAATCAGGAGTCAGAGTAGGTCATAGCAGATAGTTGTTGGAAGGGACAAAAGAGTTGATGAAAATGCTGCTCAGTTGAGCAAGCAGGATTAACACGACAAGGTGAATACTGTTAGCAAAAAAAATCGCTCTTTTTGTTAGTGTGGATATGTGTTTTCCCACACCTGCATTACACCCTCCTGACAGATAGTCCTGCGTTAAGCATGTCCGAAAAGCATGCCTGACAGTCCCCATGCCAGTCTTTTTGGGTAAACAAAGACTCAGTCGTCTGAACCTGTTAGTACTTGTGTGCGTGGGCATGTCCTCCCTTGAACATGGCAATGAGACATAGGAGGATTTCAGCAGAAGTCGTGAGGCTGGTAAGCAACCTCTGAAGGTGGACAGTTGGAGAAGCATGTCCACTCCTCTGTTGGCAGGTTGGGGGCAACAGGGAGCTCTTTTTAGGATTATTTAGTTTTAAGTGTTGTTAAATCTTACCTCTTTGCAGGAGGGGTTTTTGAGGGTAGAAACCTTGTTCACGGATACAACAAGTTAGGTTTTCAGTGGGTCTGCGTTACTGCAAAAGATAGTGTCCAAGAGCACAGGAGGTTTGAGGTCTTTCAAAGTGCTGGTTGCTGCACGTGACTCTCTGCTCACTGCTCTCCTTTTCCGCCAGCTACTTTCTGTAAATCTGATGTTTATCTTTCAGTGCCAGTGTTCGGGACGCTTTAGCAACTTTCTCTCAGTTCCCAAGATCCAAGTAATACTAGCATTATTTTTTTCTTTTTTGAAAATTTTACACACTGCTGGACAACTCCAACTCTCTCAACGCAAGCTAGCCCTTCATCCTCCGGCTTTGTGTCTCACTTTTGCACCTGATCTTGCAGCCTTATCTTTTGAGATGGCGTTATATACAGGATGTGACAAAAGTTGTACAGAAAATAAACTTTCAGATCTTAATTCATATGTATAAAGTGGATAGCAAGAGCTTCTAAAATGATCAGCTTTCAGTTACTAGTCTGCGGGTGATTGTGTGATGAGGATCCTTATCATTTGGATTGCTACATTGTTTTCAACTTTTCAACTTTCATATATTCATCCAGCTTTAAGGAAACATGGGGCTTGCTTCTATGCAGGCCAAGCTTCTAAACTTCCCATTCACTCCAAGAAGCATATAAGAATTCACAAGGCTTTATTCATCTTGTCAAAAGCCTAAAGAAGGGAGACTTTATTCTAAGGGAAAGAGTACAGATAATTGTGAAAAATACGGCTTGGGTAACTCCCTGTTCACTGCAAAGAAAATGGGGTAGCTAAATATGCTGCTTTCCTATAAAATAAATGCCAGATAGATGTATTGTTTAGGAATTCAGTGCACAGATGCTGAAATAAAATCCATCCATTTTGAAGTGAAACAAAAAGGGCAGTTACTTCACATGACCGCAGAAGGATTTGGGTTTTTTTCCAAACTGTTATGTTTGAGCATACACCTTGTTAAAACTTGTGTATGTATTTGGAAAACTAATCTGTCATTTTTTTAAAGTTAAAAAAACCCAAACCTCAAAATGTTTCAGTCTAAAACCAGCATCAAGGTATTTCTCAAACACAACAGAACACTGTTACATTTCAGTGTAGTTCTTGTCTGTTAACAGGCTCTATGAAAACATTTTCATCTCTGGCAAAAGTTGCAATTTCTTTTAAAAAGAGAAGAATCGGTTGAGCAGTTAGTGATTACAGCAGGGATCTACAGATGGGGTTTTCAATTCAGTAAGGAAATCCAGGTCTCTGCCAGTTTAGCCACTGTATATCAGTTGCTATTGCAGAACAGTTCAATTGTTAATATTGCATCATCCAATTCAATGTTATGTAAAGATACTTTTTAAAACAACTACAGAAGCACATCTGGCTGTTTTCTTAAAAAAGATCTGTAGATCTTAAGTTGGACTTCAGCACGTGTAAAGAATTATTAGGAAATACCTACTGAGATAAGCTCAAAACCGTCTCCCTTGGCTAATATTCTTTGTCATTAGAAAACACAACCCAAGAATTAACCTGTTTGCTTTTAGTTCATAATGTTTGATGTGGCTGATTATGCTGAAACACCAGCCATTACTTGGATTAAAGGTAGTTAGTGCATCCAGTTGGGTCTCCTGTTGAATTTGACATGCCTCTCAGTCTGTCAGCCTTTGTCCTGGACCAGCCCCGCAGTCCTCTCCCAGGCAAGCTGAGAACATGGAAATCACACCCGTCACCTGTGCTCCTTTCAGATAATTAGGACAAAGTATGAAAATTTCACCAGTGAAGTCCTAATGAGATGAGAAATAGAACATGCAAACTGAATTACAGCAGTTAACAGTAGAACAGCCATGGGGGTTTCCTCTTTGATGGGGAGAGCACCATTATATATGCTTCAGTTTACGTATTTGTTGTTTGCTTTTCTCTAATGTAGCATGCATAACATCACATTGCAGAAAGCCCCCTATAGGTCTGGCTGGTTTCTTACTCCCTCACCTCCCAGTACTACTCAATGCTTTCCGGTGCTCCTCTACTATACAGGAACTGTGGTCGCTCAGTACTTTTGGAAAATGGAAAAAATACATCTCCCATTCTGTGTGTTGCCACATGAGAAGTTAGTAATTGCCATTCTGTTGTCCTTACTGCACCACAATGCACTTGGTTGTTCCATGTGTTACAGCCATTGCTAGTCCTGGTACAGCTCAACAACTTTGAAATCTTGGATCCCTGCAAAATTATCTTCCAGGCTGTGAAAGGCTGTAAAGTTGCACAAAGGGGTGAAGCCTGGGACCCAGACCTGCTGGGAACCCGTTAGCAAATGTGATCCTGAAGAGCCATTAGATGGTTTCTGGTGGAGATTGTTATCTTTTGTGTTGGAAGGTTGTAAATTAAACATGGAAATTTAGTGTTGCTGTACACAGGAAAGCACAAGTACAATCTATATGTCAATTTTGAGCAAAGATCCCTTGTTCACTAGCAGAAGACAACGCTGTATTAAACATTTAGGAAAGAGATGGGCTCTCACCTGTGATAACAAGGGACTGCACTTAGCAACCCTGGAGGTGTCTCCACTGTTAGGTTTTCCAGGCATTTTTCCATGTTCATATTTCACATGGAGCGAGCAGCTCCGAGCACACAAGGAGAGCTGGGAGTGGCACATCCCTGGCTACAGCTAAATCCACTGAGGATGCTTTTTCATGCAGTTTAGGCTTGCTGACAATTACAGCTACAGAGTATAGCAGCTGAGGATGTGCCCTGTTATGCTGTGTTGTTTTTTTTTTTTCTCCTCCCTTCATAATGCACATGCAGCTTCAGTGAACAGAGGTTTCTTACATCCCTAAGACATGCGGTACAGTCTTAACCTATCTGAAAACACATTACAGTTCAGTGAGTACTCTGAAACTTTCTTGAGGTCACGTAGGAAATTGGTGACAAAACGCGCATCAAATAATCAGCAGTTATAACTTCCAGATTTATATCTGCCAGTTGATTTCAGCCTTTTTATAGGCCTGCATGTCCCAGGAAGCACATAACACACGTACCCGAGATCATCTTGTTCAGCGGCACCAGTTAACTGTGGCCAAGACAACCCCTGCTGCACAACAGGGAGCAGCAGGATTGCGTTAGGGGTGAAGGCAGCATCTAGGTGGTTGTGAGGCAGAGAGCACGAACCAGCATGTGTGTTCCTTCTCATCAGCTGGGGTTTGCTGCGGTCCCGAATCAGATTTGCCCATGTTGAGCACCCCTGACGAACAAGGCCCCAGCTGTCTGCTGCTGCAGAAGTGTGCGCCAAGGCAGGCTATGAAAAGTGTTGCACAACCCAGTATAATTTAACCACATGCTGAATAAATACACTTTTGAGAACTCTTTTGAAGAGATGTTGCCTAGTTAATCCTGCAGGGGGTATAATATGTATATTTTTGAAATCCAGTTTTAGCATCATGCAATTAGCTTTTATGGCCTAAGGATTCTGATTTAAGACATTCTTTAGTTACTAATGGTAATCTGTTTTCATTAGAAATGCAAATGTGGTTTAGATCCAAATGTATCTGAGTGGTACAATGTAAAAAGATGATTCACAGCTAATACCATTGAAGTGCCTCAAATCTGGTATTCTTTGCACCTTCTGTAGTTTGAACCCTGAGGATCAACACGATATTCAAACATTACTCTCAGCTGAAGCATGTGGAGGCTGAATAGATTTCTTTAGCAAATTGAATAAGTATTAATCAACAGGGATCCTTTCTAGGGCAGCAGACGGAAAATCATAGCTTTAGGCAAGAAAGAGGCAGACACTTTGAATATCACAGTAGTAACTTCAGCTCCTCAATAGCAGAGCACAGCTCCTGCCAGTGCACAGGTGCTGAGCAGACAGCAGCATCTTAGTTGACTTTGTCTTAGTATCAGAGAAATTACTCAGGCTTGAACACCCTGGGTTGCTCAAGGAGGGCTGGAGCTGCTCAGAGCTGTGCTGCCGTAAAATTTGATCTGGCAGTCTGTCTAAGAAAAGCCTCAAGCAAGGCAAGCTCCAGACAGACATCTAAAGGCTAATGCTCACTGAATATTCACTGCAGTCACTTGTCCCAGAGATGCTAAACTATCAGGCAGGTGGATGTCTGTGATCAGGCATTTTACATTGTGGTAAGAGGTTACTCGTATTTGACAAAGTCTTTCCAGAATCAAAGAGCCTCTGCTGCTAGACCAGTCCAGCCCTTGCTGTTGTGTTCAAATAAGTGTTTCTTTTTCCTAATTACTTTGAAAGATGGGGCTGAAAGAAAGCGGCTGCTCAGCAATAGTGAATATGGCTTTTGTAATGATAATCACTTATTAGACATGTTGCTTGGTAGAGCATTTTTACAGCTATTTGTAGATGCAGTGATGCAGCTGGGAATGAAGCAGTGCAGTTTATGCAGTGTACCTCTCCACATGTCTGCTAAGCTGGACTTAGAATTTTTTTCTGTGAGGAGGCTGCTGGTAAGGAGCAATGGTGTAGGTGCCGTAGCTGTGGGAGGCTCTGTGTGGCCCTCCAGAAGTCAGAATCAATGAGTTTCTCAGGACTAACCTTATTGGGAAGGCTGGTGGCTAGGTCAAGGCACTTGCACAGCTTCAGAGGGCTGAGACCTCGGCAGGGTGCTGCAGAGAGCTCTCCTGTTCCTGTGCAGCAGATGCTCTCTGAGACTTCAAGTTCCCGTCCCATCTTTCTTGCTGGTGCAGATAGAGTGTAGTAGTGATTTCATCACCTGAAATTTGATAAACTTGTTGACCGGCACCACGGGGAAGATTCCTCACAGAACTGCTCCCTGCCCTGGAGAGCTGTCAAACGAAAAACCAAGACGTAGATCACGCGAGCCTGTTATATGGGACGGCAAGTGATGTTCTGATTTTCCTACTTAAGCTCAGTGAATTAAAGCTTCCCACAAGTCTAACTGGTAGTCTTGAGTGTGCACTTAAAAGTGTCTGAGCTGCTTAGCCATTTCCCTGTGCCGTGTTCAAAGAGCAAAACATCACAAGCACCAGCAGTTCTTATCTGTGTGTTTTATTTCCAAACCGCTGCTTGCATTTACTTCATTCATTACTTCTTTTAATTCATCCTAACCAGTACCTTTGCTGTGAGCTTGTATTTTCTGCTAGTATTTCTGGAGGACAAGGGTGTGGAGGTAGCTGCTTTGGGCACCAGCCCTGGAGGCTCCGGCTGCAGTGTGTCTGTCGTCAAACACCCCAACCTCGTTGTTCTTGGTGGTTACGTGGTGTCCGCTCTCGCCCTGCACCACTTGCAACTTATTCTTATTCCGTTCTTTTCTTTTCAGGGGCTGTCAGAGCCTGAATAATTTAAGAGTGAACAAATGAGAGACGTTCATGGAGGACTCTGTTCTTACCTAGGCACAATTTGACAAGCATGTAGATTGCCTTGGGTTTCCACTGCACCTACCACAACTTTACTAAGAGAAAAGCCCCCTTTCCTAGACATCTGTGTCACTCTTGCTTAGTAAAGTTATTCAAGATCAGCGCCTTTGGAATTGGTTGGTAAATGGACAAAGACTTTCTCTTTGCCCGGAGCTCCTGACAGCCTCCAAGTACCAAAGAGAACTCCACAGCACTAGAAAGCAAGACACAGCTGCTGAATGTTGGAAGCTACTGCATTTGGCAAAAGAAGCTGACGCTAAGATGCACACAGTTGTGTTTGTTTGTTCTGCTTGTTTTCTGTGCTTTCTGAGCCCTGTGTGTGCCTGGAAAGTTTAATGACCAATCCCTTCTTTCTCAACATGCAGTTTTTCTTCCTATCCCAAAAAGCTTTGGGTTCTGTTCTTGCTTTTTTTTTCCAATTCCAATTTATTTTGTCACCAATACTCTTCTGTTGTTTCCATGAGGAATTGTTTGGGGACATAGCCACAGTTTCTTTTGAGGTAGGGAGAGATAAACACAATATTCAAATGTCATCCTCCTCCCTCCTTTCCCCCATTCAGCAGAGTGGTCCACCTTGTCATAGAGGTTGCTGGCTTCAAGCGTTAAGGCAGAGTTGACCTAGCAACGATGTCATTTAACTGAGAAATTGCTTCATTAAGTGTGGAAAAATTCTTACAGTAGCTCAATTTGGGAGCTGCTGAATGAAGCTGACCCTTGACACTTCGCAAAAGAATAAGGCTTGTGTTGTACTAACAGCTGCTTGGAAACCATGTGTAATAAAGTTTGTTTTTGTGCCCACCACCAGGATAAAAGATGGTATTCGCCGACTCTGGTACCCTTATGCACCCAGCAGAGCAAAACTGCTTAGATCAAAGTTAAAAAGTCTGCTTCTATGTGGGTGTCTAAGCATTTCACAGTTCCTTATGCTAAAAGTAACAGTGTACTTGCAAAGGCCAGCAAATGCTGCTCTTCTTGTTCAGCTTCAAACGTGACGTTTTCCCCCTCATCATCCCATATAGGTTTCCATAAAAGTTCAGGGTTAAAACTTTTTTTACAGAACGTGCATAAGTCTCCTATCAAAATATATGAAGGGGCATTTTTGCTTTGTGTTTGGGGCTTTGTTCTTTTTGCTGCTAGCAACTCTTATTCTGGAAACTTCAGGGTCGGGGATTACTTTATTTTTGTCACAGAATGAGGACAGTGTAAATACAAAATGTAAAGTAGAACTTAGAGAAGTGCTTCAACGAGTTGTTTGACTAAATTGAAATAAATGTTGATTTGTTCAAAAAAAAAACCAAAAACATGCCCTTTCTGGATCTTGTTAGTCTTGACTTTTTATTTCCTTCCTTTGCTAAAGTGAAATGTGTTGTGCCTCGACTTCAGAAATCTGCTCTCCCAGCTGTGAGGCATTACAGGAAGGCTGCTCCAACGTGCGCTCCCAGCAGATGTGTTGGACTTGCTCGAGCTGTGCTCTGGTCGGGTCCAGGACGTGTGCTGGGCACAAACCCGAGGCAAGAGAATGGGTGAATGAAATTGAGTGCGTAGAAATACTGCGTCTGGCCTCAAACTCTGCTGTGTGGAGCAACTGCTCTTTTTCTGAGCTTTTCCACATGCTTTTATTTAGTAAAAACCCTATTCTAAAAAGTTGTTGCTTTGTTGGGGAGTTAAGCAAGGTTCCCTTGAAGGACTCAAGGCAGGCCAATAATGTGCCTATCTCACAGTATTTGGGGATAGGAGCTGGCTAGGAGTATCTCACCAACGGGTTGGTGGATTCACTCTGTGAATGTTTGTTCTTTTATTATTCCTGTCATGAACTCACAGCAGTTTATGTGAGGGCTCAGATGGGACTCTGAAGCAGGATGAATTTGTCAGGCTGATAAATGGAGAGAAAAAGGCTCAAACCTCCCACCAGAGAAGCTGTAGATACCCATCACAGTTGTATGCTGTTATATGGAAACCCGTTTCTGAGCGGGACACCCGGAGAGGAGGACTGCAGATGTTTCAGCTGCTGTTCAAGTGCTTGGTGCTGTGGGGTTGAGTTGCACGCTTTCCTGAGAGCCTCTTCAGAGGCACGAGGACACGTTCTGCCTTGATGTGCAGCAGCTCCTCAGTTAAATGCTCATCTGTAGGAACGAGGCCCTGCCCTGTATTCATCTGAGGGCTCATCTTCATCTTTTCCCCGTGCCCTCCCTGCAGTCACCTCTGACAATAGCTTTAGGTCCACATGAAGCAGCAGATACAATAGAGATGGTTTCTGTAGCTGTTCCACTCACTAGGCACTCTTGGACAGTAACAAAGTCATGTTTTATTTCAGCAGGCTCTTTCTCTGTGCCTTCCCCTTGTGCTGTCTCTCTCCCTGGAGACCCAGCTCACTCATTCAGCACGCTCTCAGGATTTCAGTAACTTTTCTTGCAAGGTCTCTTGAGACCGCGCGCCTCTGTGCTGTTTCTCCAAGCTTTTGGTTTTATCTCGCTCTTTGAAACTTTCCCAGAACTGCAGTGACTTTTCTCTGACCTCCAGGAACTGGAGCTCTTGAGCCCTGACACTCTGACTGGCACAACCAAGACCTGGAGACTACTTGGGGATGTCAGCTTTCCCAGCGCATGCTGGATGAAAGCCGCATCTGAGCAACACCAGCTAAAAATAAAAGCTATTCAACTGAAGCTAATGGCGAGTTGCCATGAGTTATTGCTCATTAAAGTGAATTGTCAGATGCTTAACTTCAGCTAATCATTTCCTGCTGTGAGATCGGCCTGGTATTAAACATACTCAAATGTGGGAAGGGGATTCACAATAACTAAATTTAGCTAAGGGTGTAATTTCCTCGGACTCCCTCTGTAGTTAATGGAAAGAGAAAGGCTCCTACAGGGTGTGATTCCCACTCTGCATCACCCTTGGGCAGAAGTGTGCACTGCTCCTTGACTGCTGAGAGCATGGGGTGAGCTGCTGCCTGCCACAAAAATGAGCTGCTCCGAGTGACCGTGTTTGCCCACCCCAGCTAGATCAGTGCTTGCTTTCCTCAGCTTAGGCTTCTACCTGGAAGTAATGATCAGGAGGTTGAATATTAAAACCAACAGGTAGATGACCATTTCCCGAAGGCAAAACTCATATGCAAAATCTCGCAGGAGCATCCCCTGCTTTGCAGTGTAGCTAAAGGGAACTCTGCAGATCATCTTCTACCTCAAAGCAGCTCTTCCTTCCCATTTCCAAGAAATATCAGCTATTCAATAAACAAACAGTGCATTCAGAATGTTGTGTGATTAATTTAGTTTTCAGTTCTTTTTTTGCCCTGTTCTTTTTGGAAATTAGTCTTGTTTGCATGTTTGGCACTGAAACAGAAAGTCAAATCTTGAGTTTTTACATTACAGTGACTGGAAAATTTATCAAGTACATCTGCTTTTAGCAGTGTAGGCTACTTTCTCTATTGAACTAGAAACTTTTGCATAAAATATTTAACTCCATACTACTCTTCTTGAGTTTGGACAGAAGTAATTTCATCCATGTAAATGGAATTGTGAGAATCCTGCCAGACTGATTTGTGCCTTTTGATGTTACTTTCAGCTTGAAGCTTCAAACGATACTGCAAGACACAAACTGAAAATTCGGTTGAAACTTCTCAATTCTGCTCATTTCCAGGAGATTATAAAGTTAGGGAGAACATTTGAACCTTGGAGCAAAATTTGCATTTAGATTTCAGTGGTGTAGTTTGAACGTGTCTTTACCCTCTGGTGTGAAACCGGGTCCTACATGGTCTCATCTCATTTTTTTCTCGAGCCAAAGCACAGGGCAGGTCTGTGGTTGGACACGTGTAGAGCAGCTGAGCTGGGAGTAGATGGGGAACCATGGAGGACTCCAGGGAGAGTTTTGCAATTCCATTGCGAAAGTTTAACGTACTCCTAATCTAAAGGGCTTTTCAAGCCAGTTGTTCTCTATCTTTTTCTGACATGGGCACTGAAAATTTCCTTATGTTCACTTACATTCTTCACTGGAGCTTTTTTCAGAGGCAGTGCCTGAGGAGACAGTTTATCTGTTGACATTAAAAGTTGTCAGATTCATTATTTATATTGTTATGAACTAGTGCTTTCAGCTGAGGAATAGCTGTAAAGTGACTTTGTATTATCCAAATGTTACCTCCCAAATTTCTGCAAATCCATGCCAGGTTTTACAGGCAGAATAGGCTCTAACACTAAAACTGGGATTGGTACTGTCATCTGCCTAAGCCACAGAGTTTTGTAACCCTGACTCGTGCCAATAAAAATGTTTCACTGAGTGTGTTTTGGACATTTAATACAAAAGCACAGAAGAGACCAAAGAAGCAGTTTTCATACCTTGTTCTGCCATCTTTGCGTCCGTCAAGTAGAGCTTTAGCCCTGAAGTCCTTGAGCAGATCCACGGTGGCTCTCACAGCAGCATTTCCTGAGGGAGGTATAAAGCCTCAAGGGTCTGAGAGCTGTGAACTGGAGCTTACAGCCCGTACGGTGAAGGAGATACTCTTGGAAAGGGCAGGAGAGGGTGCATTTTGATGGTTTAGATGATTCTTGTTTGTTTAGTGTGAAATACTAACATAGAGGCTTTGTTTGTGCATAGGACAGGTCTAGATGACTCCAGCTTTCCAAGATTTTCTGGTACAGAGATTCCCGTTCTTCAGGAAATAGTTTTAGTAAAGACCAAGTTAGTCTTTCACCCACATCTGATTCAGTTCCATCTTTGTCAGAAATGTTATTTTACAGGAATCACTAAATATGGAAAATGGGCTCTGTCGAGCACAGCAGAGCTAATTTATGTGCTCATTGGTCAGATTGTCATTATTGGCTTTTATTCATGAGTGGAATTATTTCTGCAAAAAATTTGTTGATTTAAATGCACATGCTAATAGGATTACAGAGTTCCCATTTTGGCTCATCTTCTTTGACTTCTGTGGAAAAATCCTTTTCTCTCAGGCTGTTTTTCTGGGGTGAGAAATGGAGCTGTACATAAATCAGAAGAAGAGTCACCTCACCTAAAGCAAGATTGTGTCCTGCCATAGTCACCTGTCTTCATAGGTATATTCTGTATTAACTTCTGGTTATGGAAACATATTTCCTTCCTATCATATATGATCTGTGGTTAGTATGAATCTAAAAGAGAAGCCTGATGTTTTCTTCTGAGTTGCTCTGAGAAGTCTTTCCCTTTCCCTGTCAGAGATCTGAGTTCCTGCAGATGAGTCTGGTGCTGCATGAGCCTGATCAGACAGACCTCCCCTCCCATGCGTGCTCTGGGGAGCAGGGAGGTAAAAATAAAATGCCTTGTATTTATGTTCCAGCAGTAATTCCTACTGACTCAAATGGGAATACAACTGTGCCTCTGAAACGGGTCTATGAGATTTTCAGTTTTCCTTTCACCCAAGGTTGCACAGAACTGGAACCTTCCATTTTTCAAGTAAAAGAGCTGTGGTTTTATAGACGTCTGTTCATTTGAGCAACAACAACAAATATTTCATGCCTCCGGCAGTGCAAAAGCTCTGAATGTTAAAGCTCTTTGGTCTGGCTGAGTATCTGTCACAGTCCTATTGCCAGAAGTTTCTTGGAGGTTTGCTCAGGGGTGTTTTGGAAACCATCATTTCTTCTGTCTGAATGAATGGTTTGGCCAGGAAATCAATCTAGCCACACTAGTCTGCTGACCTCCCTACACCCATTTTGCTTCACCAAATACCTTTTTTTAGACATGTGTGTCCTGGGACATTGGTGGCAGGAAGACTGCTCGCTGCAGCTCTCTGCTGAGCCCTGACGTTCCTGCAGACCCGCTGCAGTGCGAGGACAGCCACTGGTTTGCTGGTCCTTGCAAGCAGCAGTGACTGCCTGAATTGCCACGCAATGTGCCGCTGCATCTTTTTCCAAAGTGCTCTCTGGCTTTTCTTAAGCAAACTGTGTTTTCGAACAGCTCTACCATTACAGTTTGCAAAGTACGTATGTGCTAGTGCTTTGCAAGAAGAGCACAGTAACATGTCCTCCTCTTCTGCTTGATCCACCTGGTGTCTGGATCTCAGGCTAGTATCAAGTGTCATGATTAATGTGTTTGTAGCTGTACGTGCCATGGAAGCAGCAGAGCTCACAGAAGCACAGCTTAGGAGGTTGTCTCCAAAGTCTTTCCTGGCAGATTTTTTGTGTCGCACGTTTCTGTATCTCATTTCATGAGCTCTGCTCTTCCTTGAGCTCCAGTCCTGCCTCTGCAGCCACGTCGAGGTGACCTGCTTTACGTGCAAAGGAAATCATTCTCAGCAGGGCTGGCAAACAGCAAGTGCGACTTGCTCACAAATGTGTCCATATTTGCAGTTCCTTTAAAAAAGAAAAGGAAAAAAGGTTATGAGTATTGTGTGTGGACTCTTTGGTGTGGTTTTTGGATAGTCCATGATTGGCAATGGTGGGAAGTGGGACAATGAGATGGGAGTGCTTTGTACATATGTAGGGCGGTGGGTAGAGCAAACTCACCCCACCTCGAGGGGCTCTCATGGTAGCTGGGTACCAGGGAGATTTACACCAGCCTTTCTTTTCCACCTCCCTCCCTATCCTCCAGCCAGCGGGGACTACATTACCACGTAAAGGCAAGATAAGGCCACGTTTCCAGTCTTGGGCTGCATGGGCCAAGCAAAGCCCAGGCTCTGTCCCAAATGCCTTACAATGATCAGCCAGGGCACTTCAGCGGACAAGGAGAAAGAAGGAGACTTCATATCTGTCAGGGTTGCGTACAGCATGGCACAACTGAGATTTAGTAGCCCCTTGGTAAATAGCCTTTTTCATCACCAAAGACATGACCTTGAGTGGGAAAATCCAGAGCCTGGGTTCAAGTGGGATTGTTGCATGGTGTGACACACCTCCCTCTGGAAACCTTTGGGTTGGCTTTCATCATGGCTTGTGGCTCTGGAGGCCTGATGTTCGGTCTGCAGAGGTTTCCTGGCTCTAGGTTAAACTTTGGACAAAATTCCTGCAAGCGGGCAGGGTGGGCTGTGGACCAACTCGGGACTTGAGCTGTTTCTGCCCACCTGCTGCCTTCCCCAGGGTGACAGGGGACAATGACTGACCATTGCTTCCCCAGGACGGCCTTGAGAGAAGACTGCCGCGGTGTGAGAGGTGCTGTGTGTCTGTCCGTGCCCCGGCCGTGGCTGTACTGCCTGGGGGAAGGAGAGGGAGGCAGCGAGGCTGGGGTCTGGCCCTGCTCGTAAAACCAGGGACATCTCCTGGTGGGAAGGGAGGTCCCTGCCCCTTTCATCACGGACTTTGGTTTTCCTGGGTTTGGCCCTGCCTTGAGCCCACCGGGCTGAGGTAGGATTGCGCATCTCGGAAAAAATCCTTGGGGTGGAGAGGGTTGTCCCAGGCTCCATTTAGCCTCCTGTCAGCTCCCCTCCCTCACTAAAAGGTAAATTGGCAAGGTGCCGTCGACTGGAGGTAGGAGTTTGTTCTGTGTTACTTCCAAGCTGTAGTAGAAACCTCTCTGTACGTTAATCAACTGAGATGCGGGAAGACCAGCTTGTCCTCGGTTCTCCTCAACCTCCCCCCGAGCCCAGTCCCCAGCAACAGCAGCGAGTCCATGATACGGCTGCTTGCCCCAAATCATCCCTGACAGTGACAGCCACCACAGAGTGATCGCTTCCAGCATTTCTCCTCCCATGACTGCAGCTTGGCTCCCTTTGCACCAATAATTCCCAAAGTTAATCCTCCTGCAGCAGCAGTGGGAGTGCGGGCACCTGAGGGCACCCTGCTGGGCACAGCCCCTTGCGAGGAGCCCTTGAGCTTCCCCCACCACCTGTGGGGCTTTCAGTGCTCTGAGGGGGGGCGGAGAGGCAAAGGCACTTGGAAAATCAGAATCTCCTTCGTGAAACCCTGAACGTTGCTGATGAAAGGTGCACTGATGAACTCCCAGAGCATCACACAGAGCCTGCGAGAGGAGACTATCTGAAGCCTATTGAGTGGAAGATAAGCTGGCCACTGACAAATACTATCTTGTGCTAGTTGATTTAACGCCACTTCGTGTGCATGAAATAACATCAACAGGAGCTGGCTAAACCCAGGCCTTTTTGAGATAAGACTGCTACTTTGCCCCTACGAAGGAATGTCAGGAAAACCCCAGCAGCTCCACCTGGGATCCATCCTCATCCCAGCCCCTCTCATGCTTGCTCCTGTCATCAGAAGACAGATGATTTGGATTTTCTTCCTGTCTGGGAAATGAACTTTGACTTCCTCTAGCTTGTTACAATTATTTCCCTATGTTCTAAAAACCTAACTTTTGACCTCAGGTATGTAATAAATTACTGGTTCAACTTCTGACTGAGGCTGTCTATGGTTATAAAATATTATAACTCTCACGGTCTGCATTTTACAAGCTGGCAGACAAGGCGGGCTGCAATCTCTGCTCAGTGCGTAGCCAGCTGTGAGCAGCAGCTCTTGCCCAGCGGGGTAGGAGCTCTGCATGCAGGTAGCAGGAGCTGGCTTCTAAAACGTTATAGGTAATGACTCTCTGGGAGAGTAGCTCTCCCTCAGCATGTGTACTACCCAGTATCTCTAATGCTATTTATTGCTGAACTGAGAATATCTGGATGCACCAGGCTATTTTCATGTGTTGTAACTTATGTTTTTGTTTTCTCCTGGGCGGATAAAAGATTCAGAGATAACCATCTAAAAATGTTTAATAACATCAGCTGTCTGCTTTCTGATCTACAGTCTGAGATGTATCTTACAGGAGTGTGACAATTTCTGAATTCTGTAAAAAAAAAAAAAATTCGTCTTAAACCTTGTGGGATTAACCATCTCGGTCCCTGATTACTCCTGGGGAGGGAGTTGCCTTGCCATGGTTTCAGAAAGATGAAAGCAGGACACTTGTTCCTAAAGGGCAATTGAGAAATCTTGGAGCAACTTGTTTGCTTTGGTTTCAAGGACGTATTGACATTGGCAGATCTTTGGTCTGTTGCTTTTTGGGGGAGTAAGGGAGGTTGCACTCATTTCTAAGGTGCTAATCTGAACATGCATATTGATAATTGTGGCTGGATACAGTTCAGCAGAATCTCCTGCTTGGGTATAATGGAAATCTTTTTAAATTTAAGCCTGCCTTACATCTCCGTCTTGGGAATTTCCTTTGGTTTGAACCATTTGTCATCTTTTGTAATTGTTTGTTCCAGTTTCTTAGTTCTAGGGAAGGTGTGAAGTCTTCTGAAAAATTGCTTTCAGGGGCAAAGGAGATAATTTTAAGGTGCTTCAAATAACCTTCAGAAGTTAATAAGTAGTCTAACTAACAGTAATGTCATCAAGGTCTGGAAATGGCTGAGAAACATTTATGGAATCAGAACCTGACAAAGTGTTGGTGGCTGTCAGGTCTCCTGTAGTAATCTGCTTTTTCTGGCAATTCACAATGAAATCTGTGGGAAGAAGGTGAGAAATTCAGCACATAGCATGAAATTCAGGCTTTCATCACAAACTAGATAACTTTGCTGTCTGTGATCTTTCATAAGGACAGATAGTATGGTAGGAAATGAGAGAAGTGTGTAAGATCGTGAAAAATGCCTGTTGCAGGGCATATTCCTCTCTGGTGTGCAATAAAGTTTACCCAATGTCCTTGTGTAAACACAAAACCTTTCATCGAGGCAGCTTGTATTTTCATACTTAGGACTGCCAAGCGCTTGATGTGCCCTAGGAAATAGAGGAGGTGCTGGTATGATCTCTCACCTGCGTTGTTTTCTTCCAGACGCATATTCGGTATCTTCTAATGACAATGGGGGCAAGTCTGATTCAGTGGCCAACTTACAACCTCAGCCATCCCTCAACTCCATCCAGAGCTCTCCTGGCCCCAAGCGCTCAACCAACACCTTGAAGAAATGGTTGACTAGTCCTGTGCGCCGTCTGAACAGCGGGAAGACCGAGAGCAACATCAAGAAACAAAAGAAGGTGCGAGATGGCAGGAAGAGCTTTGACCTTGGCTCACCAAAGACTGGAGATGAAACCACTCCTCAAGGAGACAGCGCAGATGAGGTGTGTGTTGGTGTTTGTTGCAGGAAAGACGGTATCTCTGATAGTCTCTTCTGTGGTGTTTGATTCACACTTGAGTAAATGCACTTCACTTAGGGTCTAGAGGGAACAGCGAATCATATATAAAATGGCGTTGATTGAAGCTGTGTTGCAAACAGCATTGTCATCCAAAAAGCAATGGAATATATAGGGAACAGCATTTCAAAGTCTGCATATATTATTGTCCTTTGACTAGATATTTTTTTTAATAGCCTATTAGAAAGCTGCCAAGGATAGAAATTAAGTTATTTTTGAGCAGCTGTTATCACTTTTTGCTGGGGTTCATATCACCCTTATCCTACCATGGCAGTGTAATTCCTTATTGAAAGAAAACACTCAGAGAAATAGCCATGTTTCTGTTAAATCTGCTACGTACTTGTAGCTGCAGTTTCTCTGCAGGCATGTTCTTTGCCAGAATGGCTCTTTCCTGATAAAGTGAATATGGAATTACAAGCAAAAAATGGAGAAGATACTAACTGAACACAAATAGAGGAACACATTTTAAAAACTGTACATTGAGCTGTTCTCATTTAAATTAAAAAATAATTTTCCGTCAGCACACAGGCAGCCATAACTGCCTTAGCTGCTTGGGTGACCTATAAACTGTATTTCTCTAACTCTTAGAATGCACCAGGATTAACTGGCAAAACCTTACGTCTTTATTGATTCTCTTCCATGATGCTTAGCATTACCTGCAATTCTCTCCACTCAACGCAATATTGAGCCAGTATTAGTATTAACAGACTCAAAGCCTGGTGGTAAGTCTCAGATATCTAAAAAGATAGAAACCCATCCCTGCTTCTAATTATATTTAACTTTTCTTCAGAAGAGCAAGAAGGGTTGGGGAGAAGACGAACCAGATGAAGAGTCTCACACACCTCTTCCTCCTCCTATGAAGATTTTTGACAATGACCCAACCCAAGATGAGATGGTAAGATCTCCCTGACTACATCAGTTTGCTGTTTAAGTGCATTTTTCATATAGCTAGCTCACAGCGGTTTCATAGTGGTCTTCTAGTATCCAGGGCCTAGACTTGTAGTTATAAGAGACTACTATGTGCCAATTGTAATCTAATACCTTTCACCAACTGGATTTACAAATAGTGCTGGATAAGCAATTTAGCCCTGGCATTCCATTTCATGACAGGTCAATCGTGTACTTGTGTTGTGTGTGGTCAGAAGTTCCACTCTGGCTGATAATGCACGTTCTCCACGTCTTGTTTTAAAAGTGCCGTTGGTGTCTGGCAGTAGCAGCAGAAATGGTCTTTGGTGGCAGCCTGGGCCCGAGGAGTAGGACAGAAGCTGGAGTCTGCCTGAATCCAGAAATACCACCTTTACCAAGAGTTAGGTAGCTTGGACTCTCCACGCAAGCTTTGTGTGTGATTGGGGTCCGGGAATGTTGTCAGTCTGTGCCCCACCATCCACCCTCCATTCTGAAGTGCTTTAAAACTTACAGGTGGAAAAGCATACCCAGTGCTATGGTTTGGTATTTTCGGCATGTATGGCTGATCATCACTGAAGAGTCTGTCAGTTCCAGTTAGTTCAGAAGCCCATAAGGTACCTGAAGTCCCTCTCAGGAGGGTGGGAAAGACTTTGGTCTGCCCATCCTTGTGCACCCTGGTGGTGGTAGTTCTCTGCTGTTAGCTAGGGCTTCTTGAATATTAAGTCAGAATTTGCTGTGGTAGATGGTGCAGTGGCTTGCAGAGTCCTTCCGTTGCCTTCTTGGCCTTGGGGTGAGAATCTGTGAATACGGCTATGACAGTGGTTTGCGTTCACAGTCAGTGTGGGTCCTGTCTGCACGTGTCCTCCCCCACCCTTTCCTGGCGCTGTCATCTCCCTTGTAGAAATCCATCCTCCTGTTTAGCTCTTTCCTGCTTTCCTGCTGGCATCTGTTTTTAGCACTGCCACTTCTGTATCTCTCTTCTCTGATTGTAATTACTGCATGCAAAGAAGCAAGGATAGGGGAGATTAATAAATTGTCAGAAAAAAAACCAACCCAGAATGTTCTTGGGGAAGGTTCAGGCAGGAGTTTGGAAATACAGAGAGAAGGGCGCAAATATTTCCGAGACTCAAGGAGCAGAATGGTGGAGGAAAGGATTCGGGGGCTTGCTGCTAATCTGTCAGGAAATGTTATGACATTGTGGTGGCAGCCAGACCAGAAGGAAGCAGCTGGAGTTGTGGACTCTTGCCCTTTGGGTGCTGCATGTGCTGCTGGCTGGCTGGCGAGGGGCAGAGGCAAAAGGTCGGTGAAGCAGAGCTGTAGTGGATCCATGCCCAGCACAACAGCAGTTGCACAGGGCTTTTTCCCCATGCTGTTTAGCTAAATGTTTTGGGGTTAGTTTGCTTTTGGTTTTTTTGGGAGGTTGGCTTGGGTTCTTTTTAGAGAAAATCAAAACTGCTTTAGTCAGGTCACTATTTTTGATTTTTAACATGCCATGTGATTTCAGTATTTCTTAAATACATTTCTGACAGCACCAATGTTGTGGAACTAAACTGTTTTCCGCTCCAGATGTCTAAGCTTTATAGAGCGTTTTGGCATCCTGTTTCTTCACCCACTCCTAAAGGAGAAGATTAAATAGAGCAAGATGCGTCTGAGACCCTTTTTCTCTTTCTTTTTCTTCCCCAACTCACTTTTTTGTCATGGGGAAAAAAAACTTGATCTCACAAACATGGATCCTGAATCCCCTGGCACAGGAGCACCACGTTAGCAATGTTTGAATCATGCTGGAGCCAAAAGCTCTTTAACGATGTTATTTGGGCACAGCTCCCTGCTCATGTCCTGCTACTGCTTACAGGCACGGGCTTAGGTTGGCCAGCAGCAGCATGGGGAAGCAGTAGTGGTAGGTGGTGGATGTCCGCACGGTGCGGGAGGTGACAAATTTCCCTGAGCCCATCTGCAAGGCAGTAATAATCATGCCTCACTGCTCCTGGAGGCTCTTATAAAGACAAATTGCAAGATATTATCATATTAGAAATTCCTAATTTACTGCCTGGGAAGTAGAAATACCATTTTTGGATTTGCCCCACACAAACCAGACTCTTTTGTCAATCACAGAAGAGTTTTATTTTACCGTGAAAGACTTGTAGGCAGCAAATATTTCCATGCTCCCTTCAAAATCCTGCAGTTACTTACTTTTCAGAGATATTGAGCAATTTCAGTTAAAAGAAGTGAGAGCAACAGCTGTTTAGTGCCTCCAAAATTTGGACTCTTCCTGCTAGAATGGTTATGTTTGACGGTTGTCGTCTATGTATTTGTCCACTGTCTCTTCAAAGTCCCTATTTTCAGTCTTTTTTTTCCTAGACACGTCTGTCCGCATTGCAGGTGAAACAGGCTGTCTGAGCTTTTACATTTGTATGAGATTCCTGCATCACCAGCCTAATTCCTCAATTACCAGCCTGATTACGTGTAGGTTTTGTTGCTGTAATTAGAGCTGTTGATTAGATGTATTATTTGTGAAAGACAAGAGACGAGTGGCAGGCTACTCACCCTTCCTCTCTGTCACAAGGCTTCTGTTTGGGATTGGTCTCCTTTGCCTTTTTTTTTTTCTCCTCCTGGGGCTGCGTCACTCGACATGAGCAACCTCCCCAAAGGGCTGCTTAAAGAGGTGGCCTGCTGCCTAATTCCTGCCACCACATTTCCACGTCTCACTCCCCAGCACTACTTAATCTCAGGTGCGTGTTCATCGGCACCTGCGTGGTGACTTTGCTGCTCTCCTGAAGACCTTTATTAAGCAGCTGAGAGATGAATAAGCTTTTTAATAATTTTAATGCAGAATTTATAAAAATTTAGCCATGCTTTAGTTGTGTCAGCCTGCCGAAGGCAGGTTACCAAAGGGCTTATAGTTTTAGTCGGTGCTTGTATTTCATTCAAAAGAAATGTACGTACAGGTGAGCTAATAAATACCAATTCCCATAGCTATCGCATGAGTTTGGGTTTTCAAAGTGAGGTTTCTTTGGACAAAGACCAAGGGCTGAAGAGGCCTGTACAGAGCAAAAACCTTAAACTAAAGCTGAATATTTCACACAGAGGCCAGTCTTCACAGTGCCATGGGGGATGCTTGGGTAGCACATTGGAGAGGTCTTGGTTTTTCTGAAGATTTGTAACAACCAGCAGCTATTTATTAGCTGTGGCTACTGTAATGGGGAGACATCCAAAGACATCACATGATATCAGGCGCCTAAAATCCAATAACTGTGACCAAGAGACAGGCATAGAGAAGTGAGACTGAAAATATTCTCATGTCAATAGGGAAAAGTGGGCATCTCCAAAGAGTGTTTTTGCCCTCCTGTGCCAGGTGCTTAGGATAGATGAGATATGTGTTTTTTCTCCACTGATTGGAGAGAGGGGAGAGAAAAGATAAACATTTTAGATGGCTGAAGTTGCAAGAATGGAAGGTGTCATCTGAGTTCATTTGGAGTTGTGATTGATCTGTGGGGAAGGGATGGGGGATGATTTGTTCCCCCCTGCCTCCATCCCCTATTGCTTGTAGTTCCATGTGTACCTTGTACTTAACTGCATTTATTAAATATGTATGTATGGGGGAGGGGGTAACTTCTTATATCTGCAGTAAGAAGATCAATTTTCTGGAGCCCATAAGACTGTAGACATCCTTTGAAGGAGGAACCAACAGACATTAAGAGTATTGTAGGCTGGTTGCAAATGAACTTCAGTGCTTTGATGCTGTTCCCTGGTTCCCAGCCTTGGAACTGCTGCAGGGAGATGGGCAGCCAGAAGTGGATGACAATTCTCTGCTTGTCTGATACGGCCACACTCACTCACCTGACAATGCATGCGGTCCTGTAACCCTCCTGCTCCCCTTCCACATTCGTTCTCCTGTCTCAGAAGCTGCTTCACTGACCGCTGGTTTCCTGCTCCCTTCTCATCCTGCTAACTTGCTTTTCCTTTGCAACCTGGTGTCTTGCAGTCCTCTTCTTTGCTAGCTGCTCGACAGAGCTCCTCCGATGTCCCAACTGCTGCGGATCTTGTCAGTGCAATAGAAAAGTTGGTCAAAAGTAAGCTGGTAAGTTTAGTGTTGTGAAAACTGTGTACACAACAGGCCTAATATGACTCTAGGGAAGGGCTTTAAAGTCTGCCTCTTGTTTCTGGTTTCCTTGCTTTCCACCTTCATCTGCTATGCTTTTATTAACCCTATGTGCTCTACTTCTCAGTAGAGTGTCTAATATTTTTCCTCCTCATGTGAGATGAAGCCTACATCTCACGTTGCCAGGTAGGCTCTGCACTGCATAGTCGAAAGGCACTTTTGGAGCGGGCTTTGCAGAGCATGAGCTACTGTGCTGTACTCTTTCTGGGGTCTTGTTGGTATTCAAATATTCTACACAGTGGGATGTTTTGTTTGTTTTGTTTTAAAGCTTGCTCTGAGGCACAGGAGTTTTACTACCCAACAGGCGACTTCGGTCTTCTGGCTTCGCTGAAAAGACCCTCTAAAGAGTAGAACTGCTTGAAGTATCACAGCTGTGCTTTAATTTTACAAAGATTCATGTGTCACTTTTAATCTGCCATGTCAACTCTTTATGACAGGGAGTGGAATAAGCAATAAAAATGCTCTGATTTTAATTTGTTCAAAAATTTCAGTATTGTGTACTCTTTCTATCTGGTCCCATGTCTGTTGGACAAGGAATAAATCCTGTTTCATACCTTGGCTTCTCTTAAGTTTTCCCTGAAACAGTTCAAAATGTTAGTATCAAAGCTAAACCTTTTTCTACGTGTCCCAAGACCTCTAAAATTAGGGAAATGCTTGCTTTGAGCAAGTTTAACTTAATTAACAAGTCAGGATTAAAGCAGGGTTATGATGAGCCTGCAAAGGTTCATTTCCTTACGTATACTGGAAGGATGAGGAGAGTAAAAGCAAATCAAAAAAACCCGCAGTGATCATTAAATTACTGTAACTCTGTGGAAGCAGCTTTATCTAGTGAATCATATCAGAGGGTTTTGGTATTTTCTTGGTTTGAGATGTTGGTACATGAAGATAGTCAGCGTTCATAGGGTGCTTGATAAGGAGTAAGTGGTGAAAGAGCTCTTCGTGACATGGGAAACTGAGAAGGACATTCCCAGAAAATTTACTCAAAATAGTTTTATTCCATCGAGGGACTAACAAATCGAAAAGTATTTCATTAATCCAGTTAGATGTATTTTCGGAGGATATTTTATTTTCCCTTCCCTGCATACAGGCTGTTAGGTCAATTGCAGTTACTTTCCAGGGATTTGGGGGAAACTTTAATTATTGTGGAATGTTACTATGTATCTATCTATTTCTGTTTCATTTTGTGTTTTACTTCACTGCCAAGAATCCCCTTGCAGAGAAACACTGACCACGTGTAGCCTAACAGTGGTTCTGATTGAGACACCAGGATATTTTCAGGTTGTTTTGAAATAATTTGGAAGAGTTTTCTCATCCTGGGGCTACTGGAACATCTTTTTCCATCTTCTAGCAAAAGGACATCTTCTCTGTTTTAATGCTTTTTGGGCAGGGGTCTTATATCAACTCAAAACTGGTTTGGTTGTGTTTCACTAAGTCCTGCAGGAAAATGTTGCTGAATACTCTGCTTGGTTTTAGACTGCAGTGTTGATTGCAGAACTGACTTGAAACAGAAGATAACACTGATGCTGGAGTTCAAGGATAATGTTTATTGTTCTTTGGGGTTTTTTTAGACCCTTGAAGGAGGATCTTACCGAGGAAGCTTAAAAGATGCCACTGGCTGCTTAAATGAAGGAATGACGCCTTCAACTCCCCCACGAAACCTTGAAGAGGAACAAAAAGCCAAAGCAATGAGAGGCAGGATGTAAGTTGTCTTGATGGTTCTTCTTTCTGAAATATGCACCCAAGGAGGACACATAGCTGCACTGAAAGAATACTTTGTAGTTAGTGAATGAGCACGGAACTGGGAGTAAAACTGTGTTCTGCTTGCTTCTGTTTTTTCTTAACCTGTAAAAATACTTTATAAAAGCACTTGCATACCCAGGAAGTTCATCATCACTTTTTAAAATGTACAGCTTTTACCCCAGATAGCAAATATCTGTTGCTGTAAAAGCCTCTGAACAGCTAGACAATTATTACTGAGATGTTTGCCTTGGTAATTACTGCATTGCCAGAGGTGAAATCAGCTCTCAGAGGGAGATACGTGGTTGACCTTGTTAGCTACCTTCAAGGAAAAGAACAGAGAATCCCCCTAGGATTTTTTGAATGAGAGAATATTTTTTTGCCTTAGTTATTAGCAAAGGAAGGGGCAGAATTCAGATGCATTTGTGGTGGAAACATGCCACTGAAGAGAAAGTTCATTTGGGAAGCCCTCATGTTCATGGTAATGGGAGAGGAAAGAAATGGTGACAGCTCATGAAAGTTGTTTTTTAAAACTATCTGTATGCTTCCTTAAATGTAACAAAAATAACACTTGTGCCTTCAAAGCTTATCATGATTAAAGCATTTCTTAAATGCATAGTTCAGCTGAAGAACACAGAGAACTGGAGAAACAGAATCAAGAATTATATGAAAGAGAGCTGAGGTAGCTGTTTTCTTTATACTGCCTCTTATGCTAACAACAGTAACTGCAGTGATCTAATCAAATGGTAGATGGAGGGGAAAAGTAACAGTCCGTATAGGTCTCATTGGAGTGTGGTAAGGTGAGAGGTGGAAGAAGAGCAGCCCATTTGGGAACGATGCCAAGCAGGGAAGGAAACCAAGTCGGGACAACAAGGGAGTAGTTAAGAGTAGAAGAAGAAGTAGGAGCAAAGTGTCACAGGTCTGTGAAAGCCGTCATTTGCTCCTGCTGTTTGTTGTAGAAAGCCAGAGAAGTGATAAAGTGAGGGACTGGATCAACTCCCAGCAGCAGGCAGGGACATGACACTCCTGGATGTGTTTCTGAATGGGAGTTTTCTACTAGACAGCCGTCAGCCTTCGTGCAGGGAACATCTCTGCCCACATCTGTCTCCTAAAAGCTCCTCAATATTGCAAGTTCTTGGGTTTCTCTGGTAGCAGTTCATTAATTAGATAACTGGCAACTAACTTCAGGTTGCAGTTTTAGTGCAGAGACCTCTGCCACTGTAAGCATAAATACAGTAACGCTTTCTCACGTGTGACGCTTCTGGCAGGGGGACTGGCAGCATGTTACGTGTAATTAGTGGCTGCCTCCGTCCAGATTTCCTAAACACCAGGATGTTTAGGAGCACCTGCTAGTGGCTTTCAGCACAAGACATCTGTATCCTCTCCAGCTCCTTTGTGTCTGTGTTCTGTATCTCTGCAACTCGGTGGGTTTAATTCCATAGCCATATGAGGCAGCTGAGCTCCCAACTTGAGCTGTGACCCCCCCATTCCCCAGAAAACAGCAGCTGAATCCTTGCACAGGCATGGGCAGTAGTTTCCTGTGTCTCTGGCAGCACGTGCACGCCAGCAGTTAGCCTTAGTCTTAGGAAACTCCTATTCCATCAGGCTTGATTGCTGCATTTCTGTGAGCAACAAGGCAATAGTCTCACCAAGTAGCATTGTTCAGTATAGATTCAATACATTTACCAAGATATCCAGTTATTCAGACTTATTCAGAAGTAAGGAGGCTCTATCCTTGTTCCAGATCATGCCATTTTAAATACAGCTGTGTAGTCAATACCTGCTGGTGACCAGGGCAGGCACTTTCCAAGCAACTGCCTGCCCTTGCTCCATGTTATCAGATGAGGAGATGAGTGAACTTGAATTTTTGGCAGCATGCATCTTAGAAACCTTAAATCTGGGAGTACTTCTAAGGTCCTGTGTCAGGTAGGCTTCAGAGAACTAATAGAGATGGTCAAGGTTGATTTTTCTGCTTGCTAGAAAGAGGGGAGCTGGGGGAACACTGGTGCTGAGTTTAAGGTAAGCAGTGGAGGTGCAGACCCTGGTTCCTAATAGAGGTGTAAATTTGCAGGTTTAGTCTGTTCACCTGAGAGACACCTGGTCGCTGCACTGTTTTTTAATTCACACCTACCTGCCTGCATGTCCTGCAGCATTACGTGCTACAAGTACCCAGTGTTTCATTTTTAGAGGACGATTTGGCCAGACGGATCCTTGCAGTAACTCAAACCAAAGGAGGGGCAGTGGGCAGGTGGGAGAGGTTCTCCCGCTTCCCTCAGCAGCTCTCTGTGTTCATGGGGAGCAATGCAGACAGAGGTGGTGCGAGCTGGAAAGTAACCTCCCAGCACGCCTCCTCGGGTGGAGGAGACATGGCAAGCCTTTTGCAAGAGCACAGTAGGTCAGCCAGCAAGAGGGGACTGTACAGCATACGCTTGTTCAGGCCACACGCTGCTGCTTTGTAAAAGAGCAGCCTTTTGCCCTGCGCATGTTTACTACCCAGGCACGCAACTTGGCAGGGCACTTCGGAGAGCACAAGCATCTGGCATCACTGCTGCCAGCTCTGTCTTCTGCCAAGGGGGGTGGATTTCACTCTCAAATGAACAAGAAGCTGTTTGACCTCTTCCTGCCACGTGTCTTAAGTATCTCCTCTGCTCTGTCTGAGCAAGGGACATGTTGGGAGTGCAGCGGGAGCAGGATTTGTTTTCTCAGGAACCTCTCGTAACTGAGTCTCTCCTTGCAACGCCAGTCTACTTTTTTTTTTTTTTTTTCCCTCTAGATATTTTCAACCAGGCTTTTATCTTAGGAGTGTTTGCCCTCAGCCCTATCATTTCAAGTGGATCAGTCTGCAGATTGATGTGAATGGAGCGATATTAGACATGAAAGCACTCCTCTATCTTGTTAGCCTTGTTACTGCCATAGCGAACTTGAGCACAGATGGAGTTTATTTGTCATGTGCCAAATCTACGTATTGGCATAATTGAGAGGCAGACTGTCTGCAGCAAGCTGTAACTTTTTGAAATTGTCCTCCAAAGAACATTATGTGATTAGTCAGTTTGACTTACAAAGGAGGGGCTTTTTTTAGCTTGCTGTTGTTTGCATGCATCAGGCCTTCATTAGGTGACTCTCCTACCCAAGGTTATTAGCTCTGAAATCAGTGTAAAGCATTTGGCACCCACACATAGATTACCTAGTCTGAAAGATTGAGCTCTTGGTTATGACAGGAGAGGGGATTTGTTTTCCAAGTGTTTGAAACTTCCAGATTAAGACTTAATAGCTGAATCTTGGGCAGAGCCAGAGGGACTGGGGCAAGCAATCCTCTCCTGCTTGCTGCAGAATGGGTGAGGACACATCTCCATTGCTATTGGGGGGCTGCATGGGGGATGGAGGAAAGTGAGAAAGGGTAGTTCAAAGTACAGGCAGCTGGTTGTGCTGCTGCTCTTACACTATCCTAGAATATGGGGGGGAAGAGGGATAGGGGGAAAGAGTGGTTAAGAGAATTGAAACTACCCTGACCTGAAATGTGAGGGTTTTGTCATTGACATTCCACTGAGCTATAAGTGAGCGAAGAGTGAGTTGTGTTACGTGACCTGGATGATGGTGGGGTTTTATGGAGAGGTAATACGTGGTAAGAGGAGCAAACAGTAACATCAAGGAATATGGTCAAATATGTGTGTGTTCTGTTTTAATTTAGGTTTGTCTTAAATGAGCTGGTACAGACTGAAAAAGACTACGTCAAAGACTTGGGAACTGTTGTGGAGGTGAGCTGAAGCAAACGCTGCTATGCAAAATGTTTTCCCACTAAAAAGCACCGTGCTGACAAGTGACAACAACAAAAAATACAGGATGAGAAACAAACTGCTTTATTTTGCACTCTGCTTCCATGGTCCCCTTCTCATGTTGACAGAAACAAGAAGAAATGCCTTTGGAAACTATTTTTCTTTCCATCTAACAAATGTTGTATTTTAGGTTTCAACTCTAGCGTGCAAAGGTTTTTCTTGGCTACCCAGCTTGTGACAAACTCTTTCTGCTATAATGCAGCCTTGACGGCGGTGGTGGAGAATAACTTATGCTCCTACCACTTATTTCTTGCTTTTCTTGCTGTCATATTGAGTAATGGTAACATGTACTTTATTTGAGTTTGCACCTGGACTAAAGTCCTGTGTCTGAGCACCTTTCCAGAAGCTGGGTTTGGATCTGTGCTGAGGTGCGTGTGTGGCCCGTGTATTATTGTTTTGCAAAAAAAACCTTGAGAAAAAGTAGAGTTTGGGATTTTTTCTGTTAAAAACCAGTCATAGTTTTTTAAGCTTCAACTTGTAAAGACCTGGCTGATCCCTAGGGATCACCTGTCAGAGCCAACTCACACGCAGGGTCCAGTTTTTTTCACAGCAAGGAGGCACGTGATTGAAATGGGCTTTCAGCAATGCTTTTGGCATTCACTAGTCCAAGGAGAATTATCAGCCCATCTAACAGTGATTTTCAACAGCTTCCAAACTTGAAGACCTTTGTGTTATCTTCTGTTTACATCATGCACCACTGGCAAACCTGACAGGGCTGCAGCGTTCCAAAGGCTTGTAAAGAAACTCTCAGGAGATGTGAGAAATCGTATTCATGTGACTCTTCAAACTTACTGCTTGGCTTTGTGCTCCCACAAAATACTTATGGTGATGAATGGAAGAACTCTGTACAGAGTCTGGCTTCTTCCTTTTACCAGAGAAGCCAAGAGCTTGATAAACTGCTTTTGTTTAAGGTTTATCTTCTAATTGCACTTGTCACTTCAATGACATCTAATAACGGTTTCTGTAAGTATTGTAGATATTCAGAATAAATCCTTTAAAGTTTTCTTTTAAGCAAACTATGTAATTGTAAGTATCTAGGTGGGTTTCTGGTTTTAAATTGTACAAAAGGTATTTTAAGCGTTTTCAGTTTAAAAATACTGACATTAAACTTTTGCTGCTTTGAAAAAAAAAGAGTGTAATTATTCTCCCCTTTCAAATGAACCTTTTGCTAATTGCTGATCATTAATCCTAAAGGGCTTCATGAAGAGGATGGAAGAAAAAGGAGTTTCTGAAGATATGAAAGGGAAAGACAAGATAGTATTTGGCAATATTCACCAGATCTATGACTGGCACAAAGAGTAAGTTTTTCATTTTGTTCCTTTTTAAGCACCTTTCTAAACCGCTCGTCCATAAAGGATTGGGGTATATGGTGTCTGTATGTCTAAGCTGCTTTTAATTGAACATCAGCAGGTCATTCAGGGCTGAACTTCCAAAGGACGTTGCCTCACTTTAAATGGTCTCTGTTGGTTTGTAAGTGCTGCTTAGTAACTTCACAAATCATCGCTACCTTGAATCCTGAGAACATGTTCTGATTCATGTGCTTTTAGCCACAGTTTCACCATACACTAGATCCTGATACAGGGCTTTGTCTGCCCGATCAGAACCAGCACAACTGCATGACGCAAAGCATCGGTCCTACATAAACTCCTTTTTCCCAGTGAAAAACTTTGATGGGCTGTAGCTTTGCACTGCCTGGCTTCATGGGAGGGTGTTTGTTGTGCTGACTCTCACAGATACAGCTTTATGTTGGCTCAAACACTGTGGCAGGAGTGCTGGTCAGCGTGACAGAAATGTTGTTGCACACAAGAGAGTCTGCTCTGTGTCAGTGCTGTGCTGCCAACGGCTCCGCCATTCCTTGCTGAGGAGTCACAACAAGAGGCTCTGTTGGAGATACCATTGTGGTCCATCCACAGCTCCTGAGCTACTGCTCATACGCAGTCCCAGAGTGGCTCCCAGAGAGGTGCTGCTTGTGGGGTACTTGCTGGATCCCCAGGAAAGCTACTGAGGCTGCCATAATTGTGTTTCTTGGGTCACAGCTGTAGACTCAATCCATTCCAATGATGAGCAGTAGCAATGCTGGAATGTCATGGTTTCCTTCCTGTGTCTTGTGGTTCTTAGCAACATGAACATCTTCACATGCAGCTGTCAGGATCAAGAAGGCTGACCATACCAGTAGTATTTGGCTAGTAGGGTGATAAAATGCAAATACTTTCAAGATACTTCTCACGTAAAAGCTCTGACAGGCTTTGGCCTGTTGCTGCTTTTGACTCTGAGTTAGGAACTCTGTTCCATGAAAATCTTACTCTGCCCTCATACAAGTCGCTTTTGAAACGCTGCTGGAAACATGAGGCTTATTTTAAACCCTGGGCTGTTTCTGCTGTAACTTTGTGAACAGCAATGTCTTGCTTATGGACAATATGATCATCATTTCAACTCTGCCACTCAGAAATACTCTACAGCTCTGGCTAACTAGAATTTGAGCATGTGTGTGCAGTCTTGAGCAATGGACACCGGGCTGGATCTTCCTTCAGCTCTGGACATTTCCCTTATGCAGGAAACAAGGTGCCCTTCCCATTACGTGTCCTACAGGATGCTTATCTCATGGCCTGGGCCTGTTGTTATGTTCTGATAGATCCCGTTGTGTGCACAAAACAAAAAATGTCAGAAAAAGCTTCACCATATATTAAATTGATACCAGCAATGGCGTGTTTTTACCAGTGCCATTCATTGTTTAAGTGTGATGATAGTTTTCTGTAACACACAGGGAGGTATTCCCTATTTTTAGTTCTGCATATCTGGGTCAAGAAGTCTATTTAAATGCAGATAAATTTAACATTTATAGAGGATTAAGTTATGGAAGCAGCTGTATCTGATGGTAGCAATCGGTCTGTTTAGTTGGAACAGCTATCCAATGTGCATCTTTTTTTGAGGTTCTGGGATTTCTTGGGACCAGACCATTGCAAGCATGTCCTCTCACCAAATCTGACTACTATAGCAAATCCGTGGAGGCATTTGAGACAGAAATCCTGCAGTGAAAAAGAGGAAGATCACGGAAAGGGAGACTGTCAGGATTTGCCTACCGGTTAGAAAAAACTACCTGTATTAGTAAAGTTTAGTTTAGCTGCTTTTACCTCATTTTTAGACATCCTAGTATATTCTTGGTAAGAGCATTCAAGCTAGAACAAATGACCTCCCCAAAGCTGCAGGTCAAAATAGAGACAGTGTTTATGAATTACTATTACTATTATGAGTTACGGTATATTACTAACAGTAATATACTGAAAAACAGCTACACCTAGAACATACTAAAACCACCAACAAAAACGTGTTGATTTGTTTATTCAAGTGGAAACTTCTGCATCTCTTTCACGTTGACCAGTACTCCAAATCTGCTCATGCAACTGAGAACTCCTGGTAAAGCTTCAGTTGAGTTTTCACAAGCGTTTTGGTATATGGAAAAGTTTTACTTTGGGAGTTCTCAGTGAAGGAAAGCAACTCTTGCAATTAGATAGTAATTGGCACTTTTTAAAAATTGAAACCACTGTAATAGTAAAGAAGAGAAGATAGTTTGCAAGACAAGACCTCCATATTTCACAGCTCTCATCTAATGTTTTAGAAATGCCACCATTAAGGGCTGAAGCCAAGCTTACCTTTCCATTTATTATTGAATACTATAGCTAAAATTGCACCGATATATCTGAAGGATTACTAGTTTGCTGCTGAGATGACTTAAAGAAGTGTTCTGAAATGTTGATATCCTTTCTTTCAGCTTTTTCCTGGCTGAACTGGAAAAATGTCTTCAAGAACCTGACCGTTTAGCACAGCTTTTTATTAAGCATGTAAGTTTTATTTTGTTACCTATCTCTAGTATAATCGTTATTTAGGGTGTGATGACTCCTTTCTGAAAACACCTACTTGTGTCAACTTGATACTTTTACATGTCTAAACTTAATTTAAATGTAAAGTAGCCTTATAGTTGTGCATCTTCAGTGAGCAGCTGGATTGAACTAAAGCATTAATCATTGCCTTCTTCAGACTTCTTATTTGGGGGCAAAACTGGTGTGGCCAAGGACATCTGCCAACATATAATTATGGCAGGTAGTTGCCAACTGCTGTGATTGACATGTTCGTGTGATATTAGCTACAGCAGAACACTAGAGCAAATTTCAGACCCACCAGTTTGGGGATGACATCTCTAACTGGCTACCCCTATGGAAACCTCCCTTTGCCTAAGGTGCAGAAGTGGAGAACAGACCCAGTTATCAATTTACTTCCCTACTTCAGCAAACTACTAAGCCTTTGATTAACCTAAAAATAAGGAAGACCAAGCAGAACATCATAGCAACTTTCTGCCAACTTTTAATAGCGAGACAGAATGGTGGCCACTATCTCACCAGACTGCTGTGCATCTTGCTTTCACAGGAGCGGCGATTACACATGTATGTGGTATATTGCCAAAACAAGCCACGATCTGAATATATAGTAGCTGAGTATGAGGCATACTTTGAGGTAAGCATGGCTCATTGTACATTACTCGTTACTGCTACATACAACTGTGAGTCCTAGTCAAGTAGACTATTCTGTGACCTGTGGCATTTGTCTAAAACAAATTCTAGAAGATTCTTATAGTGCACATGATGCCTTAGTCTCTGCTACAAGGAAAAAAAGCTACTTCATTTATTTCAAATTCTCATGTTGTTAATTTCTAATAAAGATTTAATCCAGTACTAACTGTCTGTGGCCCTCAAAGTGCTGCAACTGCATTGATTTCTGTCCAAAATAAAATAAGACTTTTAAATCTGTAGTCTACAAACAGGGGAGGAGGTAAAAGTCGTTGGAGCTGGGTGGTGCCTCTCATAAATTCCCAATAACATTGTCTGTTTCAAGGGGTCTAGACACATTTAGATATTAGTGTGAAAGAAGCTTGTTTAACAAGGGAAAGATGTTTCATTTCACCCAAGGGCATGAGGCATGCACTGCAGGACTTGTTTGTGAGCTAATCCCCGCTGCAGTGGAAAGAGCCGTCTCCAGACCTTGCAGTCCTGCTTGGTCAGCTCAAAGGGGGAAGGGATCCTGTGCTTTCCAATGCCTTCCAGCTCGGTCATGACTTTTACCCAGTCCTTGCCTAAATAGGATACGCCAGATTTTTAAATCCTCTCAAATTCCCTCTTGCAAACAAAAGATTAAGAACAGACCAACTTTCTGTGGAAATAAGCCTCTGCCGAGACATTTTATCATGTTCTCTGTCTTACTCTGTGATTGTTTGCAATTGTTTTTAATCCTCGATTTTTAGGAGGTTCAACAGGAAATAAGCCAACGGCTAACCATCAGTGACTTTTTGATCAAACCCATTCAAAGAATAACTAAATATCAGCTTCTTCTCAAGGTGAGTGGAAGGATGCGGTTTGGACTAAACTGTAGTCTGCATCTTGCATTAGATGCTGTTATTTTAACTCAGCCTTAGTTTTAACTGAGGAATAACTTCATGAAATTAAGAGGGAAGAGGAGTCTGCTTATACTTGGGCATACAATGACAGAGTCCCCTGGAAAATATCCAGAGAGCAGGAGGGCCACATCTGTGGGATTAGTTTGCAATTGTTGATAATCAAAAGATTTATTTTTTTATTTAATATTGGAATTTTTTTATAGAAGACTAAACTTCAAATAGGAATTTTCTTCCTCTGAAGTTTCAGAGCAAACTTTCATTCAATTTTTTAAAACTGCAATAAAGATGCACAAGTGTGTTAATAAAGCCTGTCTTTGGTGCTGAACGGCATGCTTCTAGTAAATGCTATAGCCTCCATTTCTGAATATCTCTCTTCAAATTAGCATAAGAAACTTATTTCCAGAATATTCTGAAGTCTTAAAATTTGGGGAGCTCACCGCAATTTTTTTCCCAAGAAGTCTGACCACTCTGGTTTCTGCTGACTTATCCACAATGCCAATTACTCAGCATTTCTGAAAATTCATCCCTAGGGGTCTGAAGCTAATATCTAAAATTAGGCATGTCTGAACCCTACCCTGTAATCTCCAGCAGTACCGGGGCTCTGAGCTGGTTTCTTCTCTTTTTTGAACTAGTCTCAAGCAGGCTGCCATCACAGTTTGGTAATTGCACGCTAGCAAAGAGACAGCAGCGTGTTCCCTGAAATGCCAAAAGGAAAAGAAAAATCTTCAAGTGTGTGTGGTCTTGTGGCTTAAGACAGGGACCAAGTAAGCATTCCCAAGAGCTAATCCCAGCTTTGTCTTTTTCCTATGATGTTTTCAGCAACCATCCACACCCCTTTTCCGTATCTATAAAGTGGTTATAACATTCAGCAACCTCTGAGGATGAATTTATTAAATATTAGCAAGTTCCTTCTCAGAAGATCACATGCTTAATATGCTTATGCTTTTTCTTTTTCAAACTGGCATCTTTTGTCTTCTCTTTCTGAAATGCCTTAATGCAAACTTTTCTGCTTTCTCCAGGACTTCCTGAGGTATAGTGAAAAAGCTGGTCTGGAATGCTCTGATATAGAGGTACGTTTTCATGTCCTGGACAATAGTGCTATGTTAACTAATGGCACTTTATACAGAGGAAGGAAAACCCCAGTATTCCTTTGACAGTAGTTGAAGATCCTGCTGGTATTCTAAATGTGGTATTTCTCTTAGCTTAATTCAGAAGTAAAAGATGAAGGCACAGTCCTGCATTGTAGGTGCACCATCCTCTTTTAGACCTTACCATACATCTTCAGTGCATGAGGGCCTCACCATGAATAACTGCTAGCAGTGATCGCGCTATTGAAGTTCATTATTTGACACTTTGCTTTTAGGAACCCTCTGATTCTCTTGTAATAATACAACATCCTTTTTCCTTAACAGAAAGCAGTTGAATTAATGTGCCTTGTACCGAAACGTTGCAATGATATGATGAACCTGGGTCGCCTCCAAGGCTTTGAGGTATGCACTGGCTTTCTGCTTATAGTAACAACCAGGCGCGGAAAAGTATTTTATCTTTCTGTGATTGTCTGTACAATCTGCCCTACTCCAGGCTGTTCATCTAGTGCTTGTTCTTCTCCAATGCTGATCTGCATGCTTTGGTGAGGTTTCGAAGGTGGGGGGTGACATACTTCTCACTCTAAACTTGTGACAATCTATCTATTGTTTCTTCAAAATGTAAGGTCTGTAAAAGCTTCTGCAAGTTTGAATTACACTTCTTATAAAATAAGTGGTGAACCAGACTGCTTTGCCTGTTAGTAAGGTTACCTAGCATTAACATGTTAACAGCTCCCTCTGAGTTTGGCAACATCCAGGAGGGGATTTGTGAGTTATAACCCCACAGGTTACAGCTTGTGGTTTGTAACTAAGCCAATGTAGACTTTGGCAGTCCTGGAGAGATGTCTTATCTCCAAAATGAAGTCAAGGTTGTCTTACCATCTTATGCATTGTAGCATTCCTGCAAACAGGTAGGTCCTGGTTTTTTGCACCTTCAGAGGTATTGTGTCACTGCCTACTGGCTTAGGGGGTGTTGGAGAGCTCATGACTAGAGGGAATCCAAGGCACTACAATAACAAACTACATAATTGGAACGGTGGTTGAAATTAAGTACAAAGGACTTTACTTGAGTCCTCTTGCTTGTAGTTTTATAAGCACAATCAGTGGCAATGAGGACAAAGGAAACCGATGTTATTTTCCTTAAACTGAGCTCTTGATTTACAAGATTGCTGCTCTGATAACTTAGAGGGGATATGTCTCACATGAATTCAGTGCTTCTTGGAAAACTTGGACTGCACGAAACATAGAAGATCGTCTCGTGGGATCACGGTGGGTCGGGGTTTGTAATGTTGGTGCCTTGTCTGCTTCTCAGGGCAAGCTGACAGCTCAAGGCAAGCTGCTGCAGCAGGACACCTTCTACGTGACAGAGCAGGATTCTGGAGTTCAGTCTCGACCAAAGGAGCGTAGGGTATTTCTCTTCGAGCAAATAGTTATCTTCAGCGAACTCCTTAGAAAAGGATCTTTAACGCCAGGCTACATGTTCAAGAAAAGCATAAAGGTAAGAAATACAGAGGGAGAGGCATATTGTGTTTGATGGTCACGTAAGGAAATCTTACCAATTTTCTATACTGTGAGACTGAACCATTCTGTCATATGTGGACAACAATTTGCAGAAAACATTTGCATTTACCTGTCAGTGGATCAGAAGCCGTTTAAGACCGTCTCTAAATAAACTACTGGGCATCTAAATTTACTGGGTAATTTTTACAAGGAACAACGTGGGGGCAGGTCCTCTGTCATTCACAGTTCCAAGTTAACAAATATCACTAAAAAGCCTGCAGTAGAAGACAGAACTATTTCAAAAACAAAGAGAAACACACACAGTTCTAAAAATGCAGCTATGAGGAATTATAAAACCAGTTAAACTATAAAGAAAGTTTTAAGAAATTAATTTTGGTTTTAAATAATCTTTCCAGATTATGGGGCTGGGACTAAAAGTAAAAGCTGAAAGTAACCAGGGAAAATACTTATTTATTTGTTTGTTTAAGGGCTTTCATGCTTGTTTAAAAAATGCAAACTTAACCTTTGAAATGGTAAGTGAAGGTGAATGAGTGCTACCCCTTTCCTGCTAGAACAGCCTTTGCTGTGCCTGCAGAAAGAGCAAAGTCACCGGTTCCTTTGAATGTCGTGATCATTCAAAGCTGAGAAACCAGTCTGGGATTGATTTCCTTTTCAAAGATACAGCTTAAAAAAAGATGTGGGAGAATGCATTGTGTTTGCTCTAAATTTTGAATGGTACATTAATATGAAACAGCAGAGAACAATATCAGGTGAAATAATGCATATTAACCATGTATAACTAACAAATCTATGATAACTAGCATATTTACTGAAATGAGGGCATCTTCTTGGCTGACAGAAACTGCAGCATTTACTGAAAAGCCTATATCCATTTGCAAGTCAGTGTATTTCATAGTTTTCAACCAAATAATAAGCTATAAAGGAAAAAGCTGAAGTGTACAAATAAACAATCATCTTGATTTAGATATTCAGCTTTGATTTTATCTTATTGCTGATTTAAATTATTATTAAAGTTGGGGATGGAAATAACATGAATCATTTTTACTTCAGCTTATTGTATGTATAACAATGAGGCTTTTATCTGCAGGAAACAATTCCTGAATTGTATATTGTAGATAAAGAGAGAAAAATAAATCTCTCCTAATGTCAATAAAATTAGCTTGCCTCAAGGGTATGAGTTGCTTTTCTAGTTAAACAGCCTATGAAAGTAATGCTGTTCCCACTGCCTGAGTTTAAAATTTTTGTGTGATAATTTTCCAGTCTCTCTTTTCTTCCATTTGGCAAACAGCTCATTCTCCTGTTGAGTGCCTACAGCAAGTGTGGGATCCCCCGTGGCTCCATGTGTATCTCTCCCACCACAGCATGGAGTCTGTGTGCCAGCAGCTCTCACACCCTCCCTCCCAGCCCCTGCTTCAGCTTCTGGCTGCTTTTGCATTTCTCTCATGCTTTCCCACAGAGATGAGCTGTGGCCCACAGTGGAGCAGGACCATTCCCTATAGCAGGACCATTCCCCACCTCTCTGTGCTACAGGCATCCTCACCTTGCAGTGGAGCCTCAACCTGAGCTGGGTTATTCCCTGGTGAGAGGCACTTTGTCCAAAAGTAGCACATAAACTGGCTGCCTCATCACCTGTCTTTCATAACCCTGCCCTAAAAGTGGGCATCCAGAAATTGCATCTGGTCTGAGTTCATGAGCCAGAGTTTGAGGAGGCTTTACGCTGTCAGCTAGGACCAAGCTTCTTTGACCTTGGTTCGAGTGCTGATAAGATCCTGCTGGGCAGGTTGAACCCATCTTTACAGCAGTTGCCAGGACTGACTAGCTCTCTTTGGCTAGCTTTGATACCATGTGCAGTCATGGTTGTCCGGTTCTCTGGAAGACACTCCCTGAGAGATGTTGGCTGTTTCCCTGATGGTCACATCCTCCTACACAGCAGAAGGACCTAGCCAGCATCGGAGATCCCATTTCTTTGTGTCACAGCCACTGCTGAGCACTGAGGTCTCTCTGTTAAGAGTAAGAAGTGCATATGACTTCAAATGCAGCCGTTGTGGTCTGTCAGGGAGATGAGGCTCCCAAATAGTTTTCTCCAAGATCTGTCACACTCAAACTGTCATAGAAGCTTCAGCACGATGTCCTACATTAGCAAAGAACCTTTCTTAGGCAGTGAGGTAGTTAGCGTTCAGAAATTGCACATCCCTTCTTGGATACTTCTCAGCTGGATACCTTTCAGACTCTCAAAATACCTAAGTGGATAGCCTTGGCAAATGCATCTCCCTGAGACACAAATAGGAGGTTAGGGACTCTGACCTACAAGTCTTTTTCCTGCAGTCATACCAGGATTGACTTGCTTGCTTTGGCTATCAGCCAGAGGAGCAAGAGCTCAGAACAAGAGGAGGAGCACTGTCCAGGCTCACTATCTGTCCCTTTCCTTGTCCCCATGTCAGAGGAGTTCCTGCATGTCCCTCTAACTTCACAGGGACCCCCAGAAGAGAAGGAAGAGGCTCCTTCCTTCTTGCAGTTTGAATGCTGGACGGTATTTAGATGTGGAATGGATCTCTCCATACCTTGACAGTTATTCAGAGCAATTGGAGATAGACATCTTCTAGAGAGGCATTATTGCCTTAGTCTTCAGAGCTGTCTACTTTTGACATGAAGACTCTCTCTCTCTCTCTTTTTTTGAAAGGCTATGCCAACCTATTCTTGTTTACTATCGTAGCTATAAGTAGCTCAGGAAAAGTTAAAGTTATGGGTACACTTACACAGAAGCCTCAGAAGGTCAGGACAGCAGCCGAAATTGCCATCCATGCGATTTCCAGAAAGAGTATCTGTTACTACAGTCAAGTGAAGTGATTGCACACAGATGACTGTAATCTGCTAGAAATAAGAAGATCTGTTGGAGCATCAGGGGAGAATGCTCTTTTTTTTTGGTATATCCCTGTGCACAGTCCATTCCATTTCTAAAATACTCTGATGACTGAGACTTTCTTTCCCATGGAGGATAAGAAATATAAACACTTACTTAAATTGGAGGAATGATAGACTTCATTAACATCTTAATAGGAACATTTTAACTCTATTTACGGGTTACAATAAATTTTTAGCACATCAGTCAGGTCTATGTTACCTTAAAATAGAAGTTGTAATTCAAGACTAGGCAGGCAGATGTCTGGTGCATCTGTCAGAGCTTTATTAAGCATCATATTTAAGCTTAAGATTTGTCTGCCTAAATCTAGATGAGGCAAATTCTTCTGATTGTGATCTGACAGTCTGTTATTGGATTCAATAATTTCCAGGAACTTTTCACAAAGATTTTATTCTGGATCTTGAGTAATGTTAACTCATGCTCCATGTAACACATGCTTACCTTGGCTTGTTTCAGATGAACTACCTTATCATTGAAGAAAACGTGGACAATGATCCCTGCAAGTTTGCTCTAATGAGCCGGGAAACATCAGAGAGAGTAATTTTACAGGCAGCTAATCCAGAAATTCAACAAGCTTGGGTACAGGACATCAACCAGGTCCTGGACACGCAAAGAGACTTCCTAAATGGTATGTACATGGTCTTCACTCTGTTTCCCAAACTGTGACACTAAATGGGTTTTAGAATATTTCTGTCTTTGTTCCCTTTATGAAAAAACATTCAGCAACTTCTTTTCATAAGGAAAATCCTGAGGACAAAACTAGAGCCCAGTCTGCCTGTCATTAAGCACTGGGTCAAGTGGTATCCACAGACTACATGGGAAAGAGTCCTTATAATTTACAGCTGGTCTTTGAAAAGAGACCACCTCAGTGCCACTTTACAGAGGTCTCTGTCCTGCCTGCCAGGTCTGCCTGGTGGGAAGGTGAGGAATGGGAGAAGAACCAGGCAAGCCTGATCTGAACTGCTCTGTGGCCCTGGAACCCATCCTGAGAAGCCACTGGAGCCCCATCTTGCGTTAAAGACTGCAGGTCATGCTGGCCTGGCTCCATTAGCAGCATCTCATGGACTGGTTTTGGCAGCCTACTGCCTTCCTGCTTAACCAGGTGGTGGGTCCCTGCACAGTTGCCGTGCGTATATCAGTTAGGTTCATGTTCAGGTCTCAAGTCCCTCCATCACTGATGTGCCTTTGGTGGTACTTCTGTGCAAGATCCTTTAAAAATGCTGGGGTTTGCAGGGCTGTATCGCCTGGTGCTTTCCATTTGACAGGGAGACTTTAAATCTAATCCCTTCCCAAGACCGTGTCAAAGCCACATTGCCGTTGTATCTACACAGTATCTCCCACTTACTCAGAGCGAGGCTTATCCACAAGAACCTCCTATTCAACATCACCGTGTGCTACAAGCTGAGGACATGAGGTGGGACAAAGGCTGCCTCGCCATCCACCCTCTTACAGGTCCAAACTCTGCGGGGCAGCAGCTGCTTTCAACCAAAACCAAAAGAGAGGGCAAGGAAACATCTGGGCTTGTTTCTCCTAGGAACCATGGGAGGTGTGCATGAACAGGGGCCTTTCCAAAATGTCAGTTTTGCTTTAGGAACAGATTTGGGGTGGTTCGAAATAATATTTCAAATTAAAGCTGTGTTTCTAAAAAAAACAGACAAACACACACACGATCAACAGAAGTGTGTATTTTGAAAATATAGAGGAATCAAAATCAGTTAACAATTTTGGCTTGTTCTTGCTCATGACTGGATGAGGGGAAGCAAAGGAACCAGGACTAGAGGCAAAATCTAAAAATAGTATCTCTCTTGTTTGTTTGGAAGCAACAAAGTGGGAATCATTTCTTTGGATGCTTCCAAAATTGTTTTGCACTATTCATTTCAAAACAGCTTTTTTTTATGGGGCTTATATTAGAAAAGAGTTCTATATTTAAAGACTTAATATATGCTCAATAATGAAACTTATTTGCTTGAATCAAAATGTTTTGGCTTGGCACAGTCTGTTAGCTTTTTTGATTTTCGGGTTTTGGCATTTGGTTTTGTGGATTTTTTTGCTGCAAAATCTGAAGAGGCTCTTTCAGTTCACATCAAAACAAAGGTTCCCTTTTCTTCAACGTGGAGGTTTTTAAAATTTTGATTTAGCTTAATTTTACTTTTCAGAAGTTAACTGGGAAAGGGTTACATGCAAAAGCTGTTAGTGACATTTCAGAAACTATGGCTGAGCTGAGAAAGGAAACAGTGTTTCACCTGTGATTCCAAAACTTGATATTGAGTTTTCATGACTTGGAATAGAAAGGGCCTCATACAACCACAGTAAAATGATTCCTTAAATACATTGGTGAGGTGAGTAGTCTAAGTTCTCCAGTTTGACCAGTTGGTACCAAAACTTGCCAGTTTTCTGTCTGTGCAGTTGGCTTTGAATGAGGGATTATTGGAATATAAGTAAGTTCTACCAAAGGTTGGCTGCAGAAATTTTTTTTTTAACCTTGTGAGAACTCCACAGTGAGAACTCCACAGAGACTACTGCAGGGGTTTTCTGTCCCTTCCACATCTTTCTTACTCATTGTTTTATTTTTGATGTGTTCACTCTTATCCTCTAAACACTTGCTGCCCTCTGAGCCCCTTTTTCTACTGAAGCATCTTCACAGCCCCTATTTAGCCTATCTTCTGTGAGGCCAGCAAGGAATTTGATGGGTTAGGAACATAATCGTCAGTATCTCTGAAGCTAGAGGTAAAAATAGATTTATATTAAAACACAGGCTTAAGGATTTACTTTAAACCTATAAATAAGATCCAAGAAAATGGTATTGTATCCAGTAGAGCCTGTCCAGTCCAGAACAATTTAAGTGGCTTTTAGGATGTAATCTTATTGAGGCTGACTAATCTTTAAATATGTTCTTTAGCTTTGCATTTCATTAAAGTGGATGTTTTCTGTCTTTAAAATAATATTAAATCCACACTGAGCCAATGCTGCGTAAACTTAATAACAAAATATTCCCTGGGAGTTCTTGCCCAAGCTGTCTCTGATTTTCTGTCTTCAGCAGGGAAGCCCTGAAGAGTATGGGGCTATGTACAGAGCATAGTATTTGCATTCACAGTTCAGAAATGTAAAACTTGTTGCAATTACACTGTAATATTCAAGCTTTTTATATTTTTCCTTGGAAAAGCAAAAGCTGCTAAGCTTGAGAAACAGACTGTGCACGAGATGATTGGCTATAGTGACCGTTCTTTCATTTTGCTTTAGCAAGCAAGCTGCATAGAAAATATGTCATTGATGGATATTTTTCATAAGCAAAATGCCATTGATCTATACCTTTTTTTAATCGTGTTTTGTGACATTTTTGAGAGAGAAAGAGAGAGCACGCAAGTACATGGACACTGATTTTTGCCAGTAGCTCATAAGAATACTAACAGATGTTGAACAGGAGGCTGGAAGCCAGGCATCACTGTGATAGTTAATGGTGGAATTAGTAGTCACAAGTGGACACTCAACTAAATACCCTTTAAAAGCACTGAGTAGGATAGATTGTTTTGAGACAGATTGATAAGTATTCATTCAGATCTTACTGCTAAAGACCTTGCAGCTTAATCTACTGTATATACTAGAAAAAGGTCACCATCACTGTCAAAATCATTGTCAAAGTTCTCCCCAACCTTCTTTGTCCTCTATGGCTGATCTGCAGCTGGACCAAAGCATTTTCCACTGCAGTTGAGGTAAGCGAGTGAAACTGGTAGTCACTGTGGCATAAATATGAAGCACTGTTGTGACAAGGGTCACTGCGTAGGTTTTGGAGCCAAATAATCTTCCAGATTGCTACAGGTCTATGTTTGTGTCCTTTTGAAGAAAATGGTGATCTGGCATCCTCCTTAACTTTTTTTTTTTTTTTTAAGTCTCTTTTTCTATAGTATTAAGTGATTTCTTGTTGGAGTAGTCTTGCCTTTCTCTGGAAGAGGAATGCTAGAGATTATGCTCTGTGGTGCTGAGCCTTTCTGTTTTTCTTTCCTTTCCTCTTGTTGGGAAAGACATTCCTTCTGTTGTGGTTCCCTGGTTGGGCTGATGCTATGACATTATGTCCTCTGTCTGCCTCTTGCTAGACTAGTCTCTCTGCATTCCAGTACGTTTAGTCTGGTGCATGTATACAGTATTAACTGACTGTAAATCATCCATTAAAGCCACATGACATGCAAAAAACCAAACCCATAGGTCTGGGGATGGTAGTCTGAGCCTAGCAAATCTGTTTCTTTCCCATTCACTGTGAGTCCCAGCCCTGATCCCTTTTCCTCCAAACATAACAAATTCTTTATTTCTTTACCATCTGGCATTTTTATCCTTCCTTTTCCCAGTGTGAGCTCTCTCCATGACTATGAAATGTACACTCTCACAAGCAGACTTTTTTTGAGGCTTATGAAGCTGTTTAATGTTGCTTGTGGGTGTTTTCTGGAGAGGTCTGGACTGCTGGGATTAATGTCTTTATGCCATCTATACTTCCTCACTTGCTGGTCATTTCCAGCAGTTTCCTGGAACCAAAGTAGTTACTACAGAAAGCACAGAGAGAGCCGAGTTGCAGTGCATCACGTCTGAAGAGTATTTAGTAGTCACACTCTCTTGGGAATATGCAAATGAGACTTATGGGTCTTGACCTGTGTTTTTTGATGATAGCAAAATTCACTGTAAATGAACTCTGCATCTCTTATTCAGGCTTTCATTTATTTTGGCTACAGGATGCAATTAATTTGTGCAATTTCAAACAAATGAATGCAATCATGTATGCTATAAATGGCAAATATTTTAGCCCACTGTTTTGGTTAGAGCAGCTGTTCTTCACAGTAGCATGGAGTGTTGTGTTCAGTTCACGTGCAGCGCAGTGTAACATGCTTGCGTCCTGTCTAGCCATGAACATGCTGCGTGCTTCCATGGGTGGCATCTTCTGTTCCCGTTTGGTGTGCAACTTATGTGTACGCTCCGATTGAATCACCCCACACACTCTCTGCATCCCTTTGCAACACCATTGAAAGCATATAGCTAATTCTCGTCCTCTTTTGCAGCGCTACAGTCTCCTATAGAGTACCAACGCAAAGAAAGTAGCTCAGCAGTGCTGAGGCCCCAGACCGGTAGGGTCCCTCAGCCCAACAGCAGACCCTATTCTTCTGTTCCAGTAGGGTCTGAGAAGCCTTTGAAGGCTACAAGCCGTAACCCATCTCTCCCACCCCTGAAGATATCTACCTCCAACGGCAGCACAGGGTATGAACACTCACAGCCCGGAGACAAGTATGAACAAAGCAAGGTACTGAGCTCATCTGATAAAGCATGATCTCATAGCCCATTTCTTATACCATAGACAATCTGTGAAGTTAGCTTTAATTATCAGCTAACCAGGTCAACAGGGATCAACATACTGAAGCAATGGTGTAAAATGTGATTTGGGATTAAACAGAGACTGTGAAAGCTCAGGCATCCAGATGGGTGGCACTTCAGCTGGGAAATGGAGGCAGAGCCTGACCCTGGAGGCTGGAGCACTGATCCCAGAGTTTTTCAGGACTCTGTGTTTGCAGACCTGGTGAACTGAATATCCATTTGCAGTACTGGCAGCAGCAATATTCAGGCTTCTCTAATATCCATTAACCACCCATTCCTGAAGAGGTCTACTCTGACAGCATAGAAGAGTTTAGACCTTTTCCCACATAACAGCTCGCAGGGTGCCAGTTGAAGGATATAATTTGGGTGCATGTGCCCTGCACACAAACCACCAGAGTCAGTAACCAGCAGTGTTTGGACCCTGCTGCTGGCTGTGGTTGACCAAAGCCACTTTCCAATATGACCTATATTTAAGATCATGAGATGTGTGAGTGTTCATTTGGCTTCTAACATTGAGCCTTCATTGGTCTTTCCCCCATTTGGCTCAGAGCAGATCGTTCATCTGTAAAACCACACAAATGAGAACGTGGCTGGGGCACCGTCGCTAGCAGCTGTGAAATCTAATATGAAATAGGAGGCTGGTTTGTATCAGATTACTGCTGCCTTTCAGAACCTTAAAATCCCTTTCTACCAATGTGAACTTTAAGTGTTCTGTATCTTTTTCCCTGGTACAGTTAGGCTGGAAATGAACTAGTGGGATTGCTGCTGGAAAAGGCAGGTTCCTCAGCACCGCCTGCTCACCGGTTTCTGTTGTGTCCGTTTTCACAGACTGATTTGGGAGGGTGCAATGGGACCTCTTCCATGGTCGTGATTAAAGATTACTATGCACTGAAGGAGGATGAGATCTGTGTGAATCAAGGAGAGGTGGTTCAGATCCTTGCTATCAACCAGCAGAACATGTTCCTGGTGTACCAGCCTGCAAATGACCACTCTCCAGCCGCTGAAGGATGGATCCCCGGCAATATCTTGGCTCCCCTCACTAAATCCACTACAGATAATAGCGACGGAAGCATCAAGTAAGTGCCATGTTGGCTTCGCTGGGAGCACTGTGTGGATTTTTTGAGGAAAAAATAAATAAATAAATAAACAAACCCAAATGGTAGGGAATTCCTGCTGATTTTTATCTACAGTGCCATTGGAACAAGCTGAGTGGTCAATCCGCAGCGTCGGGCAGCCATGGTGGATAGCTTGGGTTTTGCTTATTTTCACTTTGTGGGGTTTTGTTTATCCTTTGGAGAGAAATAAAACCATAGATGGTTAAAGATATGTTTTACGTTACACCATTTTACACCAACATGGACCTGCTTGGACTGGACTTATATTTATGTTGTATTAAGTTACTAATCTATATATTGGTTATAACAGCATCTAGCAAAAAAAAAAAAAAAACCCACAAAAAATCCAGGCCCCGTGTTGGACTGAGGTTTGCTTCTCAAGGAGGAGAGATTTTGTTGTCTATGGCAATTTCCTTGTACAGCTTGTATCTTTTTTTTATTTTGGTTTGGTTTGGTTTTTTTTTCTGTTCGCAGTAACTTTTGTAATATATTTTTTGGTTTGCAAGACCCCCATCCAAGTACATTCCTGTATAAAGTATTTTGCACTATTTAAGAAAAAAAGGAAAAAGAAACAAACTCATATTGATGAAGTCAGGTTGTGCAATATAATGGATAGTCGCAATGTTCATCATTGTACCTGTAATGTAACTAATTTTAAATGTACTATTTTAAATATGTAAAATAAATTTTCACCATGAGCATGTTTTAATGAGGTAAAAGAACTAGTTTGACCCTTTTTTTGGTTTTGTTTTGGTTTGGTTTTTTTTGTTTATAACATTTTGTTGCTTATTTAACAAATGTGTGGATATATATTTTTCTTTTCTGATTTTTAGAAATTTGTCAGTCTGAAATGACTAATGCAAGAAAGTGTTTTTTTGGTATTAAATACAGAAGGTACAACCCTCTTTTCAGTAATACCTGTTGATTTCTTTTAACATCTAAAATGACTAGATGGTAATGCCTGATGTATGCTACAAATTGTGTTACCTTACATGAGTACCTCAAGGCACAGAATTGAACACGAGGAAAGATTTTGTGACAGATTCACTAAAAACAATAATTTGATCTTTGCTGCAGTTTGTTAGGAGAAATGACGACTTTACCTGTCAGTCAGTAAGGAATGCTACTATGAATTGCACGTCTCTTGCACATCTGCCACAGCCATTCCCGCGTTCCTCTCTAACCACAGTATGCAACCACGTGCCCTTAGATTCATCCACGGCACCAGGCTCCTGGTGAAGATTCCGATTTTGTGGCAGCTGTACAGTCAAATTCAGAGTCCAATTATGTAGTCGGATGAGTTGTGCTCAGGAAGGCATAACAAAATGGAAAGACACATGCGTCACCCCTCTCTCTTTCTCACTGCAGTGAGATTTAAAATCTTAAATCATGTTTTCAGACTCAAACAGCTAAAACAACTCTGAAACCAAAAAGAGGCTTGAATAATAGAAGTCCTATGGGTAAAAAATGACCTGGAGCTGGTGTTACCTTTAGCCCTGTCTAGTCTGCCAGATCGTATTGACTAATTAGTATAAGTAATAAAACTGTTTCTTCTGTTGACAAATACTGTACACAAAATATGTGGTCTATCCAGTAGTGTTGGCACCATGTATTATTCACTGATAGGTCAGGGAGTCCATCAGCCACGTCCTTGACTCTTACCATATCTTAAAGGAAAATGTAACAGTCCTGAAGTGGTGGATAACTTCTGCTCTGCACATCTAATTTGGACCTCCTCCAGAAACGCCCAAGTATCAGACAGCATTCACTGTCTGGCTGAGATGTGCAGGGTGCTTTGGTGCTCCTTGTGCTCGAACATGACTGGCCGTGCCAGCTGTTTGCAGTGGAGACACTAATCCTCATTGCAAAACAGTCGATATGACCCACTTCAATCTTTTGTCAGTGGCAGCCAGCTGTTGGGAGGCTGTTAGATTACTTTTTTAAAATTTGAGCTATTGTACAACTCCCATCAGGTGCTGAAGTATAGCCAAAAACCACTTAGGAATCAGACGCAGTGTTCATGGGGGAGCGTCGGCTGTGTGGGGCATCCTTGGAGTCCTACCTTGCTAACATACTGCGTTTTATTGGCATCGCAGGTGATCGTTGGATTACATGCAACTTGCTTTGTAAAATGTATCAAGGTACTGTAGACATGACATGTGCCAACCATTGGGCTTAAACATGCAAATCAAATTTGCATGACTTAAAGGTGGGCAGATGCTTTGAACCTGGATCCCAGCTCATCACACTGCTGTTTTGAGAGCTTTCTGCTTGGACAACATACCCCTTCCCAAATACCCCCCTAACCTGTCCCCTATTTAAACCAAATGAAATCCATATTAAGAACTCTTTTGTTTTTTCTTAATTTTTTATGTCTGCTTTGATGTGCAATTTCTGTTGTCAACACAGCATTGCTCTTACAAAGGGTGACATGGTCTATTTTTTTTTTCCAAGAGTAAGGTCATAGGAACAGTAATGAGGGGTGAAAAATGTACTGGAAATCCTGCCTGCTGTGGTGCTGGCCAAAAACCATGAACTGACTGATGTCCTCTCTAACCGGATTGGCAAAATCAAATGGGAAATTCTTGGTCTTGAGAGGCACAGCATTCTAGGAAATCACTTATCTCTTGGAAAGTTAATGATGTAGCTCCTATTTGTTGAGCTATTCATGTTCTGAGCAACATGTAGGGAGCAACACCTTGAATTTCTTAAATTTTTTTAATTTGCTTTACTGAGTAATCTCTTAAGACTGTTCTCCTGTATTTACATTTGTTTCAGTGCTTTTAACCAACAAGACTGAGGGCTGAATTGACCTTTTAACTGTAGCAAAAATAAAATCAATTTCTATTTGTGGCAATGCAAGACGAAGTCCCTGAAACCAGATGACCAAGTTCTAGTTGCCTGCTTCCATCATGGGCATTTTTTCCGTGCTCCATGCATTTAAACAGCAAGTGTGGCACAACATCTGCTTCGCAGAACTGTTTGGTTTGGTTTTTAACTTCAACTCTCATTGCTCAGATTGAGATAGGCATATTGCCAGTGGCTTTCACCTTCTAGGGAATTGCAGTAATCGCAAATGTGGATGCTGGTTCCCCTTTCCAAATCCTTCCTTCCTGCTATGATTTGCCATTTGATTGCTGCGTTTTTTGGTACAACAGGAAGTCATGTTCATGGCATACCCTGCGCATGAGAAAGCGGGCGGAAAAGGAGAGCAGTGGCAAAAATGAAGCCAATGGGCCACGTAAATCCAAGGATATTCTGGGGAACAAAGTCTCTGTTAAAGTGAGTAAGGCCATCTGAAAGCTGTGTGCTGCTCTCCTGCTTCCCATCCTTTTCACCCCCTATAGCATCCTCTCCTGTGAGAGGGAGGGGGCGGTGATTTTGGGTTGGTTTTTTGTTTTTTTGTTGGTTTTTTTTTTCCACTTCAGTTATCTTTTTTTTTTTTCTTTTTTTTTTTTGTAGTATCCATTTTAGCAGGATTTTTGCATGCAAGATAAAATGCAGCCTTTGTTTTTTGTTTTCTTTTTTGTGGCATCCCACACACAAGTAAGTAATCTTCATTAAAAAAACAACTATGTATATGGTTAAATAACTGTTCTTAAAATTGGGACAATAGTGATTTACTGACCTCTGACCTAGCCCAATCTGCGGCTCCATCAGAGCAGCTGCAGTGGTGAGAAAGCCACTGGGTGAACCAATGGCCTTGCTGAAGTTGATGAGTTTTCTTTAAGCCAGCATTTCACCACATCTTAAGATAAGGGGTTCTCAACCTTGAGATGCTTAAGAGTTTTGGTCTGGGGAGATGGTCTCAATGACCTTTTTCTTTCCATTTTATCAGACAGGGCAGAGATGCTGACTCTGTCTTGCCAGGAGAGGGTCTTGTGTGTGTGTGTGTGTCTGTGTCTGTGTGTCTGTGTCTGTCTCTCTCTCTCTGAGATCTCCCAGTATGGAAAAGGTTGAGAACTGTGGGGTTAAGCTCCATCTTCTGCTCTGGGTGCCTGACCACTGTGCTCCAATTCAGAGGATCCATCCCTATAAACCGACCATGAGGCCTGCTCAGGACTAATCTGGGGCTTTCCCTCCCAACAGAGGCAAGAAAACACTTGTGATTTTGACACAACCAAAGCCCAGCCTTGATTCAGGAAAGCACTTAGCATGTCCTTTGGATCCACCCCTCTCCAGGAGAGCCCATGATTAAGTGTTTTCCTTTGCGGAGGCTTTCCGTCTTGTGAGCCTAGTGAAATAGCCATGGCATGTGCAAAGGGAGGAACCCTGCCACTGCAACCCGGCCGTCCCTCGCACCCACTGCCCAGCCAGCCGGCAGCCCTGCAGTCAGCCGGGGAGGGTCTGGGCCCGAGGGAAGCGGTTGCTCCAGCATGGTGGCCACAGTTCTTCCTCCTGTTGCTTCCTCTCTGGTTTTACGACCTGAACGACTCGCAGAATCACGGCTTCTTCTTTGGCAAAAGCATGTCTTTGCCTTTGCTTCCCTTGTTCTGTTTGTCGGTTTGGGTTTTGTTTGGGTTTTTAAGAGCATTTTCTGTAGTGTTACCCATTTCCATGCTGCTCACAATTCCTGTGCTGCTCTGCCCTGTCTAACCAATCTCTCTTCTAATTTCTTGTTCTCTTTCTTCCTCTTCATGCTGCCAAACAAGGAGACAAACAGCTCAGAGGAATCAGAGTGTGATGACCTTGACCCCAATACTAGCATGGAGGTAGAGACAATCATCCTTGTGATTTTTTATTTTTTTTTTCCAAGAACATGTGCCTGTTTTGAAAAGCCTTTGCTGAAAGGGGAGCTGGTGGGTCTGTATCACTCGTGGACATATGTGCCAATTAAGTGTGACTCACACAAAGTGCCAATTCTGGTTTTGCCAAGCGTTGAACTGGAGTTTGGGCTGCCTTTGTGGTGGGAGCAGTGGAGGAAGCTGAGGAACAAGCTCCTGCTGAGCTGGAGGCTCACATAGCCACCCTCAATTGCTGTTTCCCACCTGGGACCTCATTCAATGAAACAATAATGCATGCATGTCAACTGCCCATAAATGTAGCAGCTTTCTATATTAAAAACACCCCTTGCCCTGGCAATACATGCTGAGCTGCTAGTCAAACTTGTGTTATAAATCACCGGAGCAAATGTTGTTGCGCCACAACTAGTGCTTTAAATTATCTAGAGGATCAGAAAAGATAAAGTTTCTTTTTTCTCCTAGCAGAGTGGGAAACTGCATTTCTGTAAAGGTACTGAAGAAGAATGGTAAAACTGGTTGCGTGCACGTACCCGTATCACAGACAAGGCTGATGCAGATAGAGGGACCTAAGTTACAATCCATTACACTACTCTTTTTCCAGTGTGAAGCCACCGGTTCTAGTGGAGTGACCGAGACATGCCTTGTTGAGAGAGCCCGAAAGAGCTTAAAATCATAAAGAGTTATATATCTGGTTCTCCTCAGTTAATATCTTGCAGGACCCATTTTTTCTGTGTATAGTGACCAAGCATTTGTATACATTGTACCAAGGCTGAAAGACCTTCCTACCGAAACAGGCAAAGACAAGGTTCAGAGAGACATACGTGATTTTGTAGGGATGATGGGGCAGGTCATTGGAGAACAGGGATATCTGTGTCCTAGGAGATATCCAAGATGCTGTTAGCCAGGCTGCACTATAAACATCCTGCAAAAGAAAGCTGATCTTCTTCCTGGAGGGAATAAATAGTGGGAGAAGTGTATTGAGATGCAGCACCTCAGCTATTAACCTGAAGGCTCTCTTTTATTTTAATTGTGTTGGTGCACAGAAACACATCTTTGAGAAGGGAACGTGTACTAAAGGAAAGTTTTTGACCCAGCTGACATCCTGGAGTTTGAATAGTTCTTACCACTAAAGCTGCATTACTCTCAGGAGTGTGTTTGCATTTTCAAAGAGCATTTTGCCAGTCACAGGTAACAACTAGAAGTATACGTATTTGTTACAAGGCAGTGCCCAGTTATTGCACGTAAGTCTGTGTAAGCTTTAGATCACTGAAAATTGCCCTGTGGAGTAAAAGGTGGCTGAGATACAGATGTATGGTACAGAGCTGGGTGAGAATTGCCATTCTTTTTTCAGAGGATTTCTGTGTTTTGAGTTTGCTCAATAGGAGGAAAACCAGATGTTTCAAAATTGTCAGTGGAAGGTATCTGAGTCCTTACGCTGTCAGCATTTCTAGTTAGTTATAGCATACTCTACGTGGGTCTTTTTATTTGATTTGGGTTTTTTACCATGGTACAGTCTACAGTTCTTGCCTGCCTCTCTGAAGTTTAGGAGATAAGAGCCTTTTTGGTTAAACCAAAAGACACTGATGTGAAGTCTTAGCTATGGTATGAATCTGCTGTTGGGGGAGTAACTGTGTGCCTGGTATGTGACTTGATTTACTCTCAGAAATGCCATGCTGCATCTCCCAGGTCACTTACTGGAGGTGACAGTGTCCGTGCACTGCAGTCCTGAGGAGCCACAAGGTTCCTCATGGCTTGGAAAGCTCAAGTCTGCTTCTCAGCAAAACTCTTTGGGGCTGAGCAAATGTTTAAAATGGCAGAGCAAGAGAAAACCAGAGTGCAGTTGTGGGGGTGACTTACTAAGGTCAGACTGCCCTGCAAGGAGCAGCATGGCCCTCACTTTGTGCTGGTTTTAGTACATCTGCAGCCTGGAGTGAGTGTGGTCAGCTCGTTGGTCCAGCTAAGAAATATTGGGGGGGGGGGGGTTGCCGATACCCCCAAAAAACTAAACAAAATCATCCAGAGGGAGCAGAGCAAGGGCAGGCTCAGAAAATGCTCATGAAGCCCTAGAAGAGGCCATGGGGAAGTCTAGTCTGTAAAGGTCTGGGGTATGCACTACTGGAAGCCACAGTTGTTCTCCCTTTCCCTTCATTATGAGTGCTTTTGATGGTCCTTTTCAAACGTGTTATGAGAAATGAACTTTATTAAGGCCTTGGGAGCTGAAGTCTTTTCTCATTAAAACAGAGGCAAGGCAAGCTACTTCCACCACCAGAGCCTGGTCCAGGGCTTCATCGGTCTTTTAGGCTTTGTGTTCTAAGCTTCAATAATTGTTCAACAGCTGTGCTACCTCTCCATCCCAACCTGTGTGTGCAGTGAAAATCAGCATCTCACCTGGTTTTCCTTTCCTTACTCTGCATGGTACGTCCCAGCAGAGCCGCTGGCAAGCTCCCAGGGGAGCTGGAGACAGTGTGACTGGCTGCCGGAGGAGGGGGAAGACCTTGTCCTCACACCTGGCTCAGCTCATGATGGATTTTATAGACGCTGGGCGTTCTGGTAGGAGAGCTGTGTCCTGGCCATCACCATTCAGAGGTGCATGAGGCCCTACCTGTGTCATTAAGGTGGAGTTGTCTATAGCTATTATTACAGCCAGGTAATAACAGGGCAAGTCACCTGGCTTCTCTTATAGGACTGTCACCCCTGACGTCCTTCTTCCTCCCGTCGTGCATGAGAACGTGCACCCAGTGCTGGAATAGAGAGCAGTCTCTAAATGCAAAGCAGACATACTAATTACTTGGAAATGTCGGTGCAATTTACCTCCAGCCTACTCAGTGCGCAAGAAGTTGGTAAGCTGGTCGTAGTATCCATGAAGTCCCACAGCTATTGTCATCTTTCAGATCTAGCTTTGCTTGCTATTTATAAAATACCACATATCTCTCTTCAGCAGATTCCAGATTTCTGAAGCACTTTGCCTTTGTTTCAAGGGGAAGGATAGACAGAAAGAAATTTGGAGAACATACATAGGGAGAGCAGAAAAGTGGAATTCTGGGTGACTGTTTAAAAGAGCTGAAATGTCATTACTGTGTTTTTGCCCACACAGGGTCACGCTGGCCCTGGAGAACTTTCCATTCATTGTTACTTTGATAGAAATAGTATCTCTTGGTGGCTGCTTCTTTTCTCTTTGTTTATTAATACGTAATGAAAGTGCATAGGGATGGAAATGAAATTTGGGGTCTTTTTCCCTAGTTTTCTGCTTTGTGCTGTTGTTTCACAAAACAGAAGGTGCAAACTCACTTGTTAGGCACAAGGAGCAGGTACTTAAGGAACATGTGTAGCCACGTGAGGGATAGGAGTAACCTATATTTAAGAAAGATCAGAGACTCCCTTTCCACATGTCTGTAGCTAATTGCACAGGGACAGGCAACTCCACTTCTGGGAAGAAGGTGTATGCCCTTGTGAATCAGTAAATATCATCCACACCCAAGTCTGGGGTCCTGGACAATGACACAACTAATTGTCCTACAATTCTGTGTCGTAATGTCTCATGGGGTTTCGATATTGCTGAAAGGGTCATAAGTCAACTGTGCAGATCCCATTGGGCTACCTCTCGTCTAAGTGAATGTCCTTCCAGCAGTCAGAAGACCTGACTGAGCTAAACCTCACTAAATTCAGAGCAGCTCTTCCAGGCTTTGGGGTGGACCTCACGTGTAGGGATCTGACATAGCTCCAGATGTCTTGTTTTGCACAGCGCGACTCCGACTGCAGTGCATTACAAGTAATCCTGAACAACACACAACTGTCAACGAGCGTCTAATGTTTGTTCCAGTTTCTTAGCTGTGCAAAGGAGAGATGAAATCCAGGCCCACCCCAAGCCAGTGGAAGTGCCATCATTAGATTAATGAGCTGGGCTATTGCCAAGGTACGTAAGTTGGGCTTCGTAATCTATTTTTTTCAGTTATGACATTTTAGCATGTTAAGAACTACTCAGAGACACTTAAGGCAAGATAAGCACTAGGAAACATCCTGTAGGGAAAAACATTTTGTTAGCACCCTCACAGTCCAAGTGGTTGAGTAAGTAATGGTTTGGTGGATACAGCGTTGGCTCCAAGTCAACGCTCAGCTCGGGCCAAGAGTTCCCAAGTGCTTTAGGCAAATGCCTTCACCCCCTGCCTCAAATTGTCCATCTCCAGAGCAGATCTAAAATACTCTCTTGGTGAGATCTTGCACAATACTGTTAAGAAAGCCTTTCCTGGCCTGTTATCACAGTATGAACAAGTACCATCCTGAGAACCTCCTGTGTTTCCCTGGGGTGGCCTCCATGGGTGACACCGCTGCCCTGCTGCCCTGAGTGGCCAGGGATTGCTGAGACTGACCAGCAAGGTGGCTCATCAGGTGTGACATAGCCTGAGCTGGCAGCGCAGGCACGGTGGTTTAGCTTTTGGAAAAGAAAGAAGTGACCTACTTCATCTGCAGGGAGGGGGTAGAGTGCTAGAACGCAGTGCCTGGCGTACCAGAGACATGCCACAGCTACAGCCCTTGAAGTACACCAGCCGTTAGGGCCTCGCAGCAAGAGCATGATGAGGGCAAGAGGACTTCTGCTTTGCATGGGTGCTTGTACAACAGTCAGCGTCCCTTGTGGCTTCTCCATCAGTCTCAGAGGCAGCTGAGCCCATCCATGCTGGGTGCCAGAAGGCATCCCCCATCCCCACCAAAAGGCTGATGCCGTGGGACATTTCATCAGATACCATTCTCCTATTTTAAATTCTATTTTCCTTTTGGTAACATCTATCCATGTGTAGTGGGATCCTTATTTGCTCCTTTTATCAAGAAATTTCTCTTGCTAATTTGTTTCTTTTGGGGGGGAGGGGAGGCTGGTGACACTGTGAGCTTGTCCCCCCAAAAGTCTCAAAGTAAAAGTTGACCTAGTCAGAGACAGATTGGTAGATCTTTTCCTACAAGTTACAGTTGGCTTAATTCCTCTGTAACTCATTTCATTTTTTTTCTGAGAATCATTGGGGGGGGGGGGGGGGGGGGGTGAGTGAGGGAGCAAGGAACATGCTGCTGACTCTGCTACCAGCATGTGCAAATGCGTCAATATTTTATTTTAACTCAGTGAACAAGAAGTGCCATTTAGTGTTTACAAAACGCTGAGCTGCTTGTCTTGGAGTAAACATGCCCTCTACTGTTTAGATAAAGCATGGATCTTATTACAGAGGGCTTGGTTTGCAGCCTAGTCTTATGCTTTGGGGGAAAAAATATTCTCGCTCCTGTTTTTGATGCATTCCCTTAAAATGGGACTGAAATGTGGCATTGGAAAAATCTGGGCATCTGCTGGGCCCTTCTGTGCATTGCATGTGTCTGGGCTGGGATCAAGTGCCCTCCAGGGAGATGGGTTAGGCATGGCGAGGACATCTCTGCAACGGAGAAGCAAACCCTGGCCAAGGTGAGAAGCCCTCACAGACGGCCGAGCTGCACTTGCAGAGTGTTTCAGGACCAGTTGGCATTGCAGAATGGTTTCTCACTCCCTCCAAGATACAGCATGTGTGCATATATGCAAGATAAGCTCTTGCTAAGAATTAGGGTGGTTGGAGTCACTTTGCAAGTGGACTTTGCTGCTACTGCTGCAGATGCCTTTCTATCTTTAAAACATGAGTGTAACAAACCAGGAAAAAAGTGGGCCAGTACTGCAGAATATCAAGCTGCTGGAGGCAGCAGCTCTGCTGCTTTTCTAAAGCCTGACTGTTAACCCTAAGTTATGCTTAAGTCACTTAGATCCCTGCAGGTCCCCAAAGGCACGCCTCGTGCCTTTTTTGGTTTGAGCCCTGAAACAGCCCAGGCTGGAGGAGGGAGAAGCAAGATCTATTTCTGGCTTTTTTTATTGAATAACCCTGACCCATCCTCCCATTTCTTTATCTCACCCCCCCTCCCTCCAGCTCCCTGTCTTTGTCTGGTCAGAGTTAGACCCACATCACTTGAGCAGAGGCCATTTCATGGTCTGCCTTTGTCACCTTGTGTGGGGTTTCCATTTTCAGCCATCCCTGTATGGGAAAACAGAAACAGAAACTCTCCTGGCTGTGGAAGGAGCGTTACAAGTTTTCACCAACCCTGGACCGGGCTACAGGTATTTCATCCAATGGAAAAAATAAATCTATCTCATTTCAGATAAATTTATGTTCCTAGAAAAAAGAGCCAGCTGTGTTTCTTACCTGAAGAGCGGCTGCATTGCCAACTGAGTTGCATCCCTCAGGGTTTGTGTTTGCCTGGTGTGGACTGACACTGAAGATGGTGTGAGAAGTTTTTGCGTTGGGTAGTTCCATCCCCATGAGTTTATTCGCTCACAGGCCAGACTGGCAGATGCAGTGGTGCAGGTGGTGTTTGCTGGGATTTCTTCAGGGAGCCCTTGTCAGCCTGAGACCCCAGGCTGCCTTCCCCCGCTCATGGCTGCCGTGGCCGGGGATGCTTGGCTGAGGGCTGGGCTGTGAGATCCTCGCTCAAACGGCTACGGCCCGAGTGGGGTTTCAGGGCTGAGTAAAACTCCACAAAAGCCACATAACCAGCAGGGTTTTCTTCCACCCCGTAATCTCGAAGCAGTGCGGAGCGTTCCCTGAGGGAGTGATGTACAGAAACCAGGACTCCTGCATCACCCCCGCAAACACCACCGCTGCCCTTTGGCTTGTGTGGGAGCTCCCTAGGGCGAGCAGCGCCTTTAAAAAGGGCAAAAACATGCCAGAGAATGTGGTCTTTCACCTCTTTTTCTCTGAGGGAGAAGTCCCTTGGATTTGGAGCCCACTGCATTGCCCATGCGAGCATCTCTGGCAGCATCGTGTGCCGCGGGTGCAGGATGCTGGCCCCCGAGCCTCGGTGGCTGCAGGGGAGCTGCACCCCCATGCCCGTAATCCCCATTTCAGTGCACAGCCCACCAGCAGCCCGCCCCAGGTCCCTCGCTGGCAAGGATTTCTGCTCTTAAGAGCAACATGGCCTAGCTTTCGTCTCTCTGTAAAAGCCCCAAGAAAGAGGAAGATAATTGGGAAGAGTTACTTGCATGGATTTTGACAGCTTTTCCAGCTTTTTTTGCACACACCATCATTTTCAAGAGGCTCTGGAAGGTGCTCGGAAAGTCCGTCCATAAGGGAAACCAGCCACGGCACCGGCAGGAGGCTGTGCTGACAAGCAGTATACGAGCTCCCGTCCTCCGAGGCAGCGGGGCCACGCTCTGGAGCCCTCCTCTCCACCCACGGGGATTAAAAATCTATTTGGCAAATGAAGAAATCATCTTCAAAGGTCTTGCACTAAATCTAGAAGGACTCTGTGGAGTCTGTTATCGCCTGCTATCCACCCATAGCCTTGAAACCCAGCCAGCCTGCAGAGAGAGGCAGCAAACCCCCAGGGCCTGGGAGCGGACCTGGGAGCCAGCAGAGCTGGCTTCTGGCCGCAGATCTGTCTGTGAACCTTTGCTTTCCTATTTCTGCCCCTCTCACCCCGTCATTTGACCCCCTCCAAAGTAGACCAAATCCCATTGCCTAATTAAGTGATGTGTTAAATCACTTTGGTAGCACTTAAATATTCTCGTGCAAACAGGATTTTATTTTTGTCCAAGCTTACAGCAGGAAAAAGCTGCGACATGGCTGTGGGGGTGTTGTTAGGTAACATTTTATTAATTAACAGATGAAGTTTTAGCAAAGGAAATGTAAATTTTACCCATAGACTCTTCCAATATTATCTAGGAGTGGTAATTTTCTTTCTGATATTCCCATGGTGAGGCAAGGGGAAAAAAAACATTGGTAAGGCAATTATTATAAATGATTGTGCCTTGGAAGTCATTAGAAATGTAGCATTATTTATTTATAGATATATCAGTTACAGTCATTATTGTAGCTACATCTTCTAATGAATCCTTTAGAATTATAAAATTAATATAAAGTGTTAGGAGCGTTTCGTTCTCCTGATCTCTAATCCTACAAGGATGGAAATCAGTGAATAATAAGGGAATTTAGTGCATGCTGCAGGGAAGGAAGGGGAGAGCTTTGGAGGATAGATGTGTATTCTAGTTAAGCCAAAAACTACAAAAACGAAGATGTATGTGCAAATGAGCTGATGCCTGGGGTTACTCAGCTGATAAGTAGATGGTCTCACTGCGTGAAAAGTGGTGAGCAATAGTTATCCACAGAACAGCTTTTTCTTCCTTTGCTGTGTTGTGTGAGCGATGCAACTTAATCGCTAAGATCCATTTCTCCTTTTCCACATGCACAGGTGGGAGAGAAGGGGATCCAGCAGGTCATATGTGGGTCCCAGACCCTGCGGAGCAGCAATCACTGCCTCTGAGCCCCTCACCCTCTCAGAGGCTCCTGGGGTGGCTGGCCAGATGTCCCCGTCGGTGCCCAGCTGCACCCTTCAGATGGGGCTTTGTGCTTCCCAAGCAAAACCAGGGCCAAGAGGTGCTGCCAGGAGGAGGAAGACCTGACACGGCCTGGCTGGCTCTCTCACCCGCTCAGGCTCCTGCCTGCCAAGCCTTGCTGTGCCATCCCATTGCAGGGGTGGCACGCTCTCCTTTCCTGCACCCTCCTCACCGCAGAGGTGCCCCCAACATGGCTTTAAAAAATAAGAAGTCCTAATTATAGTCATAGCACTCAAAGAGTCCTCTCCAGGGATGTAGGCAGAGGTTGACTCCTTCCAGGCTGCTGGGAATTAAACATTTGAAATCTCAGCGTCTTGAGAGCATGTAAGAGTGCAAACCATCACACTTTTGCCCACCAGGTGCAGACCTTTAGCACTGTCTGACTACATGGTAGGGACTGAAACCTGCTTTGCCCACAGGCAGCAGCTCCTACTCGTTTCTCAAGTGCAGAGCATAAAGCATTGGCATTGACCAGTTGCTTCAGCCAGTACTGTGAACGTTGTGTTCTCTGTCGATGTGTCCCGAAGGATCAAATTCTACCTATTGCTAGGACAAAGGATAGTCTCTGTCTCAGATGGTGAGGAATTTGTTGATGTAAGGTATGTTTCTATGGGGAAAAAATTAACCTTTGTGAGTGGTGAGACCATGTTATGCCTGGTTCCTTTGGGCTTTCTGGTGGTAATAGGGGAAAGCAGAACCTGAGGTCTCAGTGCTGGTACCAGAGGTTTGCCTGGGACTATGAAGAAGGGCTATGAAACCAAAATGAACCTGAATATGCTCAAGTGTCTCCTTGAATGGCACCCTGAGCTATTCACCTTGGAAAACTACTTATAAAATCAAAATATAAATATACATCTTGAAGATGTATCTATGTTATTTTGAAGGGTTATTGCTTCTGCTTCATGGCCTCATTTCTGAGCCTCCGCAAAAAACTTCCATCAGCTTTGGCAGGCCATGAATTAGGTTACTGCTTCATTGGCATCTTCCAAAATAGCTCTGAAATAGATAGTAACAAAGATATTTAAGGCGAGATAAACCACACTGGTGTTTATGGTGTTTGATGTCAAATTATTAGTTTGAATTTGGATAACAAGGCCTTATGAGGTGATTAAAACAGTTAATGAGGCTAAAACCTCTATACTATTGTACACCACTATGTAGTTAGGATTGATGCTGCATGTAAGAACTTAGTGGCGTTGTCTTTGCTTTTCCCAACTTTGCTTCCAGGGTTACATGAGGTAATTGTCATATATTGGCCACAGAGATACAGTAGCTTTTCAAGTCTTTGCTAACTTGATCAATTAACTAGTTAGAAAAAATAACTCTCAGTTATCCAAACCTAGTTTCAAGTTGAAAATTTTCCAGCAGTCCAATGAAATGAGTGAAATTCTACTCATTGTGATAGGCCGAGTTGTTGCGGGACTGGTACTTGCCAGTAGACAAAAAGACGACAGTATTTCTTGTTTAGTGCTTTACCTTTTTTTCCTGAAGCTGAGCAGAAGTTAAAAGACGTCTCCCCAAAGCCGGTTTAGTGGCCAGAGTGCTGGTGAGATGTCCCAGGTGCATGGTGACTGCAGGTGCTGTGTGACGTGGGTCTGGAGCCAGGCACAGAGAGGCACAAACCACCTCCGAGAAGAAGAGTTAATGGCTTGAGCATTATCACCCAAGCAAAGAGAAAGCACATCCACCCTCCTCAGCCTTAGTGTTGTGCCTGTTACCTGTCATGCTTTATCGGAGTTCAAGAAACTGTAGCTTTCATTTACCTTCCCAGCTGTGCATGGGCTTGTTCTGTTATCACTAGAGTTTGCTGCGTGCCCTGGTTGTTAGAGGTTGCTTATAGCCACTAGTCAGTGCTTCTGCGGTTCTGGTCAGGTTCACCACGGTACCTTGTGAAACCAGACGTCTCTTTGTCACTGTCCAGAAAAATAAATGCTTTTATTTCTTTGTATTTTACAGATAATCAACCCCAATTTCATTCAAGAAGGTGAGTTAAGGACAGCTGTGCACTGACTGGCATGGAGGGGCAAGTCAGCAGCTGTGATTTACTCCAGTGCAACAGCATGCTTTGCACCCACCAGCATTTACAGCAAAGGCAGCTCTCCACTGCTCGGTCCCCAGGGAAAGCAGTCTTCCTGCTGGCTGCTCGGCTCAGACAGCCTGGGGCCACAGGCAAGGCTGAAGCCCCCAAATCTGCCTTCACAAAGTCTCACCCACCTGCCAGAGCACAGGGCTGGGGGTCGGACAGTCCCCACTACCTCCTTCCTTGAGCTGTCGACAGCTGGCTTTTACTGAAGGGGAAATTCTGGTAACATAATCCCAGGACCCCCACCTGTTTGGGACCCAGATCCCATAGTTGGTCCTGTAATGTATTCTTTAGACTCACATCGGGAACATCCTCACCTGCAGCTTAAAAGAAGGTGCCGTGTGTGTCCCCATGTTTTTTTCCAGTGGCTCCAGAGTTTCTTGTGCCATTAGTGGACATCACCTGCCTGCTTGGTGACACAGTGATGCTGCAGTGCAAAGTCTGTGGACGGCCCAAACCAACTATAACCTGGAAAGGACCAGATCAAAACATTCTTGACAATGACAACAGCACAGCCACTTACACGGTGTCATCTTGGTAAGGTCCTGCCTGTGGATCCCAACATAGCTGGTCATGATGGTCATGTTGCCCTCAAATATGGTACCAGCCAGGCTACAAGGCTCATTAGAAATACAGTTAATCAGGTCTGACATGGTGTATCAGCACATCGCTGCACCACATGTCAGCTAGAAAGGGTCAAACTTTGGGGTTCAGGTAGCTCTATCATTTCCAAAGCTGACATGGGGTATATCCACAAAGCGTGTTGCTGGCAGACGTGAGCTTGCTCCTATTGACCTCCTAAGCCAGGTGCAAGCCAGAAGCCAGAATGTTTCCAACATATTAGTTTGGCTAATATTGCCTCTGTGTTGCTGGGGCTTCTCTGCTTGAGTTTGATGCCGTGCTCGCTTTTGGCAGGAACAGGAGTTGAGCAGAGCAAGCCCTCACTGGCTTGCAATACCCATATCATTGGGCATTTTCTCATCTCATGGGCAGAGGTGGTAACTCCTGCAGTTTTTCTGAGCCTTTCCTCAGCTGTTCCTAAAAGAGTCTACATGTGCTCCTGGGAAGGCTGCATCTGGCTTTGCTTGGACAGAAAGATGCTTGTTATGTTGTTCCCGGCCTGGCTAGCGGGGAGGAAAACCATCTTTACAACAAGCACTGGGAATATCCAAAAAGATCTGGAGTTGAATTCAGGTCAGGTAACAGCGTGCTGCTGGATGCTCATCTGCAGCTTATATAAACGATTTAGGCCAAACTGCAGTGGAAATCTCTGGGAGGTAATCTTTCATGTTAACTTTTCAGCACTTCTGGCTCAGGCTGAGATGAATCCAGGGACTACAAAGTCACTGAAAGCGGAAAATGAACGCTAAGAGAGAAGGGATTTTACATGTTCAATAAAAAAATTGCATCTGATCAAGAGCTTCCTTCAGAGACCATTGGCTTGTGCGGCCGCCCTAGAGCACCCAAAATTGTCTTTTTAGCCATTACTCAGTAGATTGCTAGTGCCTTATCTTTGGGCTCTGGCTGGGGTTGGGATAGGGGGATATTTCCTTACAGGGTCCTGTTTTCCATCACAGTCTTCTGCCTGTGCATTGGCTCCCTGTGCACTCTCGGCACTTGCATTGTCTTGTTACTTGTATTTGTTTTTCAGTGAAGACACTGCCTGCCAAGAACAGGCCCAGCAGATCAGTGGCTGTCTTACAAATCTTGCTGGCATGAGTGTCCTGATTGTGGGGGAAGGGGATATTTATGTCCTGTTTCAAACCAGCATAGTCAGACCAGCAAAAGCCATAGCGTCCAGGCAGTTATACCGGCAACCATGTCCTTCTGCAGTTTCTGATAAATTACGCATTCAAGAACTAGTCTACTTTTGCCATCAAGGGAATTTATTGTTGGCTCTAAGCTGGGTCTCCAGTGCAGCTAAAGCAGTTCCACAATCAAAATCCTTTAATTCAGGCCAACTCTTTTAAATTGTATATTGAAGACTGCAGTGTGCAAACCGAAGTGACTATGTACAGACCTGCTATAAATCCACTAGACTCCGTCGAGCTGTTTATTTTCTCAGATTGGCCCAAAGATTGAGTGTCTCTCATGAACTGGGCACTGGTGTTCTTTATCCCTAGCTGTTGTGAGATGTCCAGCCTTCCAACCAGGGGCCCAGCAGCCACATTAGATCAACAGCACATGCTCCAGGGGTCTGAAGCTCCTCAGAAATATCAGGCACCCTGCACTGTGTGACCACCTTCTACATCTGCGGGAAGCCCAATTTGTCTGGTGTGCATTGGACTTAACTGCAGAGGCAGCTCAGCATCTCCTGAGATAGGAAAGATGTGCCTGGGGAAATCTTTCCAGATATATGGAGCCTAAGCATCCAGCTCTGGACAGGCACAGTAAATGTTCAGCTCCTGGACTTTGCTTGCTGCTCGAGTAACCCTTCCCCATCTCCTCCGAGGCCACAGCAGACAAGTAGATTTGCCTGGCAGGCAATCTGGACCATTCTCCTCGAAGGTTTCATTAACAGCCTAATCCTGCCATATGGAGGGGTTGTACTTGGGTACCGAATTGCTGGGAGGATGTTCCTTCAAATGAGTTAACAGGATTTGTGTGCATGTGTGTTTGTAATGAGGACAGGAGCTGGTATAAAAAGCATTAGCAAGTGAAGCAGTACTTTGTAACTGGGGCTTCCTGCATCCACAGTGACTCCGGGGAGCTCACCTTGAAGATCTGCAACCTGATGCCTCAGGACAGTGGCATTTACACCTGTGTGGCAACCAATGAACACGGAACCGCATCAACCTCTGCAACCATCAAAGTTCAAGGTAGCGGCATCTGACCTTAACACCCAGGATTTCTCCTGTATGGGGTCCCTTGGTGGGGGCTTGGAGCACACAGGAATAGCCAGTGCAAAGGCAGCCAGATGTGGAGCTGTGCCAGGTGAATCAAGACATTAAAATCATACAACCGTTCCTCAGTCAAGACTCCCACTGATGGCTGAAGGCATCGCAGACTCTTTGCGCTTAATTGAGTCTTCTGATCATAAGCATCACATCTGGGAAATGAAAAGGCATTGGCACTGGTTCAGCTCCTGTATTCTGCTCACAGCGCTGCTTCCCAGGGGCTCAGTCAGGTCAGCCGGGGGAAGCTGAGTTCCCTCAGGCTACCGAGCCCCTGGGAGAATGATGTGCCGGCAGCCCGCAGGGAGCTCTGTGCTTTAGAGTCTGCCTGGAGCAGGGGGACCTGGGATCCAGTGACACCGATTTTCAGCCTCCCCTTCTCTGTGGGGGACAGAGGAGGTGAGAGTAAGATTTGGCCTAGGTGAACTGTTCTGCAGGGATTCAACTTGGAGCCATGTCTCCGAGCCTGAATTCTCAGCACTGTAATTAGTGGCCCATCTAATTGTCATGAATATGAAATGATAAGTTGATGCTCATGACCTTCAGCTCTGGGAAGGGATCTGTTAGCGTGAGAGATGAGAGGTGCCTGCTGCCTTGATGGGGATAGCACAGAGACAAATGTCTAACTGGTGACTTACAGATGCAGGAGTGTCACAAGCATTTAGAAGTAGATTTGTTTGGCCTCACAAACTGCCCTAGAGATATAATTTCCCCAATTTATCCAAGCAAGTTAGTGGCTGCACTAACTACTCCTGTGCTGAAGGGAGCCCTGAGCAAAGCACAGAAGAATTACTGGTCATTTGTCAATCTGCTGCCAAACATACCAAGCACCATACACACAGAAGCACTCTGAATGCCTGCCTTGTGTCGTTTTTGGACACTTCAATAGTAACTGCCTCCCTACCTCCAGAACCTCACGCACTGCTTGGTGAAGTCCATGGGAATATTTTTTTTCCTCAGTTCCATGGACTTTGCATCAGGTCTTGAGCTGGAGCAAAAATTAGCAGCAGAAAGTGGCAGGTAAAGAGGCTCTGCCTTTACAGCAGCTGAGCTCAGGCAGATCCTCTACACCCAAGGGGTGATTCTCCCGGCCAGTCTCACAGGGAGCTCTCTGGGGTGTCGCAGTCTAGCTGACCACCAGTTGTGAGCAAGAAGAAATTCCCCCTGTGCTGTAGTACTGTGAGACTATGTTGAGGCAGCGGGGCTTGCAAGCAGCACGGTTCTCTCCTAGCTGCTAGTATGGAAGTATCAGGCCCACGGTGGCAGGTGAACGGGACCATGACATTGCCTTTCCTCTGGTTGTGCTGGTAACCCAGTGTAAGCTAGAGTGCTCCCTCTGCAAGGCGCAGCTGCCCTGTAGTGACCTGATGTACCTGATACACCTGATCTTCAGAATAAAGCACTAGTGCTTGTTGATGTGGTGCTGGACTTGGTGCTTGTTTTCTCTTCCCAAGGTGTCCCAGCTGCCCCAAATCGCCCCATTGCTCAGGAGAGAAGCTGCACCTCTGTGATCCTACGCTGGCTACCCCCATCCAGTACAGGCAATTGCACCATTTCAGGCTACACTGTGGAGTACAGAGAAGAAGGTAAGTGGTTTGAGCTGTGCTCACTGGCTGGAAGAATGAGAACAAAGAAAGTCTCCTTTATGGCACAACAGGTCCCAAAAGCATCCTTGCCCACCACTGGGGTGCCACTAGCTGTTGCTCACAGATCCCAAAGTCTAAGGCCAAAAGAAGCCCTTCTATCATCCAGTCCAACTTCTCATATATTACAGACCTTTCTGTTTCCTCCAGTCACTTATGGCAAGTAAAGTGTGCTAAGCTAAAACATATCCATCAGTAAGGCATCGTTTCATCATTTGCATTCTACCACCATGGTATCCATCCTTTCTGGTGGATGTTTCCTGGGAATGCAAAAACAAAGCAGCCTCATCATTTTTTTGATCTGGATAGAGTTGCAGATCACTGCATACTTTTCAAGCTCAGCTCTGAAATCCATTTGTTCTTAAATCCAACCATCTTTTTCCCCTGAAGAATTAAACAGATATTAAATGCACTGTTTCCCCAATATGCACAGGCATGTGCTCTTGAAAAGGGCATTTGAAATGATTCAGATCTCTTTTTGCATTCTTCCTGCAAAGGTGTGAGGGTTCCTGGGCAGTAAACCTTGCCTTAGGTATGTGGCCTCTGTTTTTTCCCCTTTATCCTTCAAAAAATCCTACCTCATGTTAGTAAATGTGCAAACTTAATCACTCCATCATATTAATACCTTCTCTTAGCAAATACTCTGCCTCGACCCTCACTGTGCCATCAGTGTGACTGCCATTTTGTGAAAGAATAAAAGCTCTTCTATTAACAACAGCCACCAAAACAAACATCAAAAAAGCAGCAGTGTTTTCAGTTTTCAGTATTCCTCCCACTCCAAAGAAATCACTGACTCTTCCTTGTAAAACCAGCCTTGACCTTGTGAGACCTGACAATCAGAATTTGCCCACAACACACACAAAATGTATGGGTCATGGTAAATAATGTAAAGGTAAAAAGCCCTGAACTTACTAAAATAAGATAAAATTTTGTATATTTTTGAAAGAAATCATAGGCTGTGACAGGGCTCAGTGTCCCAGGGGTCCTTTTCTGTTCTGTGACCCTGTGCAGATGAATAGAGTATTGCTGCTTTGGATGCCACAGGTGAGGCAATGATTGGGTTTGTTTCTGTTAGGAGCAGAAACACACGACAGAGTCACACATTTCTTTTTGCTGCAATCCTGCCCATCTGCAAAAAGCCCATACTAAGCTTCAGAAAGCTGGTTCTCCTCCTGCAGCTCCACATCTTCTGAAGAAGACTTCATCTACAAAAGCGCTTGGATTGCACTGATGCCCTGTCTCAGCTTCATCTGGGACTCCCTTGTCCATATTTTTTTTTGCAGTATTTCTGCTAGCATTTCTCTCATAGCAGAGCTGTCATCAAATCAGCCCTCCGTTCCTGTCTTATCACGCTGCCCTGAGACATCGCTTGTAGCACACAGCCACAGCTAGACTGCTGGAGAGATCAACTTGTCCCTGGGCTGCTTTTTTTCCGTTGCAATCGGTCAAATGAGGGGCATTTCCTTCTTCCCTCATTTAGCCAGACCGGAAGGTGGCTGCAACACAAAATAGCTTCCTGTGGTCTGGTTATGGTTTAACAGAAATACATTGGTCTGCCATAACGTTGCCTTTTAAAAACCCTGTGGATTTTAACCTCCCAGGGTACTGCATGAGTTGGGCAGAGAAAGCTTCTGCTCTAAGTTCACGTATTGAGACTGATTCCTTCAGCTCTCCTTCTCTCCCTCTGTAAAACGCAGGCTCGCAGGTCTGGCAGCAGTCGGTAGCCTCAACTTTGGACACGTACCTCGTCATTGAGGACCTGGCCCCAGGCTGCCAGTATCAGTTTCGAGTGAGCGCCAGCAATCCCTGGGGGATCAGCTTGCCCAGTGACCCATCTGAATTTGTGAGGCTCCCAGAGTACGGTGAGTGGGCATGGCGAGGAGGGACTGATGCACACAAGTGTCCACCTATGCGGTCTGTATGGTGTGTTTTGATGGGCCCTGATAAAAACATTGATCCCGGACCTGGTAGGAATACAAGAAATACCCTGGGAGGTGCTCAGAACCAGCTCCTGCCACTAGAAAGGCTTTTCATGTCTGCTCCTCCAGCAGGGCTCACAGCCTCCCTCTGTCACAGAAGCTATTGCAGTTTCCTAGCAGCTCCCTGCTTTCTATCCCAAGATTATTTCTTGTCTTTATCTCTGGGCAGCAGGCTCCCTGTCCTGGTTGGTGTCCCCCCTGCCTTTCCAGCAATGCTGGCAGCACAAGGGACTTCTGCTGGGCAGCCCAGCTGGAGTCTGCAAGTCAGCTTGCAAAACGTACCCCACCAGGCAATGCAGCCAGCATAGGAAGGCTGCAATGGAGGCGAGCCCCCAGCGCATGGTGCTGCAGAAACTTGGGGTACAGCTCACTCACAACGATGCTGTGAGCAGACCCCACATTTCCCCATGCTTTAGCAACTCCAGTGCATAACTAGGTCTGTGACTGGCTTGGATAGCCTGTGCTGGATGAAACGAGAGCTCACACAGCATAGCTCTACCTCTCGGTTGCACACAGACATGCTCTTAGACTGTCTGTGTGGCCCTTTTCAGCCCAAAATTGCAAGGACAGATTTCAATCCACCTTATCCGTACCTTCCTCTGGGGAGTTCTGGCTTTTAGTGGTCCAACACATTGAAGCTGTGCCTGAGCAGTATGAAACTGGACTCCTAGTGGTAATGTTCGCTGTTTTAAGTAATGTAGTCTCACATAATTTTAAAATATACCATTTATAGTCCACAGGAAGCTGTCTTTAACTTTATGCTTTCTTGAATGTGCTTTGTTCTCCCAAAGACTCTGCTGCTGATGGTGCCACTATTTCATGGAAGGAAAACTTTGACCTCGCTTATGCAGAGCTGCATGAGATTGGGAGGTAATGTTAACCCTGCTTATCACTGCAATAAAATACCAAAACAATGGCTTGAAGCTTTTTCCTTGGTGGAAAGTTTAAGTTGCTTTTTGTAGTTAGCTTGAAAATTGCTGCTCCTTTCAAAGAGCATTGCACATTAACTACTGATTAAAATACAGACTGGTTAAAATACTAAGTTTTGTTTTTCAAGATCGGTTGTGATTTGAGGATTGTAACGTGGCAAACTGGTGAACAATTAGGCAGCCAAATCTCTGACAGCCACTGGTAGCTCTCGCTGGTATCTCCTCTGTCATCTCTGATTTGATGTGAGCTTTTGAAGTCATGACAATTTGCTGGTTCTGGATAAGCTTAACCTCAAAGGCTGAGTTTGCTGAAGCACTTAAGCATGTGACTGACTTAAATCACATGCCGAAGCACTTTGCTGATTGGGACAGTCAGTTGAACAGGAGCCTAAATAGGAGCTGCATACCTTGTCAGCCCTAGGTGCTCTCTGTGCAGACAACAGATAAGGGGCGTGCAAACAATTCAGGTTAATGCAGTTAGTTCTTCAGCTCAGAGATCAGAGGTAATTCTGGGGCTGAAGGGACAGGAGTATCTGGTTCTGTGGAAAGAAGAGTGATGTATCAATAAGAGGCCAAGTTCAGCACACGGTTTCACTGAGTAGTTTTACTTCCAGGAGTGGTACTAGGCACTAGTCTGTATGAGTTCCGTAATGCTTTCCTGCCAGCTTTTTTCTTAATTTCTTACGGTGTGCCTGAAACAGTGAGACAAAATGATAGGTTAGTGATTATTTAACAAGGCTTTTCTTTTAGTTGTCTGAGAAAGTTAGGGCTCTTTATTAAAGCAACTGGAGAAGGGAGACACGCAGCTAAAAAGAGACAGAACCTGTAAAAGTGGCAGCAAATTGAACCCGGGGGAGATTGTTAGAGGACATCAGTATGGCTGCGCAAAGCAAAGTGACACCGTTTGCTCTCAGTGTTTGCTAATCCCCAAAGAATCTCTACACCCGGCGTAAGAGATGGAGGCTCTTTTTCGGAAAAGGTTACGAAAAACCTGTTAAATCTGATTCTTTGTGAAATATTAATGTGCTGAAACAAACAACACTTTGAAAATCAGTCTGTTATTGCACTGAAAACTAGGCATGATTTATTCATGAGGCCCCTTCATTATTCTATTGTTTTTTTTTATTTCAGGGGTCGATTCTCCATAGTAAAAAAATGCGTTCACAAAGCCACCCGGAAAGACGTTGCTGTAAAATTCATTAGTAAAAAAATGAAAAAGAAAGAGCAGGCAGCGCACGAAGCAGCTTTGTTACAGCACTTACAGCATCCTCAGTACATCACTATCCATGATACCTATGAGTCTCCTACTTCTTACATCTTAGTTTTGGAACTGTAAGTACATGGAGCTTGAATTCAAGTGTCTGGGTAGGAATCAGAGCCCTATTAAAGCCAAGGATAAAATTCACCCTGACTTCAGCAGGGCAAAGATTTTGTCACCTGTTTTTTATTGATTGTGATGTCAGATGAAATAGCCATTTTCTGCAGCTTCCACTGCCTTTTCTTTACAGTAAATAAGATTCAGAGGGACAAATAAAACTGCTTTCTACTCTGGTGAAGCTTGGATAATTGTATCAGCAGTTAGTTTGTCCCACTGAATAGCATCAGATTTATTTGGGCAGTTTTGCCCACTTTTTATATTCGAGTAAATGTGTTTCAGCTAAATTGAAGCCTACATTGTTCTAATACTTGGTGGAAAGAGCTGTGTAGCAGCTATGCTTGCCCCTATAAGGAGATGTAGCAACCAGAATCCAAAATGCTTCTTTGTTACACTATATCCAACAAAGTATATTTGGGCTATTTGCTTGTTTATTTATACAGATAAATAAAACTAGGTGGAAAACTTTTATTGGGTTAGTTTTCCCACAGAACCTATTACCAGCTGAAAATGTCAGTGATTTTTTTTCTGCATTATGCAACCAGCTCTATAAATAAATAGATGAATCCAAATAATTGAGAGGATCTGTTTTCAAAGGAATTGCCCCCATCTATTGAATCCATCCTTAAGCAAATGAGTTTACTTTGAGACTGTTGCTAAATTTTTCAAGGACCAGAGATAACAACTGAGGATTAATCATTCTACTGCCTTCATGGCCTGCAGTATCTTGAGATATCATTAAATACTCATCAGATCTTGCATTTTAGTTTCCTCCATTTTTAGGTCACGAAATTTCCATTGCAATTTTGTTGTCAAATATTAAGTGTTCCTAGATATACCATGTGATCTTTCATGTGGAGGGTTTGATTTTTTTGTAGGATGGATGACGGTCGTCTCTTAGATTATCTAATGAACCATGATGAACTTATGGAGGAAAAAGTCGCTTTCTATATAAAAGACACAATGGAAGCCTTGCAGTACCTTCACAATTGCAGAGTGGCTCACTTAGACATAAAGGTAGGAAGAAAAGAGAATGATGCTATATTATTCAGTAAGCTGGTGCAGAGAGCTCCCAGCTGCACAGACAGGGAGGAGGTGCAGTCTGTACCCCAAAGAGATGATCACGGAATGGACAAGCACTATCTTTCAGACCTATGGACCAGAGAAAGGACTTCCTGACCCGCAGCGCAAGGTCTTTTTCTTCCTTCAGAGAAGAGATGCGCCTATTTCCTTGATTCACTGGTTTGTTCTCAAGGGCTTTCTGCATTTAATGAAGGAGAAGGAGGATGTCTGAGACAAGAGTGAGATGTCACTAGCTCCTGACTGAAGGGGAATTATAAGATAAATCCACGGGGTATGCTTTGGGCTCACACCTGTACCAACTCAGCTACCAAGCTTCCTGAGCAGAGCTGGCCTGTGCCCAGGCAGCTCAGGGCAGGCCAGAAGGAACACACGTCTCCCTCACACCCGCGGAGAGCCCGAAACAAGGGGAGGGGAGGGTGCAGGGGAGCAGCAGGTGGGGAGGGCTGGCAGGGGCAAAGGAAAGCAGCACGCTGCATTGTGCTGCAGAGCCTGCGAGGGGAACTGGGTGGGAAATACACCCAGGGAGAGGTGCAGAGGAAGAACGAGCTGCATTACAGAGAAATTCAGGCATTCTCTAATGTCACGCTCAGTTAGATTAGCACAGCTCGTACCTCCTTTTGTTAGCGCACATGGCAGGAGGCACTGTACTGTCCTGGATTCGGCATTGTACTGCTGTCCTCACCAACATCCTAGTTGTCTTGGATGACAGAGAATTAGCAATTGAAGTTATGATCAAGTGTTTTGAGTTTTGTGATCTGCAACATTGATGATGGTTGCCAGTGATATCAGATAATCTATGATATTTTTTTAGACTTAAATGCCAATTAAAAATGGAGAATGAGAGATGAATTAAACTTTCTTGTATAGTGGACAATGCAGCTCCAAGGAGGTCTCTTCTCAATTCTCCAACCCCCAGCCATGTCAGATGAAGTGATGCTTTCATTCTTCTGCTGCCTACTACCACTACAACAAAAAAAAAAGATTCGTTTTGTACAATACCTTATGTAAGCATTAGTCCCAAAAGGCTAAATCATCCTGGTTTCTTTCAGTAAGATAGTTTGTATTTTCTGCTGTATTTATAGGACCTGTCAAAAAGTAGGTATCACTTGGAGGTAAGAAACTGCACTGAATTCTCTATTCGATCATAACATACTTCCCAGAAACAAGGTGGGAAGCCAATTTTCTGTGACCTATTTACAGTTCTCCTGAATGAGGGATGCTAAATAAAGTACTTTCTGTTGCTAAGTGGGAAGCAGGACATGCATTGGTAGTGACAGCAGGCCTAGCCATGGACTGTCTTGTCCCATGATCCTGCTCATGAACATGTTGATTTTGTTGATGCAGACTGCACAAGAGAAGAGCGGAGAGATTTGAACAGCACTGTAGTGAACTTTGCTTTATATATATAGCCATGAGGCAGCAGTAAAATATGCATGAGGATGAGAGGCTATAGGACAGAAAAGTGAGTCTAGAGAGGGTGCAGGTAGTAAATTCAGAAATCATCTCAGAGCCAACAAAGGAAGTAAAATCCATGTTAAGTCCCCAGAGCAGAGTGTGTAGGCAATGCTCAGCATCTTCAACTGAGAGAAAGAGATCTTAAATACTGAAAGAGTTGGTAAAACAGAGGGAAAAACAACTGGGATGAAATATATCTGCACTCTGGCTTGGAAGGCATGACTGTGTGCTGGTGTTTATAAAGGAATGCTGGCAGCTCCATCCATGTCAACTGACAGCAACAGTAATGGCACGCACCAGAGTCCTCCCAGGATACGTGGTAGCGGGAGCAAAGTTGAGCATTTACTTCATTAAGAACATTTCTGCTACAAGTTATGCACATTTATGTAACCAGTTGTCATGTAAACAAATGGAATCTAAATAAACTGATCAGAGATACACAAGTCTTATGAAAATTTAAAAATCTGTCAGTGCTCTTAATCTGTAGAGATTAGTTTGGGAAAATAAACTATGAGTATTTAGGACAAAGTGCAAAATCCTAGTGTGTTGCCCTAGTGCAAAAGAGGATGTTGTCATTGCAACTTCAGCGTTGATCTGAATTTACAGCAGTGTAAACAGCAGCTGAGCTGGTTCCTTGTCATTCACTCTCCTGATCTGTACCCCGCACATGTGATTAAATGCGAGTTTTGATTGGCTATTAAACCTAAATGAAATCTACACATTTTATTTGCAAAAATATAACATAATTAAGTTTTTGTTATTATCTTTTCAACAGCCAGAAAATCTGCTCATTGATTTAAGAATCCCAGTACCTCGTGTCAAGATCATTGATTTGGAAGATGCAGTTCAGATCACAGGTCATTACCACATCCACCACCTCCTCGGAAACCCGGAGTTCGCTGCTCCTGAAGTTATCCAAGGCCTTCCTGTCTCCCTGAGCACAGATATCTGGAGCATTGGGGTCCTCACCTATGTCATGTTAAGTGGCGTTTCTCCGTTCCTGGATGAAAGCAAAGAGGAGACTTGTATCAATGTGTGCAGAGTAGATTTCAGCTTCCCACCCGAGTACTTCTCCGATGTGAGTCACGCTGCCAGGGATTTCATCAATGTTATTCTCCAGGAAGAGTTCAGGAGAAGGCCAACAGCAGCCACTTGTTTACAGCATCCATGGCTGCAACCGCACAATGGCAGCTATTCCAAGATCCCACTGGATACCTCCCGCTTGGCTTCCTTCATCGAGCGCCGCAGGCACCAGTATGACGTGCACCCGGTCCCCAGCGTCAAGAGTTTCCTGATGAGCAGGCTAAACCCAGGCACGTAATGCCTCCATCCCTGGGGTCCTACACTGCTGGTCCTGAGGCGAGGTGCAGGGAGCGAGCAGGCGCAAAGCAGATCTGTCTGTACATAGTCCCGTATTCGGCGTTTGCATTTCACGTGGCTTCCCTAACTGCAGGGTACAAATCATTGCGGAGGTGGCAGTACCTGCCCAGTTCCTCAGGACCAAAGCAAAGTGGGGAACGGTGGCGGGTACCCGCTCCCTCCCCTTGGGACCCACAGGCGCCTCTTGGGACACGTGGTATTGTTGCATCCACCGCCAAAAAAGGACTGTGGGAAGCAAACACCAACTGGAAACAAGAGCCAAAATTGCAGTTGCCTTAATCTTTGTGAGGCAGCCTTATAAGAAATCCTCTTGATCTTGCTGAACTGATTTCAAAATGTATCAGAGATTAGGAGTAGGATAGTGGCGGGGAGTGAGACTAGGCTGACCTTAGCATGTACTGCAGAACTGGACTGAAGTCAGGTTTTGCTGAAATCATTGCAAGCCTGCTCCAGGTTAACAGATTTTGCACACCCCGTATGTCCAGGTCTGCCATGATTTCAGTGGGGACTTTGCCTGCATAGGACATGCAAGATCAGGCCGTAGTCACTGCTGGATTGGCTTCTGTGGTGGCGTGGCTTAGATACACTCTTGTTGCATGGTAGTGCTCAGACCAAAATCCCCCATTAATCCTTGGGCTTTCGGCTGTGTCAAGTCAACATGCAGTACCTTTTGGAGCTACGATTAAGGCAGTGAATTCATTGGAGCATACAGCTGGTTTTGACTAAGCACAATGGGACTATGATGGTTTTTTTAAAAGCATTTTATACACACTGTACAGAAATCTTTTGCAAAACCTGTGCATTGAGAAAAGGCTGTGTCCAATTTTTGCAGTATCTGTAAACTAGATGATGATGATGAAGACAATTTTTTCTATCACAGGTTTTCAGAATACATATATTGTATCATATATATAAATATATATATATATATATATAAAGGATCCTGTTCCATTTCTAGCTTCAGAATTGCTTGGCCCAAAGTCCATCTAAGCCTTTCAGAGTGCAGTAGGAGTGGTGAGTTCATCCTTGTGCTTACAGCTTGAAAATCGTTTTCAGTGTTTAAAGTATGTCATTTGTTTCATTTCCAAACTTGTAAATATCTCTCAGCCGCTGTTAGCACCTCATCACCAAAGCATTCATGAGGATATTTTTATGTCCAAAGCCTAATTTGTAATAAAATAAAAAATATTCACAATTAAAACATTTCTCTCTTGCAAGCCAAGTTGCAACATCATCATACTGATGTTACAGTGATGGAGCCAGCCTTAAGTATAACCAACGCAGGGAGTCTGCAGGGACAAATCAGCAGTTCGTAGGCTGGCCAAATCTTCCTCTCTAGCAGTGGGACTAGGAGGGGAAACACCTCCCGAGCTGGGACTTCCCCATCCTGCTGCTGCACCATAAAACTCTACAGCCTTATAGGGTGATGATCAAAGAGATTTTTTTTTTTCCCCTGGTATGCGAGAACTTTGTCTCGGTGCTGAGTGCCATTGCCGTGCCTGTAATGGGAAATGTCAGTTGTTACCAAAGGTTTTCCTAAGGAAAAGGGCTTGATATGACCACGTGTGCTCAGTATAGACTCTCTTGTAAGGGCAAGAGCCAAATTTAATTTACCATCTAAGTAACTGCACTGTGAGCCTGCGACATATCTGCAGGAGCAAAAGCTGTCTTTGCCAGCAGGTGGTGGAGATACTCTGCAAGTACTGTTAAATTCCCAGGGCTCTGCTAGCCCCTTTTTTTGATCCACCTCCAAGCTCAGTTTCATGGCAGGTAGGAGATCTGGCCCTTCTCTTTGTGCTTGCTCTATCAGTATGCTGGAGTGGTCAGTATTTTCCTAGTGGAGAAGAAAGGAGGCACAGCAAAAAAACCCCAACATCCAGCACCGCGTGCGTGCAATACAAGGACAGACCTTGAGGTTGGGGACCCACAGTCAGAAGGGTGAGCCTGGGTGCCTGAGCAGAGTCAGAATCGGTGTATGAGGCTGTGTGGCTGGTGGAGAGAGATTTAGTACAAGGGGAAGTTGTGGAAAGGCTTGAAAGAGACAGTGTTCACAGAAGGCTAAACCTTCTGGATCAGCTAGAACGTATCTCAGTTCCCCTCTGGAGTGCAGCAGCTAATTTTCTAAGCAATCCAGCAGCACCTCTTAGACAAAGACCAGATGCTGGTCCTAAGCAAGAGTGCAAAGTATGTGATTTCTTAGGAACTGAAACTTCTTCAGACAGCAGTCATCAAGGGGCGTCTTTAATTAGCACCAGCCTCAGGTACTTTCTCGCTGCAGGAGACTGTTTGTACTTCCTCCTGTTTGTCAAAGCTGGCTCTTTGTGCTGTGATTGTGCTGCCCTTAAAAAAATGTTTATGGAAGTGTGGCTTATAAAACCCACAGCTTTTATTAGGCCTGTGGGTACAGTTTAAGCCACAGGCTTTCTGCTTGGCATTAATACAAACAAATTCTCATGTATCACATGAAATCTGGAGTTATTTAGCATTTTATTTTCCTACCTCCTGCATTTGCATCTCAAACTGCAACAGCAGACACTTTGGATGCACAGGGGGAAAAAGCTGGGTTGTTTAAGGGAATATTTAAGCCTCTCATTGCTATCAAATAACAGAGAAAAAAAAACCCCCAAAGGCCAAAAGAGGATACATGTTAAGGTATTGGTGCTCAGATTCAAAAAAGAGATTCCTCGTCAAGGGAGAGTTGGAGGTGCTGAACTCTGAAGATTTTGAATGTTATGGGGTTGCTTTCCTTTATGGTTCTGCTTTTTCCATATTCATGTTAGAGAACTCCTCTTCCTGGGCACTGCTCTTCTTACAGTGCATTCAGGAAAATTTGACCCTGCTAGCGCTGCCAGATATGTTTGTGATTATCAGCATTCTTGCATTTTATCTCAAAGATTTCTTTTGCCTGAATAATATCAAGTTGACATGAAATGCTGCCGTATGATAAATACAGAGGAAGTATTTGGGCCTTGCTCTCTCAAGGATTTTTTCAGCCAACCTGTGGCCTCTCTGCAGATCCACCAGGTCCTGTAACTCTGTTGTAAACTGTAACTCTGTTGTAAAGAGATTACAGAACCTCAGTAAGTAGGCCTGGAGTGAGCCCACTCGGTGAGAAGCACCACAGCCAACCCCCTTTGCAGCATTCTCCACTATCGGATTTTTTTGTGCATGAAATATTGCCTGTAACAAACATGGGGAACTCACCGTTTCTCATAAAGCTCCGTTAGGCCTTTACAAGCTCCCCAGAGAGCAGGGAAGATTTCCACCTGCAGCTTTACCACTCAGGGTATTCCCAAGACGGCCAAGTGAAGGCATGATGGTAGCTGCACCCTCTAGCTTCTGCGGCAGCTTCAGACCAGCTAGAATGACCAACAGTAAGACTAGCAACAGAGCACCACAAGCTCGGTGCAGACTGGCACTACGCAGACAGCCACCGCCTCCAGATGCCCTCACGGTGCTCTTACCCTGCACTGACATCAAAGTAGACTTGCTCACAGTGTTCCCCGGCGCTGGGCTGGGTGACAGGCCTGCAGAAAGACAGTAGCAAGGGCCCCAGTGAAACAGAGCCCATGGTGCACAGTGACATATGGTACTCATTATTTAAGATAGCTACCTTTAATGAACGCACGTGGCAACAAGAAACTAACTCGCCTCTCTCTCTCTCCACTCTGCTTGGAGCAGCCAGGCTGGGCCGTTTCACTCTTAGCCATCAAATGGGAAATCTGATTGCCCATGTAACAGTGTCAGCTCCCGTCAGCCGTCTGAAGCACTTACTGCCCCGTGGGTGATCCCCACATCTCCACCAAGGTGCCAAACCCACTATGCACATTACTACAGGGATGACACACATCCAGTCCAGGGCTTTAGACTTTAATATTTTAAAACAATCCAGGCTTTAAAATTTATAAAATTTCTTGCTTCCTACTTCTACCAACAAGCCTTGTTTAGCCTTATTGCCTTTTTATTTAATTTTTTTTTTCAGTGAAATTTATCTTTAAAAGCATTTTACTTTTAAACTAAGTTAATGCTGAGACAAAGTCTGTGCCCTCAACTGACTTGTACAAGTCTGTGGCTTCAGTGGAGTTCTTAGAATTTCTGACAATGCTATTAGGCCTTTGTTACAAATACCGTGAATAAACTGCACATTATGAGCTGACTATATATAACCATACGTTAATACCCTTGCTATGAGGGGACTGCATCAAGTGACCTGGGATAACATAAACTTCAGAGACAGACGCAAAGGCTAGTCTGTATATACAAAGGTCTAACGGATAATTAAAGTGCGCAGGGGCTAACCACCTGGTTTTGTTTCTGTTCTTTTCACTGCTGAGGTAGATTCACCTGTAACACAGGGCTTGGATTTATTTTCCAGCTCATTCTTTCATGTCCCATCACAAAATGGTGCTTTCCCAAGGAAACAAAATAAAATCCCATTTTACTAGGCTGGCTGCACACTGCCATCAAGTGATGAATTCTCGTTCTGGGATCTGTATAGTGGTGAGTGTTAGCATAGCGTCAGGATGCTGAATATTCGCTGTAACTGTAGTCTTTATTATGAAGCTAGTGAAAAACCAACATCTTCTCTACTCAAGCCATATATCACCTTCATGTCCAACTTCTGATGCTGGTGCTTTTACTTCTCTTTCTACCAAACTGTTCAGCGTTGCTCTGCCACTGAGGTCAATTTGCTGATAACTTTTGGAAGGCAAATGCAATAGAAAGTGCAAAAACCCCTTAAATCTCAGACTTATTTACTGAGATAAGAGCAAACAGTTGGAATATATTGATGCTTTTCAGTCTTTTCAACAATCAACTGAAGGAGGAAAAAAGAAACAGTATTGCTAACAGCTCAGCATTTTCAAGGTGCAAAGTAATTCCACAGCCTTAATTATTTCAGTGTATTGCTGGTCTGCCTTAAATGTACCTTCAGTTTTATTGCGAATTTCATTTTGTATGCACACAATGTTGTTTTGTAAAGGTAAGTTTGTAAATATTTCCTTTGTAAGTCTAATCACTCATGTGTACTGTTGTGAGGTGATTACTTGCTGTCCCATGTTGTTATTACTATACTGCAGTATATATGATCATCTACAGATGTAGCTTCAAACTGTGCATCTTCTGTTCTTGCATTCCTATAAATAGAGTATACTAACGATTCGGTTTCTGGGCTTTTTTGATTAAATACGATTGTTCAGAGAAGACCGGGTCAGTCTTATTTCAGACGTACGGCAATCTTCCCGAGGCCCTGAAGACTCAAGAGCTTGCCGATCGCTTTATTCAGCTCCTCTTTTTCAGAGGGATGTTCGCTGGGAACCGGAGCAAGGGTCGATCGCTCCAGCCGACCCTTAGCCTCGCATACGCCAACCTGGAAACCAAGCGGCCTTTCGGGAGCCACCCCGGGGGCCGAAGCAGAAAGCCTCGTGTCACATCACACCCTCCCCGCACCACCGGCTTCTGCTTCCCTGCGGGAAGCGCGGCCGCCGCCCGGGGGGACGGGCAGACCCTGAACGCACCTCCCGCCCAGGCCTCCACGGCCGTGTGGGGCCGGGATCGTGAGGGGACGGGCCCCGGG
>NW_010972437.1:23995855-24007019 GCF_000737465.1 Haliaeetus leucocephalus
GGGGTGTCCCTCTGCCTCTTGCGGGGTACCGGGGTCTCTTGTAGCTGAAGGAGGGGGCGAGGCGCGGGAGCGCTGCCGGGGCCTCTCCAGAGAGCCCTCGCCGGGGCTGGGGCCGCGCTCTGCTGGCCGGCAGCCCGCTGGGTGCAGCCGCCGTCGGGAGAGCGGCCGCCAAGTCTGTGAAGGAGAGGGGCTTTCCACGCGTTTGCGTCGCTTCCCTTGGTAACGCATCTGTTTAGTCACGCTAGTCTGGCTCTTAAAAAGAGGTCTGGCTTTCTTTTTCAGGTTGCAGCTCTTCTCTTCCAAACAGCCAAAGATGCTGGTCTGGAGTACGACTGTGTGTGCGGCGTTCCTTACACAGCACTGCCGTTGGCCACAATTATCTGCTCGGAAAATCAGATTCCGATGCTTATACGGAGGAAGGAAGCAAAAGACTACGGTAAAAACCTTCAAATCAACAATTCGTGTCCACTTGTTGTCTTGTTTGGGAAATGACTTTATATATTTGTGGTTCTGTTGTAATGTACAGCATCTCCATTCCAATTTAAAGGTTACCACCCCAATTCAAAAAGCAGCCCCTTTTCCCCCTAAAATATCCCTCCTGCAGCATCTCAACCTGATCAGGCTCTCCCAGCTGGTTGCTGATTAGGCTGCGGCTTGAATCCAGCCGTAGTAGGTTTGGAGACTCTTGAGGGGTTTTCTTGGTTTCTTTGGTTTTGTTGGGGGGGGGGGGGGGGGGGGCTTTTTTTGTTCCTTTCTTTTCTTCAGCGGTATCATTTTTTCCCTTGGCACCATTACCATGGTTCTGGGTTACTGGCCTCTTCCAGAAACCGAGATTTATAACTCGGTTTCTCTGATATGCTGAGACCAGTGCCACATTTCACTTCCAAACAGAACTTTTTGTGTAGTAACTCTTAAGAGGAACCTTTCTAGTCTCTTTTTCATTTGCCTCTCAAACCCCTTTTTGTTTCGTATCCTGTAGTCCTGCACTCAGTGGGCAGGGTGGACCAGGCGAGAAGCAGTCAGTTCTCTACACAATGAACCATTTATTTGGTTTTAATAAAAAGAAGGAGGAGGGAAGACTGAAGCAATAACCTACCATAGCAGCTGGGTTTCTACATGTGATAAGAGCTATACTCTTCCAATAGTATTTAATTAGAAAACATGCATGTCAAAACTAAATGTTACTCCTGTGTTAGCGTGCCAGGCACAAAGACATTTGCTGTTCTTTCTTGTGAAAGGCAAGTCGATTGTGACAGCAATTAGCTGCCTGGCACAAGGTTTCTGGTGTCACATGGATTGCAAAGCTGTATGTACTCTTGTTCTGTAGGCTGTCATGGTCTAAGCACCGCACTGGCTGCATAATGTTCTCCTGCTGCTTGCTGCTTCCTGGGAAAGCTTGGCATCCTTTGTTGTACCCCCCAGGAGGCCTTTCATGGACGTGTGCCTGTTGTTGGTTAGGGTAAAGGCATTTGGGGTTTTACTCCTTCTAATTGTTCTAACAGGCTTATTAAGCGCAGAATACTGCCTGTGGAAAATAGGGAATATGCTGAAGAGTACCAACGACTTGGCTGCTTTAAAGACATTTTAAATAACCAGAGAAAATAGTTCTGTAATTCTGAGCATTAAATTCACGGCAATAATCAACTTCTGTAGTCATCTTACCCAAAGATTTAAATTTATGCAGTTAACAGTATGTCAGTTTTGTTAATGGAACGTAACTTCTGGAAACATAAAAAAGTATTTTATTAACTTGGACAAGTAACAGTCTTTATGAACTGAATTGCAAGTCAGTGACTGAGCTGTGGTAAGAACTGTGATAACTGGTATCAGATAATAACTAAAAAAATTACCTCTCCATACTGACAGTGAATGTGAAATTCCTAGTCTCTTAAAATCCATTGGTATTGGACTTCAGGATATGTTGCAGCACATGCTTGTATGTGGAACAAATACAATCTTTTACATTAGCATAGCAAGTTAAAGTTTTGATACTTTTAAGTTTTTGGGGGGTCTTTTAAACTTTCTTCATTTAGTGGATTGATTGCCTTTTATTTTTAAGGTACTAAGCGGCTGGTAGAAGGCACCATTAATCCAGGAGAAACATGCTTGATCATTGAAGATGTTGTAACAAGTGGATCTAGTGTACTGGAAACTGCGGAAGTTCTTCAGAAAGAAGGATTAAAAGTCACGGATGCCATAGTGTTGTTGGACAGGGAGCAGGGCGGGAAGGCCAGGTTAGAGGAACATGGAATTCGCCTGCACTCTGTGTGCACGTTGTCCGGGGTGTTGGAGATTCTCCAGCAGCAGGGAGAAGTGGCTGTTGAGATGGTTGAAAAGGTGAAGAAATTCATTCAGGGAAATGTGTTTGAGCCAGTGGCTCAGAACGGTCCTGCTCCTGTCAAGAGACTATGTAAAGAGCTGAGCTTCAGTGCTCGTGCCGAGCTGCCGGGGGTACATCCTATTGCAGCCAGGCTTCTCGTGCTCATGGAAAAGAAGCGAACTAACTTGTGCTTTTCTGCTGATGTTACCAGCTCCAAAGAGCTGCTGCAGTTAGCTGCCATCCTGGGCCCCAGCATTTGTATTCTGAAGACTCACATAGACATCCTGAATGATTTCACCCAGGAGGTAGTAAAGGAGCTGAGAACGCTCGCAGATCAACATGAATTCCTGATTTTTGAAGACAGGAAGTTTGCAGACATTGGAAACACAGTGAAACATCAATATGAAGGTGATTATCATCAGCCTTGATTTACTGTAGCTTTGCTGCCAGTGTGTGTAACTGCAGTGCTGGCACAGGTTGCCAGGAGGGATCGTGGAATCTCTAGCCTTGGGGAAGGCTCAAGGGGGCAAGGCCCTGAGCAACCTGATCTAGCTTTGAAGTTAACTCTGCTGAGAGGGCATGACCTCCAGAGGTCCCTTCCAACCTAAACCTTTTTATGAATCTGTGGTTTGATAGTCATTTTCTGTGCGAAAACGCAGTGTGGCTTCTTAAGGCAGCCTGCTATTGTATGCTTGTGTGCTCATTACGGCTTTCATTAGGTATTGCATCTGCAACTGTAGAACTGTTTACTCGTTTTCTGATCCATATGTCTCTCATGATCTGCATACTGTATTGAAAGACAGCACCTGTGACAGTGGATTTCTAGGTTACCTTAAGTGTATTGGTGAATATTAAAGGTGAGATACTAAGAAGTGTTTGTGAAAAGTAGAACTGAGATATTAGACTTTGTGGTTAGGCAGCTGTCAGAACTGTCTGATGAGACTGAACTTGTAACTGTCAAGCTTCAGTAGTAAAACTGTCTAGTAAAATGTGAATGATTTAGCATGCAGCTTGTTTCATTTAACCCATGTTTCCCATTTAATACATTTCTAATGACACTTTGCCTCTGTCTTTCTATCCATGTTCTCAGGTGGTGTGTTCAGAATCGCGTCCTGGTCAGACATTGTTAATGCCCACGTGGTTCCAGGCTCTGGAGTTGTGAAAGGTCTGAAGGAAGTCGGTCTTCCTCTCCAGCGTGGCTGTCTTCTGATTGCCGAGATGAGTTCCCAAGGGTCACTTGCAACGGGTGAATACACAAAAGCTGCAGTAAGTAGGCAGTCTTGTTTCAGGTTAAAAGCTTGTAAAGTGTTGTGACAGGGAGGGTTTGTGTGCTTCTAATATTTGCACTTCCAAAAGCCTCTCCAGCTCTATGACAGTTTTTTTTCCTGTGGGAGACTCAGGAATCTGACAGAGTGGTGTTTAAAGGTTGCAGCTGTAGGCTAGTCATGTGAGGTGGTCAGAGTTCACACTGAATTCTAGTAAACATGCCAAGTATGTTATTAGCCCCCTCCCCCCCCTTTTTTTTTCTTAAGCAATAAATGTCTAATTAGTTTACATACATTCATTCCATTATTTATAACATAGAAAGAAACATAACATCCGTGTTCCTGGCTGCAAGCGCAGCAAGATCAGTGAGGGGCAAGCCAGCTCTAGGTGACTTGATATTGGTAAGGCATGAACAGGTATTTCATACCCCTGCCTTGCACAGCTTAGTGTGTCAAAGGGTGGATGAGGAACAAGCTTAATTTTAGGTATATCACTTGTAACTGTTTACTGATCTTCTTCAGGTACAGATGGCTGATGACAACTCAGATTTTGTTTTTGGATTCATATCTGGATCTAGAGTTAGTAATAAACCGGAATTTCTTCACTTAACTCCAGGGGTGCAGCTGCAAACTGGAGGTAACTTCTTCTGAAATATTTATAGTCTGTTTGTAAATACAGTAAGTGATCTAGCCTTCAGTGAAAAAGTGGCTTCTGAAGAGGGTTTGGTTGCTGATTCTCTGGTGGGAGGAGTCTGTTTGCCATTATGAGGTGCCTTCTATATTTCTGGGTACGCTGATCCCTTTCCTGGGAGCCCTGAAAGGCAACCAGCAGGCTGCACAGCTTTGTTTTTTATGCCATAAAGCGCAATCCTTAAAACACGTGAAATGTCTTCAGGTAGGTGATAGGTTAGATGTACAACTACTCAGTAGGAGTAGAAAAAAAGATTTTTAACAAATACAGAATTCTAACTGTAACACTGTCGATACTGATATAGATGCAGTATCAATGAATTGGAAGTCTTACACGGACTAAACATGTTATTGCTGAACCAGGTAGGGGACATGTGTTTCTCTGCAATACTTAATTCTTACAAAACCTGAAGTGAAATCACAAGCATTTACGTGAATGTTTGGTGGGTTTGCTTGTTTTAAGAAGGCTAAGGCTTATTTCAGTAATCCTGATTGGTGCTTTGTTGCGAAACTGTTCCCTCTATTGTGACTGGTAAATCACGAAAAAGGAGAGCGCTCTCTGTCAAAGCTGATCTGTGTAATAGGGGATTCGTTGGTTGGAGACACAGTTTCTAGTTATGTTTGTGGATTGTTAGACTGAGAGCTGGAACAGCACACCTGTTCTTTGTTCTAGCACCTCTTTGAAGGTTTTTAGAATATCTTGTTTTGTAGGAACTAAAAAAAAAATGGTGTCTCTATTTCAGGTGATAACCTTGGACAGAAGTACCTAAGCCCCAAGGAAGTTATTGGTGAAAAAGGTTCAGATATCATTATTGTGGGACGTGGCATCTTGTCAGCTTCAGACCGTCTTCAAGAGGCAGAGAAGTACAGGAAGGCAGCTTGGGAGAGCTACATAAGCAGACTTGGTATTCATGCAGAAGATTGAAAGCAGGCCACTTTCCTAGCCAATAAGCAAAGCTGATGGAGCCCCAATCATTGTAAGGCTTCCAGTTAAATACAAAGACACTTCAGCTGGTAGAAAACTGCTCTTGTGGAGAAAAATCTGTACTAACTAAATTATTTTTAATCGCGCTCACACAGATCGAGTTGCACATGCCGTGGTTGGGTTTTTTAATGCGTGAAACGAAAACTTCATGCCCAGTTTTTAGCCTGAATAGCTTTTCTCTGCTGAAAAATGTTGCACGAAACACTCCAAGGGTGTCTGGTTGGCTGTTGTTGCTTTTGTTTCTTTTCTCCACCCTCAAATTCTTTCTGTCTGTGGAAACAGTATTTTACTGTTCTTAATAAACTGCACCTGCAGATCTGACCTGCTGCCCCACTCTCCCAGGATTACTTGACTCTGCTATTTCCAAGGAGCAAGTATGGCTCTTAATCCCACACTGTGAAATTGAATAATGTGTTGTTTAATAAATACTCTTTTTTGCTACTGTTTTCCTTTCATTTGATCTATAACTCTTCCTTCTGTGGGAGTGTGAAATTCTGTCTTCAGGACCCCAGTATTATGAAAAGTCATTCTGGTGTTTGTGACTGCAGGAATTACTCATGATTCTGTTTACAGGAGCTGCAAAGAATTTGTCAGAGCAACTGGTTGTTGCATGCTTAATTACAGTGGAGCTGTTGATTCCTCTAATGAGAAACAAAAATGTACTTTCTGTTTATTGACTTTTTATGACTAGCTGGAATAATTCTAGGAATTACTTTCCACTTTTCATGATGAGTAAGGAGAAGTAGAAATATCTTGTATGACTGGTTTTGAGTAGAAAGGACGGAATAACCTTAAAACTATCTAGTGTATGTGTGGTGGAAATCACCTTGAATTTTCATTGCTATCAAGAAGGCAAAGATGGTGTTGTGGTTCCTGTGCTGATGCAAAGCACACGGAGGAAGCTGGTTCCCTTTGTTAATACAGTTACCTGTAGACTAGGAACAGCTCTATCTAGCCTTGCTGTCTGGGTGTGTTGGGGGTGATGGCTTTACCTTTTCACACTCCAGTCTTGGAAGTGTACTTCCACTCCCCTTGATGACAGTACTGCTTATGGGGCTTAGGAGTTGGTTATTTGGGTGAGAATATTAGAACTTGTTGTATGTGGTTTGTTTTCCATGGGGCTACCGTTTACTTCAGCAGTCTTCCTATGCATCATAATTTACATCTGGAGAACTCTAGCTAGGGAACATTTAGGCTCTCTTAGCCACCTTTCACAGCTGGAACTTGATGAGTGTGTTGTATCTTGTGCAGCCAGCCTGCAACAGTCTGTGAGTCGTCATACTGCACATCAACTTCTAAGAAGTTCCAGTTCTTCAAAGTGAACGGAGGATTTGGGATTTGTTTACTGTGTCATCTTAATTATCTCATGGCCTTGAGGCCTGTAGCAGAAACAAGACTTTCTCACTTAAAATGTTTTGCAGAAAACTGCTTTTTCCACCAGAGGGAGCTGAGACTCTATTTTTCAGGAGAGTTGATGTACTAGCTCTTTTACAGCTAATAGTTTCCGATGATGATACCAACTCTAGATATGTTTAGGATGAAAATCTGTCTGGTTTTCAGCAAGTTACACCCTTGCTGATGCCCTCATTTAAAACAGTAGAGTTTACCAGAAAACTGCCTCAGGCTGGAGTTCAATGTTGTACGTTCACTGTTGCAGTAAAAGTCGAGTGCCGCGATGCGATTCAGTATTTTCCACTAACTGCTGAATCGGGTTAAGCGGGTGGCTGACTTCCATGCAGCTAAATCCCTGAGCAGGCTCTTTGGAGAGCTAGTTTATCAGGCCTCTAGCTGAAAAAAATAGCAACCAGATTTGGAGAGACGGATGTGATCTAATATCCAGCCACTTTTAGACAATACATGCAACTCATTTTCTTAGCAAAACAACTTCTGAGGAACAGATTGATTGGAAAACTTCATTTCACAGTCCTTCATTGTAGACTCAGTAAATCATCCAGAAAGAGCTGTATTTTGGTGTTTCATTTGACACCAATGTTGCAAACATTTCAATTAGCAAAACAAAAACATGTTACCTCCTATATGCATTCTTCTGTCAGAATGATTGTAGTAAACAAGCGTGTGCACTTTCTTTGAGGCACCTGAAAGTGATTAAAAATCCATTTCAAATTAAGGACAAATGTTAATTTCCTTGCTTGCCCCTGCTGCTCGCATTCATCGCATAGTTCCTGCTGTTGATCCCAACTGTTCCTAACATGGGAACTAGGTCACAATTTACAAAACTCATTTGCATCATAATATATGAATCTGAAAGTCTTGCGGTTCATTCTCTGATCTGATCGAGTCTGGGATAGAGGCGTAAGGCTATATTTAAATTACTGGGTTATCACATGACTTACATTATCTGGCAAGTGGTGTTTATATGAAATTGTGATCCTTAATCCACTCTGGAGTATGGTTTATAACAGAATGAAAGGATATCACACTTTTCATAGTGAAATAAGACTGCGATCAAGCGTTGTCAGTGCTTGCAACAGAAAGAAGGCTGACTTGCTGCTGTTTCTGAGCAGTGTAGCGGGGACTGTGAGAGACCAGCACAAGCTGGAACCGTTAAGGAATTGTTAGGTAGCTTTTGATATTTGTATGTAAAGTTCACTCTATCTATCTCTGTCTTGCATGAGGAGTGCTATGTCAAGAGAACCCAGCCTGGGTGTAACTGCATAAGTGCAGTGCTTGACTGAGACTTAAAATTCTTGCAAAATCTTGATACCCCCAGCACTGAATTAAAACCAGCCAAGTTAAATTTTTTGTCCTTAAAAGTATGATTTGTATGTCACAGTATCAACATTGCTTTATTAACTAGTAATTGACAGGTCATATTATAGTTTCCATTGCCTATTCTATGAAAACTTGTTTAAGACTTAATCCCAGAAAAATAACTGAATCACTTCCTTTTAAATTTACGTGGAAAGCTTGTTGCTGTGGATTTTTTTAGCAAGCGACACAAACATTGCATTTAGGGAACGGGACCAAAGGAATGTGAAACACCCAGGGGAAGTTTGTTTTCAGATTTGACTTTTGGAGGTCACTGTCTCACAGAAATGATCTGTTTCAGAAGGCTTGTAACGACTGTGGGCTAGACAGGCTGGATGTTTGGTTTGTTTGTAATCACTCTGTTGGTTCTTGGTTGGTCTGTACCACAGTGGCAAGTACAGCCTCATGTTCGAATGCTGCACCAAATTAAAACTCAGCCTGGTGCCTGCCCCAGCTGCAGGTTTTTCTCTAACTCTCTTAGCAGGCATTTGCTGGCTGGGAGCGGTGACCCCGCCTGCGTGTCCGGGTTGACTTTGTCCTCAGTCTTGGTTCTCTGTTTCTGTATGACCCTTGTCCTCTGAACTTTTTCTCATAAGCTGATGCTATCCACAGTCAGGCTGTGAAAATGCAGGGTTGTAGGTGGAGGCTGGCCAGTACAGAGAACAGGAGGAAGCCCGAGCAAGGCTGTAACTGTGAAGCTCTTGCTTGTAGTATGGTCTCCTGAGCAGAAGTGTGTTGGTATGCCATAGGTTGTGTTTAGCCCAAATAGGTGATGCAGGAGGAGAAGCTAAGCTAGTGCAGTCACTTTTGATCTGTTCCTGAACAGCTAATAGTAGCTATACAGAAGATACTTTCACAAACAGGACTATTTAGATGGGGAAGTTCTGCAGTGTTCCCTGCAGCTGATCATTTCTGCTTTGCTGAGAGGTATCATTTTAGGCTGATGATGGGAGCAGCCATAAAGGTGACCTGGTTATAAGGGGGAAAATATTGAACAGAAGACAATCTCTGCTCAAATACTGACAGAGAAAATGCCTGCCCGCTTAGGAACCAGAAGCGTCCTTGAGGAGTGCAGCTGGCATCTTTGAAGTGCAGCAGGACACCGAGAAACCAGAGACATCCCGAGATACCACTGATAAGTGCAAAAACAAGGAACTGTAACAGCAACTTATCTTCTGGAAAGGTGAAAAAAAAAGTCTGGAAAAGGGGAAAAACATTCTGAGAAAGTGAGCGTTGGTAACTGCTATTGGCTGTTCTAACTCACAGAACAGAAAAACAGTCTGATAAAACAAAAATTGGTCTGAGAGAATAGAAAACATCACCAGTTATTGGTTGTGCCAGGTGGAAAACAGAAGTTAGTAGCATCTATTGGCTGTTCCGGGTGGTGGTGTCCTACGCCCCTTTATGTCTCTGTGATAAAAAAAGGACTTACTTTTTACCCAAAATGCAGCCTCTTTCCTGCACACGAACCCCTGTTCCCCACGACATTTCCTTGGCAGAGCGGACCCTCAGCAGGGACACCAGGCTGACTCCGGCTCCGTGATGCAGCTCATCGTCCAAGTGAGACTTCATCTGTTGTCGCCTGGCCCCGCTTCTGGGATGGGTTTGATTGGCCCCACTGCTGGGGTCGGTTTGAGGAGCACTTGGTACTGGTAACATTTTTATATATATATATAAAAAAAAAAAAAAAAGGCCGGTATGTAAGTAATTATTGATAAGTGTATTTGCTGCTTTACTAGTGGTAATTCTGCAGTAATTTGTAATACTGAAATATAGACTTGCTGCTAATATTAATTGCTGCTGTGGAAATACATTTGCTTTCTGGTAGTAATTTGTAGTAGCTTGTAGTATAGCTATCCTTGTTTTGCCAATTGTAACTATACTTGCCTTGATAGTAGTAAACTGTAATGAAGTAAAGAACATAGGTAATAAATCCTCTGTGTCTTTGTGCATGACGGAGTCCTGCAAACCTGCATATGGTTGCAATCTTTGTGCACCCACAGACCAGGTAACCCTTCTGGGCTGTGGGATTAATTGGTGGCAGAAGTGGGGCTCTGTGATACACAGGTCATGGATGCTTAGGAGAAGGCAGTAGAAGAGCAGCAAAAATGGCAAGAGGCTAAGGGGTGGAAAACGCCTCGATGGGACAGGGATTGGGTGTCTGAGAATGGGTTGAATTTGGAAATGCTGCAAGCAAGCAGAGTTTCAGAAGTGGCAGGACAGTCATAAATGCAAAGCTGAGGATGGCAAGGGGGCTTTCATTGGGCTTCTCACAGAGGTGTTGGCAGCCATGGGCGCTTTGTTTAACACTGCTAGGCAGGAACTGGAACCTTTGCAGTGAGCTAAGGATGCAGAAGCACAAGCAGTTGCCTTTGAAACCCATAGTTTTGTTGCAAACCGATTGCTTAGGCAATTAGAAATGAACCTCAGACCTCCGTCTATACAACAGCTAGAGCAAGAGCCTATGTGCCTGGTCTCAGAGAGCGAGCTCATTGAAAAGATACACATGCTGAAAATGGATAACGAGGAGGAGGGCTTTGATTCTGGCAGTGGGTCTTCCACCCCCGCGTCATTACCTGAGCATCGCCCAGATAACGCTGCCTCCTTGTACCCTAGCATTAAAACTTCCCTGGTACAACTCCCAGCTCCTGCTGGAGAGGAAGGTGCTCCCGCGCTGCCTGGGGTCACAATGACTGCTGCGATTTTTAACGCAGAACAGCTAAGGCAGCTGTCCTTGCAGTATGGCAGAAAGCCCCATGAGGACTGGGTGGGATGGGTGACACGGTGCTACCAGCTGGGGACTGGAACCCCAGTGATCCTTAATCAGACTGACGCCGGACAAATATTCCTGGGAGGAAGCATATTTCTCCTAAACCCCGATGCAGGGGCCAGAGTGAATACCTTCTCCTTGTTATCTTCAATAATACATGCTGTTAGAAAAATGCCGGGACCATGGGGTATCTCCCTCCCCCTCTGGAGTACTCCTGATGGGTTTTCTGGCTGGATGATGAGACTGGCTGCTCAGGAAGTCCTTAAGGGACAAGGGGCAATACTCCGGGACGTGATGGCTGTGCCAGCAACAGCAGCAGGACAACTAAAACTCTTGCAAAATGTACCACCCAAGGAGCCAAAAAA
>NW_010972437.1:24008998-24009210 GCF_000737465.1 Haliaeetus leucocephalus
TGTCTGGGACCTCCCCTGTTGACCAGGATTGCTGATAAATGATGGAGACTGGCTTAGCAAGCACCTCAGCCAGCTCCCTCAGTACTCTTGGATGGATCCCATCTGGTCCCATAGACTTGTGAGTGTCCAGGTGGTGTAGCAGGTCATTAACTGCTTCCTCCTGGATTATGGGGGGTATATTCTGCTCTCCATCCCTGTGTTCCAGCTCAGGG
>NW_010972437.1:24009608-24009919 GCF_000737465.1 Haliaeetus leucocephalus
CATGGGAATAGCCTGGTCCTGAGCCATTAAGACTTCCTTCTTGAAGAATGTCCAGCCTTCCTGGACCCCTTTGCCCTTCAGGACTGTCTCCCAAGGGCCTCTCTCAACCAGTGTCCTGAACAGGCCAAAGTTTGCCCTCCGGAAGTCCATGGTAGTGGTTTTGCTGACCCCCTTCCTTACCTCACCAAGAATTGAGAATTCTATCATTTCATGGTCGCTAAGCCCAAGACGGCCTCCGACCACCACATCTCCCACCAGTCCTTCCCTGTTTGTAAACAGTAGGTCTAGCGAGGCTCCTCCCCTGGTAGGCT
>NW_010972437.1:24010988-24085246 GCF_000737465.1 Haliaeetus leucocephalus
CTGCATATTAGGCCCTCTGTCCCCCTCAGAAGGGAGTTACCTCCAACAATTACCCTCCTTTTTCTCTTAACAGAGGCTGTCAGAATGCGTGGCGCTGACTAACTCAACCTAGGCAGCCCCCTGGATAGACCTTCATCTACATTCTGATCTTCATTTGCCTGGCCCTCAAGTTCCAGAGCCCCATACCTGTTCTGTAAGGGCAACTGAGAAGATGAGGGAGAGTGGGAGGGGATTCTCCCACCTCCCTGAGAAGGGACCTGTATCCATTCGCCTCCATCTCTTTTTTAGGTCCCCTCCTGCCTGGTGGCAAGAGGGCGGAGGATCCTCCACTTCTTGTGGAGCCTCCATCTGCTGCCTCTGCCTCAGTGATGGTAGGATGTGGGTCCACCAATCTATATCCTTCTCGCACTCCCTGATACTTCTTAACCTTTCCACTTCCTCCTTCAGCTCTGCCACCAGGTTTTTGCCAGAAATCTGATGTTTTCTGCCAGAAGCTCCAGGTGAGACCATGCTCCCCAGCTGCAGTGTAGAGTACATTTTGTACATGTGGTCCTGTCCGGACAGACCCAAGAGCTACCGCATGAGCTATTTCCTGTCTGATATACTCGAAGTCTTGTTGTTGCTCAAGGCTCCACTCAAAATAGTTCTTCTTTTGGGTTACTTGAAAAGAGGGCTCACAAGCTGACTATAACCCAGAATATGCATTCTCCAGAACCCCACAAAGCCTAGGGGAGGTTGTGTTTCCTTCTGGTGGAGACATAGTTGCTATCTTGTTGACCACATCCATAAGCACATGATGGCGTCCATCCTGGCATTGTATTCCCAAGAACTGTATTTCCTGTGCAGGTCCCTTGACCTTGCTTTTCTTTATGGCAAAACCAGCTTTCAGAAGAATCTGAATTACTCTTTTTCCCTTCTCAAACACTTCTGTTTTGTTGCCCCACATGATGATGTCACCAATGTATTGTAGATGTTCAGGGGCATCACCCTTTTCCAGTGCAGTTTGGATTAGTCCATGACAAATGGTAGAGCTGTGCTTCCATGCCCGAGGCAGTGGATTCCAGGTGTATTGGACACCTCGCCATCTGAAAACAAACTGTGGCCTGCACTCTGCTGCCAAAGAAGTTGAGAAAAACGCATTGGCAATATGTCAGTTGTAGCATACTACTTGGCTGCCTTCAACTCCAGTTTATGTTGGAGCTCTAACATGGCTGGTACAGCAGCACTCAGTGGTGGCATCACTTTGTTCAGGCCACGATTGTCTACTGTTAACCTCCATCCTCCATCAGACTTCTGAACTGGCCATATGGGGCTATTAAAAGGCGAGTGAGTCTTGCTGATGACTCCTTGGCTCTCCAGTTGATGAACCAGCTCATGGATGGGAGCCAGGGAATCTTGGTTTGTGCAATATTGCCGCTGGTGCACCATCCTGGTAGCAGTCGGCACCTGCTATTCAACTTGCAGCAATCCCTCAATGAAGGGATCTTCCGAGAGGCCAGGCAGGGTAGATAGATAGCTGTTTGATCTTCTCTGAGTTCACAGTGGCTACACCAAAAGCCCGTCAGTACCTCTTTGCAGCCTTGAAGTACCCTCTCCTGAGGTAGTCTATGCCAAGGATACAAGGGGTCTCTGGGATGCTCGCAATGGGGTGCTTTTCCCATCTGTCCCCTGTTAAGCTCACGTCAGCTTCCAACACAGACAATTCTTGGCATCCCCATGTCACTGCAGAGATCCAGATGGGTTCTGTGCCCCTATATCCTGATATCACCAGCATACACTGTACACCAGTGTCTACCAAAGCCTTATACTCCTATGGGTCTGATGTGCCAGGCCATCAAATCCACACAGTCCAGTATACCAGGTCATCCCTTTCCTCCTCCTGGCCAAAGGCAGGGACGCTCTATTCCTGTTCCTCATCAGAGTATTCACTGTCTGACCCTTGCTGTGCCAGACCAGAAGTCCCCTCACCAGGATCAAGGGAAGTGATTTCAGTTCTTCTATGTCTGGGAGATCGCCAATTGCCTTCTTGTGTCTCTACAGCACCTATGCTGGCAGCCTTCTTGGGTGACCCCTTCTTAACAGCTGTCTTCCCTCTCAGTTCACATACGCGGGCTTCCAGCTTAAAGGTGGGTTCACCATCCCACTTCCTCATGTCCTTCCCCTGGTCATGCAGGAAGAAGCAGAGTGCACCAGGCAGTATGTGCCTGGGCTTCCCTTTCCCCCTGACTGGGGTAGGAGAGGAGTGATTTCTTGGAGCGCCCCTAACAGCCAAGGCACTGTCCTGTAGGGATGAGGAGATACAGAGATTTTCTTCAAAGTTTTGGAGCCAAGATGACACTTTCTCCACAGTTGGTGTTTCCATATCTGGGCAATACATTGCTGCCCAGCTGTTAGAATATGACACTGGGGCACCTTGAATCACCTTCCTCCACATGGCCTGTGTGCATAGAACATCGTCTGGATCTCTGGAGACCTCATCGTCATCTAGATCACTGTAGATGACTTCCAGCACTGCTAATTCTCTCAGGTACTGGATGCCTTCATCTGCAGTAGTCCACTTTCCTGGGGAGATCTTTCTTGAATGGGTATCCTGCCCTCACACTTGAGAGGAGCCATCTCCAGAGATGCAAATTACTGCCTCTTTTCCAAGTCCTCTCGCAATTCCCCAGTTTCTAGCAAGGGATCTCAGCTGTTGGACTTCCTTACCTTCCAATTGCTGACTGTCAGCCCCATTATCCCAGCATTGGAGCAGCCAGGCAGCAATCCGCTCACCGGGCTGGCAGTTGTAATCTTTCTGCATGTCTCGCAGTTTTGATGAGGTCAGGGAATGGGTAGTTTCTGCTTCCTTTCTGAATTCCCTCACTCCTTCCTCCAATTTCTTGATCAAGCCTTTCTTCTTCTTCCTCCTCTGTTACTAATCAATGATATGGACCCATTGCTCTCCTTGTCCACCGTTTCTTTTTCGTTACTGGGGCAATTACTATAATTGTTGTTGTTTGGGTCCCTATCTCAACCATCGTGTCTTCAGATGCAGTTTGGATCCCTGCCCCAACCACAGTCCTCTGAGAGTACTGGACTCTGGGCTCAATAGGCACAGGCCAGGCCCCAGTACAGTGCTAGAGGCTGTTGGTTTTCACTGGGGTAGGCAAGGCACCCTTCTGTCAGGTGGCATGTCAGTTTGCCAGGGTTTCTTGCCTGTTCAGGTGTAAAGTCCCAGGTTATGGGAGGTGAATCCTAGGAATCTGCCCAAAGCCTTCCACACACCCTGCCACCCAGGGACTGGCCCCTCAGGGCACATTTCAGTATCACCTCACCCAAAAGTTGTCTTCTTTTACACCGGCATGAGACCAGATTCCACAAAACCCATAATATGCCAACAGTATTAATTAGTAGTATTAAACAGCTCACATAAAGGTAAACAAGGACCTTGGCAGCCTGAATAATAAAACCATCCACATCAGTCCCAGGTAGGGAGAGGGAGATGTATTCCCTCATCTTTTTCACAAGATAGCTACCCCAGCACAGTAAGCCATCAGTGCCAGGGCAAAGCGCATAGCCATTATTTGTATTAACATGTTCCCAAGCTCAGCAAAATAAAGAGGTGAGCAGTGCAGCCAACAAACTTCATGACCCGCACAGAAGTTTGCCACTTAATAACTTCTATAAGCTATAGCAGGCTTAATACAAAACTGCCATTGTCTCATGCCGCACGTTGGGTGCCAAAAAGGACTGTGGTGGGTTGACCTTGACTGGATGCCAGCTGCCCACCAAGCTGCTCTATCACTCCCCTCCTCAGCAGCACAGGGCGGGGAGAAAAGAAGATGGAAAAAAACCTCATGGGTCAAGATAAAGGCAGTTTAATGAAAGCAAAAAACCAAAGGTTGTACATAAAAGCAAAAGAAAAGAGTTTAGTCTTTACTTCTTATCAGCAGGCAATGTCCAGCCATTTCCCAGGAAGCAGGGCTTCAGTATGCGTAGTGGTTTGTCTTCCAAGACAAATGTCATAAAAAATTAATGCCCCCCCCTTCCTCCTTTCTCTCAGCTTTTATTGCTGAGCAGACATCATATGGTGTGGAATATCTCTTCGGTCAGTTTGGGTCAGCTGTCCCGGCTATGTCCCCTCCCAAGATCTTGCCCATGCCGAGCCTACTGGTGAGGGGGAAAATGTTGGAGAGACAGCCTTAATGCTGTGCGAGTACTGCTCAGCAGCAGCCAAAACACTGGTGTGTTATCAACACCTTTCTAGCTACCAATACAAAGCACAGCACTGTGAGGGCTGCTATGGAGAAAATTAACTCCATTTCAGCCACATCCAATACAGAGGGGAATTGACAGTACAAGATGCAAAGGCAACGGGGTGCTGAACCCAGCACTAAAAGATGGAAAATTAAAAATGGAAAAGATGGAAAACTAAAAGATGGAAAATTAAAGGAAGATGCTCGATCACCAGGTTGACAAGCATCTCATTTCTAAGCAATGGATATCCAAATTACCTGATATCCAAAAGGAATGAAGCAGTTCTGTTTTTCTTTCAGGTCACCCTAACTGCAACATCAGAAATGGGAAATGCAGATTATTCTCCCTGAATTTTGGTCCTACCTTATGCATCGTACTGATTTGGCAAGTTGGCATGAAATGAAACAAAGTCATGAGCACTTTTTTCTTTCTTACAATTGTTATAATATAACAATATACACAGTGATTGGATCCTATCTAGTAATTACTATATTGCTCGTTCCCTTATCTCAAGAATGTAATAGCAATCACATTTTTCAATTTACAAATACAAGTTCTCAAGTGGGCAATGAATTGGATTGTTGGTATTGCTTACACCACCCTCAATCATTAGATGCCAAATTTTGGTGGTTAGCAGAACCTGTCCCTGAAGCACCTTGATCTCAAGATTTGACATTTAACTTCCAACACAACCATTACGCTGTAGGTAATCAGGGCAGAATGTCTAAACCCACAGTAATGAGGCCATCTAAGTTCCTCAGTTTGTACATGCGCCGTTTCCAAACTTGGGTGTCACTGAATTAGAACATGCTGTTACTAGTATTTCTGCTACACTTGAGATTACCCAAAATGCTACTGTGGATGTTTTAAAGAACCTACAGATGAAGATTAACTCACTTTTACGATTGGCTACTGTCACAGGTGAATTATTAATCATTGTTGTGTGGTTAACTAAAAGGGTTTTATTAATGATTAAATGGTGATCAAATGGTAGTTAATTGATGATTTAATGAAAATCAAATGGTAATCAAATTATGACTGAGCAATAATTTAATGTTAATTAAATAGTGATTTAACAATGATCTGACAATGATTTAAAAGATGATTTAAACAGCATTTAGACGATAATTTAGACAATTTAAGCAGTGGTAAAACAATCTACTACTTACTACACTTCTAATAATTAAGCTAGAGATGGATATATGGATGTTGCTAGCATACAATATACCTTTAGGCCTAATGTAAAATGTCGCTTACTCGTTATAGACATCAGCTGCTGGGTAAGGGGTGTCTCAATCTTGAGCAGTAACCTTGCTCCCTGCTCAAGGGGAGATCACCTCCGTGCAGCCTGCTGCCACGCAGCAGAGCTCAACGGGCTCACAGTTTGCATGGCAGGGCTGATTCCAGTCAGTCAGGGCTGCTTGTTGGTGATGCCTGAACCAAGGTACTGCTCACTCAGTCCCAGTGGGCACACCTGACACAGCTACCCACGTTCACTGGGCCGTGGATTATCTTTTAGGCTCCCAAAGGGGTATTTGTGTGTTAATGAATAGTACCCATTGCTTCTCCACTAACAAAGTCAAACAAATCGAATATGAAGTGGAGTTCATTCAGCAACACGTCCACCAAATAGCCCAAGAGCAGCCCCTGCCCAGGGCCGGCCGTGGCCGTTGTCTTAGGTGCCAGACCCTGCAACACGGGCACGGCACATCTCAGAGACATTAGCTCTCATCCTAGCTGTAGGATTTGTGCTTTTCGTATCAAAGGACTGCCTGTATCACTTTTATCCAAACCGGTACTGCACACTTGTGCCTCAACCAACAAACCCTCTCAGAAGTTGCAACAACTTTGGGCCCGACACAGCCATGAGTCTCCTCCACCTCACGCATTAGGAGGCAAGAGAGACGCAGCAGGCAGGGTGTAGTCTCACTCCTAGTGACCCATCAGTGGTCATAGGCCAAGGGGTGGAGTGATGGGAACAGCCATAAGGGCAGTCTGGTTATAAGGGCAAAAATATTGAACAGAAGAAGACCTCTGCTCAAATACTGATGGAGAAAATGCCTGCCAGCCTGGGAACCAGAAGCATGCTTGAGGAGCACAGCTGGCATCTTTGAAGGGCATCTGAGTACTGAGAAATCGGAGACATCTCGAGATACTACTGATGTGAACTACAAAAACAAGGAACTGTAACAGCAACTTATCATCTGGAAAGGTGAAAAAGAAGTCTGGAAAAGGGGGAAAACAGTCTGACAAAGGAAGAGTCAGTAACTGCCATTGGCTGTTCTAACTGGCAGAACAGAAACAGAGCTTGGAAATAGAAAAATTCATCCAAGAGAATAGAAAACTTCATTTATTGACCGTGCCAGGTGAAAAATAGAAATTTGTAGCATCTATTGGCTGTTCCATGTGGTGGTGTCCTCCAATCTCATATGTCTCTGTGATATAAAAAACGATTTACTTTTTACCCAAAATGGAGCCTCTTTCTCTGAGAAATGCCTGAGTACAACCCCCGTTCCCCACAACACTTCCTCGGCAGAGCGGACCCTCGCCAGGGATGCCAGGCTTACTCCAGGCTCCGTGATGCAGATCATCGACCCAGAGAGACTTTGTCTGATTGGCCCCACTTCTGGGATGGGTTTGATGAGCACTTGGTACCGGTAACATTACACATATATATGTGTATATATACACACAGGCATGCATGTAAGTAATTACTGGTAAGTATATTTGCTGCTTTACTAGTGGTAATTCTGTAGCAACTTGTGATATTGCAATATAGACTTGCTACTAATATTGATTGTGCTGCTGTTGAAATTTGCTTTCTGGTAGTAATGTGTAGTATACATATACTGATCATAAGTGTACTTGCCTTGATAATGATGACCTGTAGTAAAATGCAATAAAGTAATTTCGGAAATTAATCCTCCCTGTTCTTGTGCATGATGGAGTCCTGCGAACTCATGGATGCAACCTTGGTGCACCCACAGGCTGGGTAACCCTTCTGGGTCATGACAGTCAAATGGAGGAGTTTCTGTTGGGCATGGAGAAAGGGATAGGATGAAATCAAACCCTGTGTCTCTATTGTATTGTATTGTTTTAGCTTTTTGAAGGCCAGTAGTGAAGACGAGGTAGAGGAAAAACAGTCAATTCCAGTTCAAAGTGTGTTCAGATGCAGAGATGTTGCTGGAATACAGGGGTCAGGAGATGCTGCTGGGCTGCAGATGTAGTCAGTTATCTCACCTTGGTATTTCTTTCCAGGAATCTTAGTGACCCTGTCCTCAATACACTAGCTCCTTCTCTTCCCACGCAGCTGGATAAATGCAAGGTTAAACAGTTTGAAAAGTGTGAAGCATTCATCCTCCAGAGCTTGGGCTTAAACTTCATCTGTTGAGCACCTTCTTGCTCCACTGGACAGGGCAAAGGGGATGCAAAGCGGGCGTGCCTCACTCCAGCAAAGGGTGCATCTCCGCGGTTAACAAAGCAAATACTGCTGCCATTGGCCTTGACTTTTCCCAGGGTGTGATGTGATGCTCTCTCCCCTAGAAACACCAGCAGCGCAGGGAAAATGTGCTAGTGAGCCTCAGTCCCCGTGGCCACGCAGCAGCAGCCGCCAGCTGTGGCTGGGGAAACAAGAGGAGCTGATGTTGCAGTGGCATCCGGATTCCTGCTTGGCCAGACAAGCACTGACATTTTTCCATCACATGTGACCCATTAATGCCTTCTGCTGTAGTTTTCATTCAGGAATGCTAGCTGTGGTCAGACTGCCTGTATTTACAGACACAAATAAACCGCTGCTGACTGAAATACACCATTCCCATGACTGTGCTTGGCACTAACCTTGCACGGGTAAAGGCAGATCTGCTTACACGGTAAAGCAAAGCCTTCTTGCTCTTAGCATCACTTCCTTCTTTTTTTTTTAGATCCAGCCTTGTGGAGAAGCTAAATTTGGGGGGAGGCAGAGCCTAGAAAAATTAGAAACAAGATATTGGTTTTTTAAATTTATTTATATAAAGTTTCTGTGCTACCTTCTGACAGTAGAAGTGACGTGAAGAAAGCCTGACCTAGAGACTGAAGCCTTCCTGCACCCAGGCATGGCAGCTGCTGTTCCCACGGGACAGGCACCCGTGGTCGTGCTCTGTGCCTCCTGGCCCAGTGCCACGGGCAGCAGGATGCTCTTTGCTGACAGCAACCAAATCTATTTCCTTCTTTTTGCTACACTTTCTTGGGTGCCTGCTCTTGGCACCCTTCCCTTACCTACTCGTTCCCCACATTACTCCCTGGCTACTCTGCAGACCTGTTTGCTGTACGACTGAGTCTCCCCCTTGCAGGGGATGGAGGGCACTGGTTGTCCCGTCCCCAGGCACTTTCTCTCCTCCAAACCACCCCTTAGCAATGAGTCAAACTTCATGTCCCTAAGGCTGCCTTGATTGTCAGGTCTCTCAGCACTAACGCAGCAGCGTGCTGGGAAATGCCAAAGCGTAAAGGTAATCTGCAAGGGAAAGGGTGGCAGAGGGGCACTGCCTATGCCTTTCCTTTCAGAGTGCAAAGGAAGAAAGCAAAGGGTTTGGGTTTGGTTTTAAACTGCTTTGTCCCTTGCAAATTAACTGCAGCAGAGCTGTATTCAGTGTTTGCTGCTTTGGGTGGCAAAGCTAGTTTAAAACGTTCCTGTCCTTCCTTTCCCTCCACTTTCCTTCCTGCTCCCCCTTTCCATGCCTGGGGCAGTATGGCTTGTGTGAGACAGTCACATGAACCAAGCTAAAACTTGCTCTGTCTACTCGTGATGGTTATTTTTTTTCTGTTTTGTGTTTTTCTTTTGTGATAGCGATGAAATCTATCTTGCCAGCCTGGCACTAGGCAGTGGGATGGTCACAAAAACCGAATTTGCCCCATGGATGCCCCTTCCCAGGCAGCAGTATTAGTCCCAGCTATTCAATATGCAACATCTTAGCCCGCAAACTTTAGCCGGGGCTTCAATATTGTGTAAGAAACATGGAGCTCTGAAGAGCTGGCCCTCTGCAGTGCTCAGGCTTTTCTTATCGCTGGTGCTGCGGGGAGGAGGCAGCGCAGCCCCCAGCTCACACAGGGGTGGGTTACAGGGAGGTACAGTACCAGCATTTAACCAGAGCCTGTCCTTCCTCTTTTTTTTAGGATGTATGCACCCTCCTCCCCTGCTAGGGCAGATTTAGTGGAATCAAGTGGGAAGACAGGGTACAGATTTCATTTATTTGGGTTTTTTTTTACTCCACCTGATCAGTGCCAGTGCTGCCAATGTGCCACTTGCTGCACTCCTAAAAAAAAAAAAAATTAAAAAAAAAAAAAAATCCCCATTTTGAGCTATTTTTAGTGTGGTCTGCTGCGTTTCTTCAGTGCTGCTGGTAGGAGGAGGGGGACTCATAAAGTTCTTGAAGGAGAGCTGTTTATACTGAGCAAATAAGAGCTTCTGTTTATAGAGGCAAAAACAAATAAAAAAAAATAAATCCGGAAGGATGGGCCCATGGCCCTTTTCCAATGAGAAGAGCAAGTCAAAACAATGAACACCATTTGTTTTTTGCTTTTCCCTGGCAAGCTTCCTTCAGCTGACTATTGCACGATCTGTTCAGGGTGAAGAGAAAAAAAAAAAAAAAAAAAAAAAAAAAAAAAAAGAAGAAAAAGAAAAGCAAGCAGTAGCAATTGCTCCGGCTTCTCTCTGCTGCCAGCGGCTGCAGCCCCACTGCAGTCTGTGTGGGTTTAAAGCTGCAGCTGTCAGCCAGGGTAACCCAAACCCCAGCTCCAGAGGAAAACAGATGGGGCTGGGGTAACAGTTTTGGGGGAAAAAAACCAACAAAAGCAAAACAAGATGTATGTTGTGAAGCAACAACACTGGGTTTTATCCAGCTCCCTTTCCAGCCAAAAGCTCAGGGCTCCCCTGCTTTTCCAGCCAGGCGCCGCTGGACCCCACAGCTCTAGTCCTCTGGTAAAAAGAAGTCAGAGGTCTGGATGAGCTGCTGTGTGCTCCCAGCTGCCTTCCTGCAGGCACCCAGGCCGGACGCCTACTTGCACATCCCAGAGAATGTGTGTTTAATTTAGTTTCCTCAGCCTAAACTCCCATTTCCCTTGGGCTCCCACCAGTTTCCCGTCTGTTTAACACCGCCGGCACCGAGCAGGAGCTCCTTGTGGCACTCCCCACCCTGGGTCAACACCAGGGTATTAAATCAACATACCTTCTGCGGCAGTCACTGCGGCTCCAGCTCCTATTTTTATAGCCATGTTTTGACCGATAAGGCTCTATTAATAAATCAATCAGGCAGCACCACTTGTGCTTGCAGGAGCAAGCCCCTGTTCAGTCTGTCAGTGGGGTCTCAGCAAGGAAACAATGAACTCTACTCACAGCATCATATATGCACAATAGTTTTATTTTGTTTTTTTTTAATATAAAAAAATTCCTAAAGACTGCAGAACTCTTGTACCCTAATTTCTTACAGAAATGCTTCCAACACCCTCTTCTTTTTAAGCTAATTCCCCCCCAACAACTTGCAATGGCGTGGGTTCCCCTGATTTTTGACCTAGTCACCCTTTCTAACGGGATATGTCTAAAGCTACAATATGGCACTTGGTTGACTTAGTTGGCAGGTTTAATACATCCAGAAAGCTGGGGTATGGAGCCGCACACGGCTCAGAGTCCATCAGCACAGGCGGGGAGCCTGCCTTTGCATCCGTGCCTCCAGAATGAACCAGACTTTTCTCCTTACTGTGCAAATAACAGGCTTTGGTCATCGACCAGTCCTGTCGTAAGGGATTCTCGCCCCTGAAGAGGATCCCATCTTCAAGTGGGGAAGCAGCACATACAGTCAAGCAATTGTCCACAGCAGTCCCAGGCGCCGAGACCCCATCAGTCAACTGTACCGTTGTAAGACTTGTTGAGCTTGTTGAACGTGAACTCTACGTTATGCGTGGAAATAGGCTTTCGGTAGAGAGGATTGGATGCCTTTGGAGAAATGAGCGGACAAAAAGAACAAAGGTGAGGAACAAAATCCATGTCATGGCAAAAATGTGTATAATCCCCCCTTCCTGCACCCATTAATTTGGAGATAGCGCTGCAATTGGCTTTGACTGAACTGTGTGTTCAGATCCAAAAGCAGTTTGTCCATCAGACCCACCTTCCGTCCCATTTACAGGCACAGGTGATGCCCTCAACCGCTGGCAACCCCACCTAAAGTCTCCCAGAAGGGCTCCCTCATAGACCTGACCCACCTGTCCGCCGCCACAGTCAGAGCTTGGTCCCCACTCCCCGACATTCTTCAGCCCTCCAGCACTGATCGGAAATACATGATGAAACCAAAGGCTGGGCATAATTTTGCAAATATTTGTAAATTGCCAAGGGGCAGAGCAGTGCAATGTGCCGGTCCCAGAACTCCTGCTGCGTGGCACCGCAGGGCACGAGCACCCGCATCCCTCGTGCCTGCCACCCTTCTCCGTCGCTGCAGAGCTGTCTGCTGCAGGCGCATCCTGACAGCCCCCCCGTACCCCAGCAGCACCTCCATCCCAGGCTTACCATTTCGTATCTGGCCCGGGAACGTTCGCTCTGGAATCGGTCAAACTCCCGTCTGTCGTGAATGGTGACAAGCAGCTTCCAGAGCCCCAGCAGGATGATGCCGATCAGCACCACGCTGCCGATCACTGCCAGCACGATCGTCACGGCGCTGGGGGCTGAGCTGCATGCTGGTAACAAGGGGGAGAAAGTAATTAGCTCCGGTGAGAGTGTATCCTGGATCAGGATACTGGGATGTAATGACCTGGACCGTAGCCACTGAGCAAGTGACCTCAGGGCAGTGCTAGCAGCAGTGACTAAATTAAAAAAAAGCAATGGTACTCTCTGAAACCAAAGGAATTTTTTTTCTAATTAAATAAGTTCCTGGCTAGAAGCAGGTCAAAGGCACAGCTCTCATGGATGTCACCAGAGCCAGGATGTCACATAGCGCTTCAGGGGAAGACCAGTGCTGCAGTTCTGCCGTCCAACAGTGACACCTGGTTTTAATGCTGGGTGACCATATGGCACACAGAGGGTTAAGGTGCCTCTGGCAAAAGCCAGCTCAGCTTCTGGCCCACATGGAGACAGGTGATCACTAGGCACTTTAAATAGGTACATTAACTGTCAGCTAATCAACTGGTCTTTCAATTAAGTGCTAGCCGCAGCACAAATGAAATAAAACGTGCGGTATCTCAGTCTTTCCCATACTGGCCTGCGCCTCAGAGGACCGGAGCAGATTGCGAGAAGCTACTGCTGGGTGCTTGCCAGCTTGTCCTGCAACACCACGTGGGGTTTTCTTTGAGAAAGTGATTTGCACGTGATTAAAATAATGCTGGGAAGCACAGCTGTCTGCGGCAGCCTGGGGAGGGGAGCAGGGACACAAAGACCTTACGCTGCCTGCCTGGACCGGAGCTAGCTCTTGGGTAATGCAGAAATCCATAGGTGGTGTGGGGCTTTCCTAACATCCTGACTTAACCAGCAGCAGGTGTCCCCTTCTGGTTTTTTTTGCTCCCAGTGGCTCTATCTCCAAATCAGTACATGGCATGCTTTTTGCTATGTAAATAGGCTGAGTTTAATTTCAGCATCCCAAGCTGGCTGAAAGCCCTTCAGCCACTTGCTAGCAATGCTGTGGCTCAGGTGCTTTCACTCTCGGAGTCCTTTTTTACTAAGTTGGGAGCACCTGGAGCTGGATTTCAGCACTGTAAAACATTTTATTTTAAATCCTCCTGGTTCATCTGCTCAAGCGTGCCTTTCTGCAGCAAGTGAAATCAGCCTCTCCACAACCCGCCAGGCTCCCCAGCAGCCCATCACCTCTCCCGAGGCAGCCTGTGCTATTAAAAGCAACCCAAGGGAGGGCCAACCTGGCTCTTTGAGGACGGTGAGGTTGGATTTCCCACTGGCAAGCTCTGAGTAGGTGAACTTCATGACGCAGTTGTTCACTGGGTAGGCACAGAGGATCGCATTCGGGTCATCCGTTTCTGGAACGAGAGGCAGAGTCGCAGAGTTTTATTTTGTTTTTTGTATTAAAAAATAATCCTAAAGACTGCAGAACTCTTGTACCCTAATTTCTTACACAAATGCTTCCAACACCCTCTTCTTTTTAAGCTAATTCCCCCCTAATAACTTGCAATGGCATGGGTTCCCCTGCTATTGAATTAGTCACGCTTTCTAATGGGATATGTCTAAAGGTGCAACATGGCACTTGGTTGACTTAGTTGGCAGGTTTAATATTAAGAATTATTACAGTTCTCCCCTGCAAGCTGAGCAGGGCTTCCCACGGGTGCCTGGGAGCAGAGGAATGGGGAGTGACCCTGCAAAGCAACAGAGTTTGATCACCATTCACACAAATTGTAACTGAGCAGTGTCCAGACTTACTGCTTGAGAAAATGTGGCATTCGGCAAGCATTGCATGGTAAACAGATGCAACTTCACACATACACACACTCTTCCTTTGCCCAAGTCTGCTTTGGCAGTAAATGCCGTTTTCTTCTTAATTTGCTAAATTTCTTGAAGAGTGGAAGCTGAAGGGAAAGAGAGGGGCACAGACTCAGCCTGCGAGGGCATGGACGGGGCCAGCCGCAGCAGCAGCCCATGGCTGGCTCCTGCTCCAGCTGTGCTGAACGGCTCCAGCTCCGGAACGGTTGAGAAGTTTGTTTTTAAAGAGGGAGATAGAAGAGAAAAATGGGGAGGGGGAAGGGGAGAGCTGGTTGGAGAGGAGGATGCGGAGATGGGGGAGTTGCAAGAAATGAGAGTACTTGATTCCCATGGCCATTATGGGCACTGTTTGTTTGCCCATTTAACATACCGTAGCACCAGGCAGAGCCTGTCGCTGCTCTGGTCACTGTAAGATGCTTCATGAGGAAGGCTGCTTCACAAAAGTCATTACAAAGTTTCAGCAAAGCCATCATCTGAGGTTTGCAGCTCTAGCTTTAGGGGTGATTTCAGCAGAGCCACCACCCGGCGTGGCCACAGCTCACGGGGCGTCCCTGCTGCAGGGACAGTGCTGGGAGGGAGATGGGGCAACATCTCCAGCCATGCCAGGTAGCTCTGCAGGAGCACATCTTTGTATGCCTGCATGGGCTGAGAGTTTCAAGGGAGAGGAAGGGATTTGGGCACCCAGTACTGTTGGCTGGCAAAGAGGTGACCTTGGCTTAGGCACCTGGAAAACACTTCCCACAGCTCTCCTCCTCATTCATGTCTGTCATGCTGAAAAATGATCGCGTTAATGACCATCGCTATTCCAGCCCCTTATCTCTCTCCTGTGTGTTTGTCTTTCCTTTCAATGCCTTTGACCTGCTTTCAGTCAAAAGATTAATACACACCATTTCAACAGCTCTGAGCCCAGATGCAGCTGCCCCTCTGGTGAGTTCTGATGAGGTTCCTGGTGTGAACAAACCTCAGCTTTTCCTACCTTGGGATGGGAAAACCTGCCCTACCTACACAGTGGTATCAAAGGCAGGGCTGGAGAAGTGGTGATTATTACAACTCGAAGTACTAATTAGATTAATATAGATAAAACTTCCATGTTTCTTGGCTAATGCCCTTCTGAGTTGAGCAGCAAATCTTAGTTCCTCCAGTCCCAGCTGCTTTAAATCCCATCCTTGCACCATTATTCTGCTAGAAGATAGTGATTAAAGTCTCAATAGTAACGATCTCTGTTGGTCTTCACTCAGTTTCAGAGCTCACACGTCCACAGAGAGAGGTGTGATGGCCCCATCGAGCTTTCAGGTCCACTGATGTGTGCTGTTGGCAGGTTCAGCTCAGCGCTGGACCTGTCATGCTCCTGTCGTGTTGAAAGCTCCTGTCTGGAACCATCAGGAATGGAAATGTAATACTGCAGAAGCGAAGGAGATCCTGCAGAGTCCAATGCAAGTCATATAAGCCTCCCAAAAGGCATCATTCTGGCTCGCAAGTCCAACGATAGATGCCTCTGCTCTACAAAGCTTTGAAGCTAAAAGGCACTTGGGATCTTCCAGGGTGTGTTCATTGCAATTAGATATTTAAGAAGGTCCCATCCTCCACTGCCAGGACAATGCAGACCTATGTCTTCTGTGACAAATATCAGCGTTTGGCCTCTCAGCAGGGACTTTTAACATGTGCTACATAACACAAAAGCACTTGAAGACCAGGATTTGGCTAAGTCTGCCTGTTAAGAAGTCCTTAGTCCCCAAGCACTTTCTCTAGGAGTATTTTGCTTTACCTCTTTCTCTAGCAACCCAGATCTCCAAGCTGCAGAGTGCCCTGAGCTCCCAAGAGCTCAGCACCACCTGCAATCTGACTGCAGTAGTTCAACAGAAGAATAAGCGTAATTCCCCAAAATGTCTTAAAACAGAAATTTGGCTGTGTTTTTCTCTGAAAGCCATGCGGGGGGTTGGCAAACCACAGCCCAGCCTCACCTCCCAGGGCACAGTCAGCACAAAAGCTGCCTTTGGCATGGTGCAACACCCAGGCAGGAGAGTTGAGCTTTAATCCCCAGTATTTGCTGGCTCCTAAGAAATGCAGGCCCGTCAGGCATCAGAAAAGAGCTTCATGTGGTTTGGAAGTGCCTTGTGACCTCTCGCAGTGTGCTGGTGTAGGTACACTCCCCGCTAAACTGCAGGGAGGATGGAGAGAATGAGAGCAAGCCTCCCAAAGGGAAAGGTAGGAAACTTCACTGGTCATAATTTAAAAGCTAGACACTGGATGTGAGAGGAGTCAATGGGAAACACATTGCCTGCAGGCAGCTTGGGAGGAAGGGAGAGAAAGGACAAGCAAGGTAGAGCACTCCTACCTCTATAAACTATGGCAAGAGGAGGAGGAAATGTCAGACGTGGACAGTAATTTATCTGTGTTTGATCTCCATCCCTCCCTCCAAGGGGTATTGCTAAGGCCAGGGTCAGGATTAAAGCTGTCACAGTTTGGGTTCCCTCTACTCCCCCAAATAGCAACCAGGGACTCCCAGAATGGAGCTTCAAAAGAAGGGGGAGAAAGTCATCTGCTGAGGGACGCAGGTGTAGGGTAACCTCTAGAAGAGGACATAAAGGGCAGGAGAGGAGCTTGCCAGGGGAACTTTTAGCAGTCAGTTCCACCAAAGCAGAGCTCATCATGTCCAAAACAGCTTTGCTTCCTTTTACAAGCTTACTTCTTCCAAGATGAATTCTCAGAAGATTAAAAAATGCCATTTTTGGGTGATACTTTGTCCTTTTATACTCTCTCACAGTTCTTCTAATCTTCTGTCTTATCTGACCTCATCCTACTCTCTTTGCTGCTTGCACTGCCAGTAGTGGTCCTCACAGACCTTGATTTTCGGAAGTTATTTAAAATCAAGGGGTTTTTTACTTCAATATAGATTACAGCCTGGACAGAGGGTCACACATACCAAATATACACATATACATACTACACATACACATACATTTCTAAATACCAGGTTTTCCCTGAGGCTTTGTTTACAGGTATGTCTTGGTTTGGTTAAGAGGAGTTCAATGCCGCAGTCACTGGCTCCCACCATCTGCAGTCCTGCTGCTGCCTACTTACCGAGAACATCCACAGTGGTGATGATCTCGTCCTTGCAGTGCTTTTGGCAGGTTTGGTTATCAGCCAGTCTTCCTGAGTTAAACAGCTTGCATTCAATGCAGTCCCTGCAGAAAGACACACGGAGAGGAAGATTAAGCACCCATCAGAAACTGCATGAACATAGAGATCCACCCCTCGGAAGGGGACTCCCTGGGTGTTGGTCTGGAGGCTGTACATCTGCACCACGAGGAAAGAGCAACTTCAGGGCCAAGCATCTCCCATCTCAAGAATGGATTTATTCTAGGGGGTGGATTAAATGAAGGTGCAAAACAGCTGGTAGGTTTGGGGTCTGTTTGCCCTTTGGATGTCAGGAGCCGCACGTCAGCTACTGCAAAACCCACCCTGCCTGAGATCAAGGCAGACAGCACTGCCGCTCTGCGCCAGTCTGAGGCTGATGCCCAGGGCACCTCTGCCACTGCGAGGCAGGCAGTCATCCCCGTCCTCCCCTCCTCTGCAGCTCGCAGCTCCCTGGGCCCAGATGTTTGCAGCTCAGGGTGCAGCAGAACTGGGGATGCCAGCCTTTCCTGCAGAGCAGGACAGCACTGGAAACGGACAGGGACATGAACCTCCATGAGGACTTGGGCAGCAACACTTGTTGCTTCTCCACCTAACTCTCTCAGGTTGCTTAGTGTGGGCTCCAAGCAGCAGCAGGCTTGCCTGGGGCTAATCATCACCCCTGTTTAACGAAGCAGGAGTAATTCCTTAGCTGAAAAGTCTCCCAGGAGCTAAAGAGCTGCCCTTCCCATCAGCGAGAAGTCCCTCCTGAACCCCCCTGTGAGTACCTTTTAGTGCTACAGACGCCTGGGCAGGTGGGACACTTCTCACACGTCTCTCCAAAAGCCCCTGGCTCAGTGCACTGACACTTCCCACAGACGCAGGTGCCCCTGCCACTGCACATCTGCCCGTCACTGGAAACGCAGCCGTCCGTCTTGGTGGAGCAGTTGCAGTTGTCTCCGATGTAACCGGCGTGGCACTTGCACTCCCCGCAGTGACACTCTCCGTGGCCTGAAGACAAGAGCAGGGGAGAGGTGTCAGCAGCATCCCTGCGCCGCGGCTGCCCCTGAGCAGGAGGGACCAGCAGCCCAGCAGGAAAAGCTGCCAGAAGGACCTTGCTTGGCAGAGTAACAAACAGATGGTGATGGGAAACACCCAGATATCAAATTATTATCTACATTTAGGAGCAAAAAATACTGAGATGCAGCTGCTCCAGCTTCCCTCTATAGTCGCTCAAGACAAATGGGCACCTCTCCCTTCCTAGGTGGGACCAGGTGGCCAGGACAGGGGCCCAAGCTGCCCTCGGGAGGTACTAGCAGTGATGGTGACCATGGGGACAACAGGGCAGCTCCCTTCGAGCAGACACAGCCTGCAGCTGGGGGAGCCGACTTCCACCTGAAGTCCACGCAACGAACAACCACCTACTATTGCAGAGCCCAAACACGACTAGCTGGTAGCGACTGCATGCTCCGGCCACGTGTCAGACTTGTTACCCTCTTATTTTCCTCTCTCTGGATGAGGGTTCCCAAGTGTCTCACTCTATTCAGGGTGCCCTTTTGCACTCTCCTGGTTCACCCCCATTCAGTGCTTGACACCACCAAGCAAACATTATCACCTGAGAGCACATTTTGGCAGCATGTTGTCATGAGCCTTTCTTATCCATAGAGTGCATATTCCCCACCTCTGCCTCCTGGTGCCCAGCACTGCGTAACTGGGCTTTGGAGAGTGCTACACCTCCCACCTCCGCAGAAAGCGAGCAGCAACTCTGTCACTCAGTCCCCAGCTCTTCCTTAGCATCATTTGGCTTCACTCACGTGCCCATCTGAAGGCTCTGGCTAAGCTAGGAGGGTTATGTGCAGCTTAGTACCATGATTTCCACTGCTACTGGAGTAGCAAAAACATTCAGGCTGACAAAGGGTCTCTGGCAGCAACTTTCAAAATACTGCTTCTCAAACCAGATGTGTCCATCTCAGCAGCATGGCACTGGATGGACAAATACTTTGGGGCACCAGAGGATGTGGCAGAGTCGATGCAATCTCGCTGCTCAGTGCATGAGCCGGACAGGAGGTGGCACAGCCTGACTGCGGCCAGTTTTCTGCTCAGTCTTGCTACAGCATCGGATTTTGCTAGCAGAGCCTCTATGCTAGTAAATGGGGGACCCAAGCCACGCTTCCAGCCTAGCCTTCTCCAGGCCACACCACTCAACAAGAAGTTTTCTCCTCCTCCACGTTTCCCTGCCCACTGCAGACCCTGAGCTTTGGAGATCAGTATTACTGCTAGGCCCTCAAAATGGTGTAAAAGATGGGGCTCCTGCAGAGGCTTCCATGTTTACTGGGCTGGCTGGTGTTTTGTACAAATTAGTCTCTTCTTTCTCTGCCTACATTGAGAGATATGAAGATGGGAATGGAGCAGTGCTTCCTTGCTGGTTTTAAACCCAGGATTTAGCAGCAAAAAGCCTAGCAGGTCGACCATGTCATAAGGTCTTTCCTACCCTTCTTTCCTAACAGTTTTACTTAAAAAGCACTCCCCCAAACCTTAAAACACCTTAAAAAAAATTAAATCAACCATGAAGGTTGCCGCGACCAGCTGAACCTCCCCCAGGGAGTAGCTCAGGGCAGCTCACAGCAGAGGTGGATGAAGAAACCGATCCAGTAAGGGCACTCCTCTGCTGAAGCATCCCCTTGCAGCTATGGGGTTTAGCGATGGGCTGAGAAAGTCAACAGGCCTGAAGGCTTTCAGTGACAGTAAGTGGAGTGGCTGGCTGCCGAGCATCTGGTTTCAGAAAGGCATCCATCAGCTCGCTGGAACTACTGCTTAAATTCCTCCTTGGTTGGTCCCTAGGAGAAGGGATGCCTTTGAAGGCATAGTTTATAGAGCTGAAGGGTTTGTATACGAGACTCATCGGCAACCTAATTACAGTTCAGCTTTCCCACTGGAAACAGCCTCAAGTGCCTCAGACAAGATAAATTATATACATGCTCCTTTCATTGGCACAAAACCGCTGATCTCACTGCCTCATCCATCACTCCAAGACTACCAGAGATGCTGCGGATTGTCAAGATATATCCCTTGCCAAAAGTCATGGGAGCACCTTCTGTTTTACTAGGCATCTCATATGTTACAGCACATCACAAGTTGCCCTCCTACAGCCTCTTTTACACTCCCACCGTTTGCTTTGGATCCAGCCTGCAAACTCAAACGTTACTAGACAGAGGAGATTATGCTTACAAGATCTCGAGGTGACCTCCTTCCCTGCCTACATCTGATGGAGATTAGAATTCCCTCCTTCTCTTTGCCTTCACAATGACAGCCTTGCCCTTTCCCCAGACACATCTGTACAGGCAGGTTTGGGTTGCGCCCTCCCTACAAAGCTCCGTATTTGAGCTCATGGACACAGCTACATCCACCACCACTGCTGCTCGGGGTGCAGCTGCAGAGCGGGGACGCCTGCGCCCTCCGCTTCACAAGCAAACCAGATGGGGTGGCTGGCTTTTATTCACAATTAATTCAGGCAATCCGGCTCTTGCACACAGCAAGTTTGGTGCCTCCATGGCAATGCATGTGTCCAAATTAGTTACAAATCATGGTTTTCTTAAAGGGGCACTATTTCAAGGAATCCAAAGAAGCTGGCATTGGGAATTCATGTATATGGCATTTAGTAAATGTGCTCATGCTTGAATTTGAGCTGGGAGGGCCAAGAGAAGCAAGCCAATTGCATTCATACCACCCCATGGTCCTGACCTGCGTGGGAGCCAGCCCCTGCAGAGGGGCAGAGCCCCTGTATTGTCAGCCTTAGCTCAGTCCTCCTAGGACACCACAGAGCCCAGCACAAGATGCGAATCCATTGGAAATCTGTCTTTGGACCATAAAATGGTTCAGTTTTTAAAGCCTGTCAGTGCCAGGCCAGTATAGGAGGATAGCAAGACTACACAACCCTTCCAGGCCCTGGGAGGCTGGGGATAGAGCCTGGAACAACGGTACCGGGGAAGGGAGACAGCCATTTCCAAATCATGCATCCTATTAAACCACTGTGATATTGGAAAATTTAAGAAATGGCATCTTAAAGCAAGTGGTTTCGTTTATTGAAGGCGATGAAGAAAAAGTCCTTCTATATGAGGATGACTAAGTGTGGGGTGTGAGCTTAAAATTTAAAAACATGTTGAAATATGTTTTCTGCCTCAGCCACACTGGCTCAATGTGCAAGAAGTCACTGGCTGAAGCTCACCATGGGGAATGTGCCAAGAGTGGGAATTTCCATGTTGACCTTTAATGACAAAGACGTTACAATCTTCGTTGCCTGCATCAGCTTGAGTGGCCGCTCCTGCAAGCACCATGAGCTCCACCTCTGGTGCTCTCCATCCATCTCACACACAGCTTGAAGACTGGAGAAACATGGTGAATGGGATGCATTTATTTCTGACATGGGCGTGGCAGAAGTCATCCCACTTCTCAACATCCAGCTGGAGCACCGGAGATGGGAATCCGCTCCATCCTCTTGCTCAGGACACAACCTGAGAGGAGCCCCGAGGCAATGTGGCAGCGAGTCTTTTGGTGATGGTGACCCATAGCTGAGGTTTGCAGCATGCAGAGTGCTACCTGGTACTCGTATTTTGCAGCAAAATGTGCTGCACCTTTCCAGTCTCAGCTATCCTACAGTCACACACGGTGCTGATGTGGTTACGCAGTCTCTATGCCATGTAAGATCATGCCTGTGGGAAGCCTTCCACCACTATGCCGATGATGAACCTAGTTTCACTTCCCAGTTTCATTTCCAAGATGAAAATGCGTCCCTGAGGAGGGTGTGTTTCAAGACACCTCTGCACCAATAGAAGTCTCATGGTGCAGGACATTACCCTGGACTTTAACCCCCTTGAACCCTTTGAGTTTACATGTTCTCTATTAAAGCTGGTTTGTGAAGCCAAAAGACATTAATTACACTCTCCAAACATAACAAGAGATGTTTCCTTCTGTTCCCATCCTTGAAATGAGACGAGCTTAGGTGTTTAAAAGATCCAGATCTAATTAGGAAATGAAATGCTCCCTCTGAATTTGATAACATACTTTCCAGCCAGCTCTTGGTTGTTGGTGGGGCTAACACGAAACACATGTCAGGGAGGCTGCAGAAACACGCTGGGAGGGTGTAGCAGAGGAAAGCAATGCTTCTGCAGGGGGAGAGCAGTCCCCAGACTTAAGTTTGGACTAGTCTGGGATCCAGCAGGGTGGGAGCCACGGTGTGCTCTGCTGCTTGGAGGCACCCTCTTCCCAAGGAGGCCACTGAGGTGGACTGAGACCCGCAGCCCAGCGGGTCCCTCCACCTCTCTCCCCACCCTGAAACACATCCCCATCCCGCTGCCGTGGCCCGGCTGGGCTGCACGTCTCGCTGTCACTCAGGCAGCTTTTGGCAGGACGTCCAACTGTCCTCGTTTCACCCCAGCTGCCTCTGCCTCTCCCCCTCGCCTGCCCGCCGGGATGACAGCCGCAGACCAAATCCCCTCTGCCCTCGCCGTGGCACCGCGCAAACCCGGGTTGGCAGTGCTGCATGTCATCGCTCTGGTCCCCAAGCAGGGTCCCTGCCGGCGAGCAGGAATCGGGATAGCAGCTTCTGGCAGAAACTTCCAGCCTCTGACCCTGATTTCATCCTGGGCTTCCTGATAGCAGGCTGCAAAGTGGGACCCTGCAGTGGCCGAGTGCTCGGCGGGACAGCCCGTCTGCGCTACGCAATAACTGTTTGCCTTTTAGGAATTGCACCGACCGCTGCTGCACCAAGAGTCCTGAAAATGAATGCGCTAAAAGCTCTCTCGCTAGGTCTTTTGATAGAAAGCGGTTTTCCTAAAGCCCCCTACTTCTGGGAACCACAAAATAATGCAAAAATACCAGCTTTCTTTTGAAAGAAATAAAAAATTATCCCAGCTTTTATGGAGAAGGAGAAAGGGTTTTAAAACAAGCCCCTCCAACACTCCTTTTTTTCCCACCTTCTGGAAAATTAAATTGATGTGCCTACCATGCAAGAAAAAAATAATCCTCATGATTTTTAAGCCAGTTTCTTGGTTTCTGAGTACTCGGGAGGGGAAGGGTCATGCTGCATTTTGTTCCCATTAAATCAAGCCACTTATTTTTGTGCCTCCATGCTCACATTCAGGCTTTGGGTCAGGACCTTCAAAATGCTGTGCTTCTGTCATTTTCGGTTACTTGAACAACTAGTTTGAAAAAAACCCACAAAACCCCCACAGGAAAACCAATTAAAGGAAATAAGTTATGGCAAGAAATTTCCAGATTCCCCGGTGCCATCCCTTTAACGAGCCCTGGCCGCTGTGCCCATCATCCGGAGAGCCCCGACGCAGAAGCCACACGTTGTTCGTACTCCATGGGGTGGACGCACCAAAACCACCTGCTTAGGAGAGAGGAAGAAGTCAAACCCTACCAACACAGGGCACTGCTTGAGCATCGGTTTTGTACCAGACCAGCCAATCTCTCAGCAAAAGCGCTCGACGTCTGCAGGAGAGGCTCTGTGAACGGCACATTTTGAGTGGGAGGAGGAAGGGCAGTGGAAGAGGCTTTAAACACTTGGAAAACGTAGACCTTTCCATTTGGGAGAGGGCTATGGTAAGACACAGTGCCTGCTTAGGCAAATAAATCACTGACTTCCCCACTAATGTCTTTCCATGACTCAAAGCAGCCGGCGCTGCACATCAAGAGGCCAGGCAAGGCAAGGCAGCCTGCCCGTGGCACAGCTCAGGTTCACCGCGCCGTCCTGCTGCCAGATGGTCGGCACCCGTAGGGAGTCAGGGAGAGCTCGGGAAATTTTAAATACTGGGGATGGGCTTAGGATCCATTCCCAGGGTCACGCCAGTCTGGCAGGGAAAACAAGGGTGGCAGGTTGGCAGGAGCATTCCCAAATCCTGGAGCCTACAGAGCGTAACAACCTCCTTGTGAAAAGGAGGTTACTATATAAACAAAGACAGACAAACGTCAAGGGTCCAAGGTTTCTATGTAAACTGAAATGCATCCACCGACCGCCTCCGTTCACACCAGAAGAGAGCTCGCCCACGCTCATTTATCCACAACGCAATACTGAAACAACAAAACAAACACTAAGAGGGTAGTAATAAGTACATAGTGATTTTCTGTATGTTATTTACACCGGACACAATGGATCTGTGCATCTTTCCATTGCATTAATTTCAATGGATATTTATATCCTGAAGCATATGGGTTTGGCCAAGAATCAACACGGCTTTAAATAAGCCTTTACTTCAATCCTAGTGCTGGTTGAGCTCACCAACCATCAAAAATAGCATCAGAGATGCAGGCTAATGAAACCAAAAGTGAAGGAATAAATAGATGCTCAGGCTGCTAATTCAGCCTTGTGTACCACAAGCCCCATCACCAGCTCCACTTTACTGCCAGCATCCCCTACCTTGTAGCACTGCCATTACAAAAAAAAAAAGCCTGAGCCTCCCCAGTTTCTCACTCACTTGGTAACTTCTGGGTTAAATGAGAACTGGGCAGGGAAAACAGGGCTTTGGAAACTGCTGTCTCATGAAGGCAGCTGAAAGCGATCCGGGGCAGGCGGATTTCCTGCAGCAGCCCGGGCGAGCCTTTCCTCATTTTCCTTCTCTCCACTACAGAAGTGGAGCTGAAACGCAATCATGAGATACGGCTGATGATCCACCAGAAAGCCAAAATGGGCAGCAAGGAGTCATTTCCTGAAGGAGATCTAAAGCTGCATTTCTTAAAATAAAGCCTTCCTTTTTTTTTTTTTTTAAAGTAAGCTCAGCACTCCACAAATCTCTCGACTTTTGCTTACGTTAGAGCCTCAGCCGAGCCTGCCACACGTGGCCTTTTGGACAGAGCCCCAGAGCTGGGAATTGGAGTTTTTAGGTCCTGCTGCCTACTCTGCTACCGGTGCAGGGAGCGATACGGGGCGAGGGCTGCTGCCAGATCCTCCCAGAGATGCAGTGCTTCATCCTGAGCAGGGGCAATTGGGATGGGTGTGCTGGTTCCCTTCGAGTCGTGGGTCCAAATACCATCCCACCAAATTGGGCACATGCTTGTCCTTGGCTTTGTCACCCCTTAAGCACTTGACATGGAAGGCACTGCAGAAACTGCTAAGAATTCATATTATTCCTTAAGCCAGATAGGAAGATATGTGTGTGTGTGTGTGTGTAATCCTCTGGTTTTTTTCCCCCTCCTGTGTTTCCCTCCAATCCTCTAACTCAAAAAGGGCTCTATGCCACTGTCCTTTTCTATCGACCTCCATCCCTTCTCGTGCAGGCTTTTATTGGGTCTCCCATGGGATACAGCAATGCCTCTCCCACTGCAGTGCTCCTCTTTCCAGCCAACTCCGCGGCCCCCTAACAGACAAGACCCACTTGCAAAACCCCCCCGATGCAGCTCCCCCATTCGTTTCCTTTCTCCCCAAAAAGCCTGACAAAGAAAACTGCTTGACAAAGAGCAGTTTCCATTTGGCTCGTCCAACACTGCCCAGATACCACCAACACCCATGGGTCTAGAACTAGGAGATTCTCCCCCACTTACATACTTCTTGGCCCATCTCTTTGCCCAGGTCTGTTTACACAACTCTACATTTAGCCTTTGGCTTTTGTCACCATGAGAGCTCTGGAAGATTTAGAAACATGAGGGGGCATATGGTGAGCATGCAGTTGGATGAAATGAAGATAAAGGGCTTCAGAAAAGCCATAGTGCTCAACCCTTCCACCGATATGTGGTGCCTCCAGGAAGGATGAGCTTCATCCTCCTGCTCCGGTGCCTGAGTAGGCTCCTACCAGCTCCTACCACCCAAAAAAAAAATATCCAGATTTGTTCTTAAAATAAAACTTGGCTCCAAAACAAAGCTGCACGATCCCAAATGCCTGAACTCCAGGGCAAAACTCTATTGTTCAGGTCCATCCTTCAAATGAAAAGCAGGCTAATTCCCACCCTGCCAAAGCCGAAGTGGGCCGAATGTCCTTTCAGCTGGACCTCATTAAGAGGAGTGGGCTCTGGAGCAGAGAGAGATTCTTTCTCTGCAAAATCCAGTGCCGTGGGAGCCTTGCCCAGTTCTGTGTTTGGATGCAAACACATAATCTGGTGCAAGTTCACCAAAGGTCCATGGTTTTGGAACGGATTTCTCCCTTCCCAAAGAAGCTGGAAGAAGTCAGAAAATCAATCAAAATAAGACAAAAAAACCTAGAAAGAATGAACCCATAGCCTGTGCTGCACTTCCCTTTCAGGTCAATTATTTAAATTCAGTTTTTTAAACCAAACAGCAAAATTCACAGGTTGTCCGCGCATGTCAACAAGAAATGCAGAGACCCAGAATTTCACTCACCTGCTGGTTTGAGGCTTCATCTGTCTCTACACCCTAAATAAAGCATTCATTTCCAAATGTCTATTTCTGTTAATTACTATCATCAGAAGGACCAAATGCAAATGCCAAACTCAGTGGGACACTGGCCATAAAGGCAAAGCATTTAAGTGAGTTTGTTCTAAGACCATCTTCTCTCTTTGGGGAGCGAGTAGGCAATAAGCTGTGTTTTCAAAGTTCATCTTGTTTTTATTTTGGAGCTTTCTACTTTCTGAGATACAGGGTTGCTGGCTGTGGGAGGGGGGGCTGCAGCAGGACAGGGGGGTTTGGGTACGTGCATGCGCCATCAGATGACACCTCTGGTAGCGACCCACATGCTGTGCCGCCTTAAGGGCAGAGACCCACAGACGGGGCTCTGGCTCCTGTAAAGATGTCGAAGACGTCACTTCTTTATTCTTTAATTCTGCCCTGGCATTTAATGCCTCATTAGCATGCATTAACGCTTGCTAAAGGTCCGCTCCAGGACAAGAAGAAACCCCAGTGAAAAGAGGAAGGAACAGCAGTGCTCTGTGAGGGTTGGTCCTCCAAGGAGCTGCTGCCAGATTTGGGGAGAGCTGCAAGACTTTGACAGCAATGAGGGCATGGGCAGAGGGAAAGGAGGGGTAAGAAAAGGCAGCCTTGCCCTTTCGTGCCAGGAATGGAAACTCTGGCAAAGCAGTACAAGATACGCTGGGGAAAGAAAGTCCAACTCAATTGCTGTTTCAGTGTGAACAACCAACACAAACCCTTGGAGTGAGCAAGGTAGGGCAGGCAGGGCATACCTGCTGCCAGAAACACAAAGGAAGATGAAGAATAAACACTGCACTGAGCAGAAACATGAACGGAAATATCATTTGTGGTCCCGTGAGAAATCCATGCAAAGATGATAAAGTATCTCGAGTTGGAAGGGACCCATAATGATCACCTAGTCCAACTCCCAAATAATCAATAATATTTAACAGGCAACAATGTAATGGTAATGCCTGGTGGTGTAATACCTAATACTGCATTTATTTCTTGTGAAAGGAATCCAGAGAAGCATATATATCAAGCACAGAGCATTCTAGTTAAAGAACCATCCACCTGCACTGAAACGCAGCCACCTCTGACCTGAAACACAGCAGCTGTACCGAGCGACATGGGAGGTCGTTAGCAGAACAATCAGAGGGGGAACCAGGCATTTTTACATGCTGCAGCTACAAGCACTGGCCATGCTTTTCGCAGGTCACGGCCAGCAGGCGAGGGTCACCCCGTGCTGTTTGCCCCAGCCCAGTGGCCATTTGAATCCCTTGGGATCTTCAGCCTTTTGAACGGGCACGGAGCAGGACGGTGAAGCACACGCTCTCGGAGGAGACCAGCACATGTCTCAGGTTTAAAGTGGAAAGAGAACAGAAACCAGGTTAAAGGGGAAAAAATAAATTCAAAGAGGAAGCAGAAGAGAGAGATTGGGGAAGGGTGGAAATGATGCCCCGTGGGGAAGCGTCAGGGAGGTTTCAGGAGCCTCACAGGACTGGAGATGTGAGGAAACACATGCACTGAGTCACCTCCATGCTCCTCCAAAAGGCGACCGAGTATTTGCATGCCAGGGAAATAGAGACTTCATGAAGACGAAATTTGGGATGCAACCACCTCCCACCCAGCTCTCAGCCCCTCTCTGCACTGGGGTTATGAGCCACGGCTCCTGGAGATGACCACATCCAGCACCTCATGGGACACACTGCTGAATTTGGTAGCTTAAGGCAGAGAGACCTGCAAAGAGCGAAGGAGCTGTCGGGAGTGAGAGGCTGGCTGCACAGACACCAGCGAGACAGCGTTAAGGACGGGTCCCTTCCAAGGTGGTGGTTTACGGGGTGCCTGTCTCTCTCAACTTACAGCTGCCAAGAGGAGGGAGCTTGTGCCTAAGCCAAAGCCCATCCACATGACCCGGAAAGCCTGCACTGGTAGAGGGTGTGTTTTAAATAAAAATCCTCCCTGGCTTCTCTGTTAGAAATAACAGGCAATTCATTAACACATGGTGACAGGTATCAGAGGTCAGCAGTAACACACCAACAAGGTCTGAGTGCCCCCATTTCCCTGCCTCGCTCCAGCCCTCCAAAATAATAGTGGTTGATGCTCAGGAACCCTTTGCTCGCAAGGAAAATTCAAACGCCGCTAAAAAGGGATGCTAATGCCAGCCAGCTGCTCACAAAGCTCCTGGGGAGTCTCTCTCCACCCTTTCAAATTATCTGGGAGACGGGGCTTGGGTGTCCCTGCTTCCCATCGCAGAAGGTGCTACCCCGGTGCAGGGCAGGACGCAAGCACAGGGCACCGCAGGCTGCCTGCAGCGGGGAAGCGTGTCCAGTATGCATCCCTGTGGTTTCTCATCCTCTTCACATTGTGTAAAGAGCAGAGTTTCTCAATGACATTCCCCATTAACGGCTGAGAGGTTTCAAGTGTTGCTCTCAGAGTTCGCTGCCCCCAGGCCAAGCACGGCCAGACCCAGCCTTTCGGGAAGGCACTGTGGGAAGCAGCCCAGGATGACCCCAGGGCTCGGCCATGAGCTTCTGTCACTGGAGGGAGACCTAAAAGCCAACATCCCACATGTGATGGCAGCAGCGGGCTCCTCCACAGTTCCTTCCCCACCTGTGGAAACATTTTCCAAATCACCACTTGAGCAATCACAGTCTGCCTCCCCAAAATGTTGCAATGGCATGGCAGCCCCCACACTCTGCAGGAGGTCAAGCAGGAATGCAGGAATATCCACAACTGACATCAGAAAAGACCTGGTTTATACAAACATGCTTTGGGGGAAAAAGAAAAAAACAAACCAGGAGTTTTTCCTGATTTGGGGCTCTGATGCTGTCATGCAGACAAATGACATTGGACACACGGCCAACAGCATCTGCAGGGAGCTTGTACACAGGGTGAGAATGGCATCGGTCCAAGCGAGATGAAGGTGAATTCAGTTAGCTGCTCTTCCAGTTAATCCCCATCACAGCCCTCAGCCCTGCCTGCCCCAGCTGACCTGGACCTTACATTTCTTAAGGCTGATCCACAGGATGGGAGTAAACGGAGCTGACCTAAACCCTACTTTTCTTTACACTAATCCACGTGATGAGAGTAAGTGGAACATGCCCAGCTTCACAGTTTAACCCCAAAAAAGGAAGAGGACAGCAGAGGTCCCCCATTTGATTTGTTTCTTATTAAATGTTTGCAGTCTGTATAAATTCTTGTTGGAGCCAAAACATTTCACAGCTGGAGGGAGGATGTAAGCTGGAGAGAGGATACCCACACAGCAGCGATGCCAGGCACAGGCGCTCCACCCTCAGTTCATCACTGCTACCGGACACAGCAAGTCAGATGTTTATTTTTTCCTCTTATTCAGGAGGATTTTTTTTATTTTATGCATTTCTTCTCAGGCATGCAGGCATCTCAGGGCAAGGGCTTCTGCTGAACAGCTTTTGCAGGTGATAAAAGCCAAGGTCAAACAGGAATACAGCAAGGAGAAAGGCTTTTAGGAAGCTCCAGGATAAATGTGCAGCCTGAGTGACTTGTTGACCACATCTTAAAAGAGAGATGCTACCACAGTGCCATCTCCTCCCTGCTCAGTCTGGCCATAAGGTCCCTCTGGGCTATGCTGTGGCTCTGTAGGCAGGAGAACTCAAGATGCTTGAAACCAGGTTTGTTGGCTGCCAAGGAGTGATGGGCATCCTGTGCCCCACACAGTGTGATGACACTTACATACTTCTTTGTTTTCTAGCCCAACCTCAGCTAGTTTTTAGCTCCCTGTCCCCTACCCTGCTCCTTGATGGGGAAAAGAGACACTTGCAGTCCTATAACCTCCTCTAAAGGAAAAGGGTTTTGGCTCAGAGGACTTTACTAGGTTCAGCTCACCCCCAAACTTCCCTCCCATGCCCTGCAGCCCCATCAGCACACGCAGCCACTGCCTGCCCCTCCATGAGCCCCCCACCTGCTGCTAATGACTGAGACCACTAATGAAGCAACCGGCAACATGAGGTTGCACTGCAGCGACCGGAGCTGACGCTGCATCCTCTGTCACCAAAATAAGCCCCAAAAATGGTGCTAGACATGTGCCCCCCATCTTCCTCCAGCCCAGGGAGCGGAGGAGGAACAACCTGCAGGGCAGCTGCCCCAGAGACGGAGCCGCATCTCCTCCACAGCTGCGTGGCTCACAGCAGCACAAGCACTTAGCAACAACCAAAGGATTATTTTTAACATCCACATTTTATATGGTCCTTTTGTCTCTCCCCTTCAGGTCCTTTTTTACTAGGCAATGCTCAGATTTCACCTTTTTACACAAACTAAATACCCCCCCCCCAAATCCCCCAAATCAAAAACCTAAAGATGATATGACTTGACGTGAGTTAAAAGAAAATGTTGCAGTGATTGTGGTTGCACAAACATTGTGGTTTAAGCTCCGTTCCCTATCCTCTTTCTGCCGCAGGCCACCCTCTTTCCTCCCGGCAGGGGCCACATTTGCTTAATGCCACCCCCTCCTTGGCACCGCCACAGGCAGTGGGCACAGGCAAGCTCCGCTTCCTCCCCAAACCACGCTCAGCCCATCACCTGCACCTTGGAAGTTAATAAATCAACTACTACTACCCATTTCTGTCTTAACAGCAACTTCTGGTAAAAGCTTACACATGAGGAATGAAGAGAATTAAGACAAGAAAAGAACGTTAAAGCTGGATCTCACATTTGAGCCTTCAGATGTAGACCAGCGTCCTCTGTCCAGGCACTACCCCTGGGTGGGTGAATAATAATCACAAAAGTTAAGTGTGGAAAAAAGCCTATTTCCATAAGAAGTGTCCCTGGGCACAGTGATTTGTGTGGTAACGGGCCCCACCAGAAACCCCAGCGTGGAGATAGCAGTGGTGCCATCAAACCCGAGCGCTGCTCTCCGAGCGCGGGGCTCTATTGCACAACCAGAAACTGCCGCGCTGGCACCGGAGCCATCGTCCCACCAGACCTCCTGCAAACACAGCGCTGTTAAACGCTGTTACAGCACTCGGGACAGGGAACGTCAAACACAAATTGCAGAAGCAGGAGTGAGATTTCTAATTTGAGGCTGTGTTAAAACAAACAGAAAAGCCTTATCTCGCTGGACCTTAGTGCAGGCTAAAACCTCACAGTGCTTCCCCATTTAATAAAACCAAGAAAGGGAAGCATTCAGAAATAAATACTGAGGACTTGTACGTCCTCAGCAGTTTTTGAAGTGGTTTCTGCAGGGCAGCTGGAGCCGCATCGCACGTCAGCTTGGCTATTCTCTGTGAAACAAGCCACAGATTTTCAATGAGCTGTCACTTCCCAAATCCCATTTCAGAAGTCATTCTGGCACTTGCATGTATTTGCGAATTTGACACCCGATGCTTTATTGCCGACCTGAGCTTTTTGTGTCACTGGAAGCCCTGTACCAGCAAACGAGGCCTGACTCCTGCCTCCTGCGCTCCGAGGCATCACCATCTCACCATGCTTTAGCCAGCCATCATCTTTAGTCATCTTAACCAGTTATGATGCTCGCAGATGCTTAAGAGCTAGAGAGAAGTTGCAGGGCTCCATTTACAATTGCAAGGTGTTTATAAATCTGATTTATCGTCTAATTCTAAAAAAATGGAGAAGGGAAACCACAAAAGACCTGATCCCACAAAGCTGCACCAACATCAGCAGTCTGTGTGGTACTCAGGCAGTATGGATTTTCAGGACGAGATCCTTTGTGTTTTAGGGGTAGAAATGGCTTGCAGCGTGGTGAGTGCTCTCTACTTATGCCTTGGTAATGGTGTTCCTGTGCAAAACCACAGTCCCAGGCTGAAGTGCGCACAAACAACACCCACATGGAGCCAGGTAACAGCGGTGACAGTTAAGGGGAAATTTCTCTAGAGACACCAAAGTAAAGATGATGCTGTACTACTCTGCATCCCCTCCTCCAAGAAAAAAATAGGTCTGCAGCACTGAAGCTAATGAAGCTTGGCCTCTGGCGAGCCAGTCTCTCTTCATTAGAGGCAAACTTGTGATGCCCTCACCAGGGCCTCTCCTCCCTCTTGCCACCTAGTTTTATGGGACCTTCAGGAATGCAATTAGTGCCGAGATGTTTCCTCCTTTGTCAAACTGCCTGGCAGGCAGCCAAGGGGTTCAAAAGCCACTGGGCCGTGCAGCCCGCTGCCCCTTCCCGAGCTGGGCCGCAGGCAGGAGAGCTCTCTTCCCCTTTGCCGCGGCCACCCACATTTCAGAGCAGAGGCCAGAGCGATGTGCTGGAGGTCTCAATTCAAGAGGGTAACTCCTCCATCCAGAGAAAAACCAGGAGCGAAGCATTCAGGGATTTGGGAAGCAATTGCCCGCTTTGTCAGAGCACGATGCTGTGGATAACCTGGTTGCATCTCTTTTGGAGGAAAAGAACACGTCTGCAAGCCATCCCTGATGGCCCTTCCAGAAGCTGGATTAATGGTTTGAAACAGCTACGAGTTGTTAAGTGGACTCGGGAGCAGCAGAACAAACGCCACTTATTAGTGACTAAGCGGCATTGACTAAGAGATGGATGCAACTTGAATCAACATTTATGACGTTATAAATGACTCCTTTTCCCACCTGCCTCACAGATGCAGGAGGCACGTTAAACTTCCCACTAACAGGAATTGAATTCTTGCTTCTCCTTTAGGTTATCTCCCACCGAAAATCTGCTTCTCCACTTCACACCGGGGAGGGGAGCTACAAAAGGACAGGAGCTGTATGCAGCACTGCCTGCAGTCATCTCTCCTCTCAAACCCTGACAAAACGAGGTGCCAATATTTATAAATGGACCCAAGAATGAAAATGCTTTTGCTGGCCAAAGGACTGAGTATCAAGAGACAAGAAGCTTAAAGTTCATTTCAGACTGTTTCAACCCTGCTGTGGCTTTCGCTGGGAATATGGGATGCCTGAGCGCAATCTGCTGCCCAGCCCTGTGTCATGGCAGTGACTCAATGGGGACAGCTTTGCTCCGGATGATAAAAGGAAGAAATGCCCAGGCTGGTTGGTGATGGGCTCACAGCGCCTCTGAGCTGAGGCATGCAAAAAGCAGGGCCACATACATGCAAAGCAGTTTGCATGCATGGATTTTTGTTTCTCAGCTTGGAAAACTGTGCTTTCCTCCTCGTGCTCCCCCAAACCTCAGGCTGAGTTAGACTGGCTGCTTTCCCACCTGCTCTGTCGTGGATGGGCACTCAGGTTCATTGTACAGTCTTGTTCAACAGCTTGGGCAGGTGTAAATGCATTTAACGGGGGACACCATAGCCCATGTGCTAAAACTGAGGTTGGGTTCCTTTGGGGTGAAGAAGCTGTTCAAAATACAGTCATCAGAAATACACTGAGAGGCATTAAGTGCCTTCTACACTACCAGAAGACTCATACAATATAAATAAAGCCCTTGACAACGGTGATGAGTTCCCCTCATGGGTCCAAGCCAAGCAACTCCCAAACAAGGATGGAGACAACAACCATCTACAGCAAAGTGACAGCTCCCTCCGCGCTGCTTTTTTTGGTTTCTGCACTTGCTAAAACCTGTTGGATCTCCCCTCACAGTGGGATTCAGCCTGCAAGAGTGGTGGGCACCAGGATGCCAGGGCCTTTCAGGGACAAACACTGTGCCCAGGAAAAGACAGAGGGAGGGCAGGATGTCGCTTCTCCCCCTTGCAGGAACAAAAGCAGTGACCGGACTCTACACGACCACCCTGAGGGACATCCTGCACCCAAACTCCCCTGGCTGCCAAGTCTACACATGCTGGTGGGCTGAGATGTTCAGTGTCAAGCTAAACATACGGTCTTTTTCAAGAAGGCCTCATTTGTAGGAAGGAGAGAGCACATGTCTGCTGGAAGCCACCAGAGATGCTTGTGTAGCCAAGGGCTGGTTGTTAGGGGCAGCTCTGGGGACAGCCCCACTGTACAAGCTCTGACATTTTTGGTGGGCTGGTGAAGCCCCAAGCCTCTTGGGCTGACCAAACCACCTTAAAAAAATGTTATGTCATTGGCATAGTGCTTGCTACAGCTCAGATTTAGCATTGTAAGTGCTGGAATCTAAAAAAGAAAAAGCCAACCAACCGGCAGCAATAGAAATGCCAGGAGGCATAGGGAGAACCACCCCACGCAGCCATGCCAGACTCCATCCCACCCCTGGAGCAGAGAGGCCACTTGGCCTCAGCCCACCCTTTGTTTTCTTTCATAGCTATAAAAAGGGCTTTTAAAAGACTTTAAAAAACTCTGGCAAATCCCAAACCAGCTATGCTGCTCTTCCTAACACCAGAAGCCCTCCACAGGAACAGAAGAAAGCAGGTGCAACAGAAGACACATAACTTGCTTTCCTGCAGAGTGGCAGAGCTCTGGCTCTCCTGATGAAAAGGAAATTTGAGCAAAGGAGTGTCCTTCTCTTGGAGTACCAACTGCTACACCAGTACATTCCAACCTCTCTTTATAGTATCGCTGCCCTGCTTGCTATTAAATATACTCCTTTTGGGCGGGATGATGCTATCAAAGCAATATGGTCATGGGGAGAACCCCCAGGTAGTACTGCTCTTAATTACTTCACAGTTGAGTTTATTTTTGCCCCCACCTACTTTCAAATACCTTTTTCCTGCTTGCTCACCCTTCTTTCGGCTCCTGCATCAGCAGGGAGAGCCCCAGCCCCCCCCCGGTCCAGGGCAGTCGCTGTGGAAGGTGGTACTGGCCTTTCTCACTGCTCTGCAGCAGGGAGCCCCAAGGCAAAGCCAAAACCCGGGGTATCGCCTGTCTCACCTTCAGCAGTGCCAAAACATCACTAGCCAGGCTACAGGAAAATAAGTGTGAACATCCTCTACTCACCCAACATCGTGACCATCTCAAACAGCCAGAAACTTGCAAACAAAAGGTGCCCCATCACTTACTGCCCAGCTCAGAAACATGCAGGGCAAGATAAACAGTGGGGAAAAACCCCACCACTTCCCTGGAGAAAACATGAAAAACAGCTATTTTTCCAAGTTTACACTTGGTTTGGAAATTTTGCCCAAGATTTTCAGTCAAGGAAATATTTTACTTGCTTGAAAGCAGGCAAATTTTAAAGAATAACCTTTTGCCCAGCTCCAACTGAGGGAATTATGTCCGAGGGCTAATCCAGGCAATTATGTGCAAGGTAAATTATGTGACCTTGGACTGACAAGGAATTAAAGCCAGTCTAGCAAACACAGCTAAATAACTCCTCTACCTTTGCTTAAGCAAAGCTGACTGGCTACATCTTTCTCAGTGAATGACTTGTTTTCCCAATGGGCAGAAAAATCTATACCTGAAATACCTTTAGGAACCTTTAACACAGATCTTCTCTCATAAGTAACAGACTGAAACACAACCTTTCCTTTCACCTGCGCTGCACCAGAGGATTACTTCAAATGCTTGATCTTTAAAAAAAGACTGTTTCTGCCTACGCAGGGAAGGATGGCACATGTAGAAGAAATCCAACCGAAGAAAACACCAAAAAGCTTCAGAGGATTCAAGCCTGTGCTGGTTTACTCTTTCCTAGGGATATACTTCAGCGTGCAAAAGATGTGTGTGGTTGTGTCAAAATAACGACACCAAAGCCAAGACTGTTCATCTCTGTAGGACCCGGGCAGAGGAGAAGCCTGCAAGGAGAGCACCTTTCACTCTAATGCTGGAAACTCAGTTCTGATGGGGATAATGCATTTTTGCTCATTAGCGTGGATGCACTTAAACGCCTCCTTCCTTTTTTCCATAAAGAAAAGAAAGGGAGCACAGATCCCGCCAGAAAGAGGCCAGATTTGGGCAGGCGGGGTAGGCGCAGCCCCTCGCACACCCTGCACGCACCAGCCCAGCAGCCTTCCCTGTTTCGGGGCGGTTTCCCCACGCCCGCGAAGCGGAGGGTGCGAGGGAGGAAAGGCTCCTACCTGAGCAGAGGACTCCCTTGTACCTGGCGCAGGAGAAGTCGTCGCACTCGCAGAAGGGCCCGTAGATGTTTCCAAACTCGCTCTCGTAGCAGAGGCACTGGTTGCAGCTGCACTCCCCTCTCCCGCTGCAGAGGGGTTTGCCCTCCGCCTCCCGGCACATGGCGTGGTGCATGTCCCCGCTGGCACCCTCCTCGCACTCGCACCTGGCCCCCAGGTAGCCGGCGTCGCACTCGCACAGCCCGCAGGCGTAGGTCCCGTTGCCGCTGCACTTGCCGCTGGCCGGCGCGGCGCGGCTGGTGCAGCCGCAGAGGCAGTTGTAGGTCACCGCCACCTCCAGCGTGTCCCGAAAGCCGGCCGGCTTGATGGTGAAGGCGTGGGAGGTGTCCTCGGCGGGGCAGCTCCGCGCCTCCACGGACACCTCGAAGGAAACCTGCGGGGGGGGGCAGGTTGAGATGTAAGTTAACATGCACAGCCCCAAAATGGCCATCAAGGGCGTCCTGGGAGGCAAGGCAGGAGGGAAGGGCAAGTATCCCGAGAAAAAGCCATGGAGCAATTCCCCGGAGCGGGGCCATGCTCACCGCATTGAGCTTCGCTCCCAGGTGTGCAAAAAACCCCCAAACAATTGCACGTCTAGCAAGGGCATCTGCAGCTCAATGCACCAACATCTGCCGGTTCCAAGAGGCGTTCGGCATCCTTAACGCTTTAAAACTCTTCTGTCAGCTGTTAACAGTAATTTTCCCCATCAGGGACCATTGGTTTCTGTGAAGCGGGAAGGAACCTGCCTGTTCCCATGAAATAAACAGGGCAAAACTCTACCAAAGAGGCCGGTATTCATGCTGTTAAAAATAATAAACTCTGTTGAAACCAAGCACTACCAAGGATCTAACAAACGCAGCACAAGGGCCCAGGGTGACTACAAGGTCACAGATTCAGAAGGTTTTATGGGAATCCTGATCTGCAAATAGAGATGTGCATCAGTCACACAGTCCCAAGCTTTCAGCACGCTGCTAACTGGCCACTTTGATGGATGCTTCTATTAAGACTGGCTTCATGTCGTGGTTTAACCCCAGACGGTAACTAAGCACCACGCAGCCGCTCACTCACTCCCCCTCCCACCCAGTACAATGGGGGAGAAAATCGGAAAAAACCTAAAACTCGTGGGTTGAGATAAGAACAGTTTGGTAGAACAGAAAGGAAGAAACTAATAATGATAATAACAACAATAATAAAATGACAATAATAATAAAAGAATTGGAATATACAAGTGATGCACAATGCAATTGCTCACCACTCACCAACCAATGACTAGTTAGCTCCCAGCAGCAATCCCAGCCAACTCCCCCCAGTTTATATACTGGGCATGACATCATATGGTCTGGAATAGCCCTTTGGCCAGTTTGGGTCAGCTGCCCCGGCTGTGTCGCCTCCCAACTTCTTGTGCCCCTCCAGCCTTCTTGCTGGCTGGGCGTGAGAAGCTGAAAAATCCTTGACTTAGTCTAAACACTACTTGGCAACAACTGAAAACATCAGTGTGTTATCAACATTCTTCTCATACTGAACCTAAAACATAGCACTATACCAGCTACTAGAAAGAAAACTAACTCTATCCCAGCTGAAACCAGGACACTTCAGAAGGGTTAAACATCATTACATGGTTATACATCACCCCCTATTAATTTTCTGTTGCTACAATCCAGTGTCAGGGATTTTCTCCTTGGGAAAACCAAGACCGTCCTATGGCCGCTTGAATGGCCCCTAATTTAATCCTGCTGTTCGGTGGGGGTCTTGGTCCAGCCAGCACTGCCCGGAGCTGCTGGTTAGCAAAGAGGATTAACCTTATTCCAAGGAAACGAGCCCCTTTCCTAGACATCAGGAGGGAATGATTTTTCTCTGGAGACATCTGGGGTGACCTCGAGCTCTCACTGCCTGCCCCATCCCACATGCTGAGGGGCAACGTGCAGACGGCGGCATAGCAGCCACCCCCAGCTGGGAGAGCTGCACCCCCAGGAAACCTCCCTTGACCCCCTCCCATTCCCAAGGCCTGAAGCAATTAGGCAACGAGCTCAAATTACAGAGGAGAAGGAGATCAGAAAGCAAGCTAAAGGGATCAGGGTAATCCTGCTCCCATTCACCATCTGACACCCACGGCCCCAGGACTAAACCCTGGCAGATTAGGAGGACCCAGTGCCAGCGTTATCCTCTTTGGGGACACTTTCTTAGCAGGAGTCAAATCTTGATCCACGTGGAAGCAATGGAGCAGAGAGCAGCTGAACAAGAGGGGATGGAGGGATGGGACCCCACAATCCTGTGGCATGTCTGCCTCTGCAGGCACCTCGATACTCGGGTGCACCTAAAATGGGAGAGGTACCAGTGCTGGCTCCCCGCTGCACCCGCTGCCAAACCCCTTTACGGCACAAGCTGCGGCAGCTGGGGCAACCCCCCTGCTCATGCCAAAGCCGGGAGCCCAGGATCAACCACCAGATTAACTCTGCTATGTCAGGGGCTCAGGCTTCGCTGTGGGAACAAGGAGGGCACATGCCTAGCTACAGGGATTGCTTTTACCTGTCCATCAGAGATCCAGTAAAGTCAGCTAAAAAAGAAGAGGCCACCTCCCTTTTTAACACTTTGCATGATCCTTATTTGGCGTGGTAAAAATCCAGCTACTGTTGACTCTTTCAAACTATTTTTATATGCCTCAGCGCTTAGAGCTCTGGTATGTTTGCAGAGTCACTCTTCTCAAATAAGGCAACCAGGCTGCTAATGAACCTGCACCCACGTCCTTGCAGACAGCAAAAGCTTGGAGAAGGGGAGGGGGTTCCCTGCTGGTCTGAGACCTCTTGCCCCAGCACCACAGCCCAGGAACTCATTGATCTGCATCAGTATTCAATATAAACAAGCAAAGCTTAGCTTCTCTATTTTTTTTTATAAAAAAGCACAGGATGGATTATGCTGTGTATACTGTTAAGATTAAGGGCCAAACTATATTTTTAGCCTGTGCTGCCGTCCAATAACCCTAGGAACTGAACACACAAGAGAAGGGTTGCTGCCTTTCTGGGCACTCTGTCTTTTTTGGCAATACCTCCGAAGTTAACCATGACCTCTTCACTCCAGGAAAGACAGGTTTAGATTAGACTCATAGAATCATTTAGGTTGGAAAAGACCCTTAAGATCATCAAGTCCAACCGTTAAGCTAACGCTGCCAAGTCCACCACTAAACCATGTCCCTAAGCGCCACAGCTACACGTCTTTTAAATCCCTCCAGGGATGGTGATGCAACCACTTCCCTGGGCAGCCTGTTCCAATGCTTGACAACCCTTCCGATGAAGAAATTTTTCCTAATATCCAATCTAAACCTCCCCTGGCACAACTTGAGGCTGTTTCCTCTTGTCCTATCACTTGTTACACTTGGGAAAAGAGACCAGCACCCACCTCACTACAACCCCCTTTCAGGCAGTTGTAGGGAGCGATAAGGTCTCCCCTCAGCCTCCTTTTCTCCAGGCTAAACAACCCCATTTCACTCAGCCGCTCCTCATAAGACTTGTGCTCCAGACTCTTCACCAGCTTCATTGCTCTTCTTTGGATGCCCTTCAGCACCTCAGTGTCTTCCCTGTAGTGAGGAGCCCAAAACTGAACACAGGACTTGAGGTGCAGCCTCACCAGTGCCAAGTACAGGGGGACAATCACCTCCCTGCTCCTGCTGGCCACGCTATTTCTGATAACAAGCCAGGATGCTAATATAAGCCAGGATTCTCAAACAATAACAAGAAAACCTTGGAAATTTAATGGACCAGGAAAAGACCAGCAGACCACAGCAATAAAAATTTCACAGGGGAGAGCATGACATGAATATCTGGGATTACAGGAAAAAAGAGCCCATTCTTGACTATTGTGTCCTGCTGCCTGATCAAGACCTTTTGGCTAAGGGTGCTGTAGACAAGATGCCTGTATTCCCTCTTTCCTCACAGCTGACCGTGGGCTGATCTATACCACCCAGAGCCAATTCTAGCAAAGCCACTCTCCGTGGCTTTATTGACATGGCATGGCATGAGGAGAGCAGAGGAAGATGAGCAAAGCTGTATTCTATTGCCCAGGACCACTCATTGAGAGTGGTAAGCGGCTGCACGGAGGCTGAAACAGCCTCTCCAGGGGACAGACTGAAAGGCAGACTCACCGTATCTCCTATTTTGAGATCCCCACACTTCCTGAGCCCAGGATAGGACAACCCATCCTGGCACGTGGCAGTGAAGGTCAAACCAATGTCCTCAGGGCTGTCCCAGACTGTAAGCTCCACCTTGGACCGAATACTCTAGAAACACAATGGGAAAGCAAACCGTCAGGTTCCCAAAGGCAGGTGGGTTTCTTCTGCTTTAGTCTCTTCTGATGTTTCCAGAGGGTGGCTAGGACATCTCTGCACCTATATGAAAAAAAATCACCCTTGCACACACATTGACATTTGGGTTTGACTTAACCAGCCCAGGAGAATTCTGATGAACACAACTAGACTCATGGGGAGTCTAGTTGCCTACACCCCTGTGGGTGGCTTATGCCCTCTAGGACAAGTGGGATGACCATTGTAGCCAGCATTGAAAAGATACAGATGCACAAGAAAAAGAAAGAAGAAAACATTCTCGAGCACAAATGGAGCATCTCTCAGCTGAAGGTCAGAGCCTGGTGCGCACATCTGCACCTCCTCCTCCCCATAAACCAGCCCCTTAGCAAAGCACAAAGTCTGATTCTCCACTGGCAGTCGTCCTGTGATGTCCATCGTACAGCATAGAGAAGGCATAAAACTGCACTAACTCTGTCCTGCTTTCTTGATTTCACCTGGTCACAAAAATACATTTTCCCTCTTAGGAGAAAATGGCAAACAATAAGTACTCTTTCAGATGCATCAGCTGGAAACACCACCATGGGAAAAAAATAAATGAAAAATCTCTTTCTTTGTGAAACTTTTCAAAGTGAAAAACGTTTTCCATCAGCGAGGTTTTGGTATGCTCCTACCCCCTTTCTTCTGCTTCTCATCTCTCTGCCCTGCTGCACGCACAGACTTTTTAAGTCAAAACAAAATGAAGTTTATAAGTATTAAGTCGGAATGAGGTTGTTTTGTTTAATTCTTCCAATGGCTGGAACTGATTTTTTCATGAGTGGTGTCCAAAAACTACAAAGGTTTTCAAAATGGAGCTTTTTGTACAAATAGTTTTATTTTCCAAAGTCAGCTTGCAGCTCCATCCCTCTCCCCTTTGTCCCCAGTCCTTACCAATGTGGCCAGACTAAGGAAAAGTGCTAATTCAGATCTCTTACCAGTACATGCGATAACAAAACCATGGTTCACACGCCAGCAAAGAGCTAACACTTTTGGGAACAGGCAGAAAATAAATGAGTTTTGGCTGGGTGAATCTAAACAGCCCTTGAGGAAAGAAAGAAATAATTTCCCATCTCTCTGCTGTAATGGAGGAGCCATTCGTGGGGTGGCAATTTGGACCATACAGAGCATCCATCACCTGCAGGCTCAATGCCGTGCACGTTGGTAAAGCTGAACATACTGCTCTGCCCAGAATTATCCCATAGGAATTAGCTGTCACACTGATGATGCCCTCTCATCTTCCTGCCCAGAGCATCTCATCTGGGGCATGGCAGAAGACAGGACACCAGGCCAACCCTTGCTATGACCTTGCATGGGCCCTTCCAATGTTCTTATAGAGATGCCAAGGTCTCTTACTAGCCCTATATAGTAATGCTATTAGCTTAATTGTAATGCTATTATTATTAGCCACTTTGCACCATTACACAGCAATACCTTCTCACAGCACCGCAGCCACCGCTAAGGGCAATTGCAGATTTTGCTGCTGTGTTGTTTGGTGGCCCCTAAGCCTGCTGTGCCTTCAGGGACAAGCGGAGGACACTGGAGAGACCTAGAGGAAGGACCTGGCCCTGAGATGGAGCAATGTCTCTGCCTGAAATAAAGCTGTTTGCTGTAGCCCGGGGGAAATGCCAAGACTGGATCATTTCAGTGTAAAAACAAGGAAATCCTGAACCGGCAGCAGCTCCAGGGATGGCTGATGTGAAGGCCACCCGCCATGGGAAACGCATCAGTAGTGTAACAAGAAACACATCCGAGACCTGCCTGGCTTGGGTTTAGAAAAGCAGTTTCTAAACCAGTGTCCCAATTGGTCCCTTTGGTCCAAACCTAGCTACTACGAGGCAGAGCCCCCCAGGAGCCTTTCCATCTCCCAGGCGTGTTGAGATTTGGGGGAAGGGTTTTTTTCTTAGTGAGGGCAGAGAAAAAAGCAGTCCCCCTTCTCTTTTTCTTCAGGCCCTGCTGGATGAGGGAGAGGTGACAGCACGCTGGGCAGAAGAAAAAGGGAGATGGAAGATGAAGAGAAGGGGGAAAAGGATCTTGGGGGTAACGTAAGCCCTGAGCAAGTCTGATGTACGCATTAGTGGAGGGAAGCAGACAAGAGAGGACCAGAGACGGCTGAAGCACTGGAGGGGAGAGGCTGAGCCCAGACCCAGAGCACCAACCACTGCCACCCCGCAGGAGGAGACGGTCCCTGTCGCAGGTGATGGGTTTCTCTAAGCACAGAGTTTCCTTTCTGTGAGGAGTTAAAAAAGGTTCACTCCCACTTTGGAAACAGAAACTTTAGCCTTCTCCCTCAGTGAGAACTTCCTCCTTCATTTCAGGAAAAAAACAAAGCTACCAAGAGGAGATGGGCTGGGCGGGTGCCAGGTTTCCCATGCCTGCAGCACAGGCAGGAGCTTCCAGCTCCCGGCAGCATGCCCGGGGGTCCCAGCCCGCACCCACCACCCAGCTGAACCGGCAAGAAACCAGCCCCAGGCTCAGCAGCAGATCATCCCCCACAGCTCCTTCTGTGGGGCACCGTGGTCTCAGCATCCTAGTGGTTTCCAGCCAGCTACACTGGAAAGCTCACAAGCAAAGAGGAGAAAGAGGAGGGAGCAGAGGTGGGGACATCAGGTCCCCAATGGTTTTCATCAGCTTGTATCTATCCACAAAGGCTTGAGGGGTGGTGAAATGGAGGCACGGATGCATGTTACAGCTGGGAAGCTGAGGCAAAGGGAGGTTTTCACATGATAGCGCTGAGGCCACATGCAAAGTCAACGTGGAGTGAATGTTCATTTCTTTCTCCCCAGCCAAGCATCTCAGCCACAAGACCCTCTTTCCTCAAGGGGACAAACTGGGACAACTGGGCTTTTGTTTTGCAGTATGTCCAGGGCCTCGTTAGCAGCATTTAGCTGCTCATTGCCTTTCCTCAAAGGGTGAAGCTTTGGGCAGCATTCTTCCCAAGGGCATAACCAAATGCTGCTTTAACCAAAGGCCGCTTTAACTGCAGGGAGCTTGCAGGGAAGGAAAGATGAATGTTACAGGTCATGCAAAGCACAGCACAATCTTGCATGACCTCTGAATGTGTGAACTCCTCCAAAGAAGTCCTTCCTCACTCCTTTGCACTAATGAGCATAGTACTAAGAAGAGCTTGCAGCTATCGAAAGCTGTGTTCACAGGTCCCATGCATGAAGAACCCTACCTGAAGGCTGACCCATGATGGGGTCAGATCTCCATGCCCAGCACCAAAACAGCAATATCCTTCCAGGAGCACAAAGAGCCGACCCATAAGAATTCAGGGAGAAGTCAACAGAAATGTTGACAACTAACTACCCAACGAACATGCAATTTAGCTGCTTCTAATTGATCTGCTCCCCTGATCTCCATGGAGATGGACAACATCAGGTCAGCAGTACAACTGCAGGTCCTTTGCTGTCCTCCATAGGCCCCACTGCAGCAGGGCAGGCTGCCCTGGCAATGCCACATAGGCAGGGCTCCTTTGGGACCTAAGAGACATGGTGATGCTCATGGGTGCTGAGGACCAACTTGTGCTGCATGAAGACCAACGCAAGGATGCGACCTTAGCTGGAGCCTGGTCACATCCTCGGGAGGCCTCTGAACATCAGATAGCAAAGAAATAATCTATTTTACCTACTGGTAGGGTGCTCTGAGAGAGAGAGTTGTTTTAGATCGGGGCTGTATTTGGAGGGTAATTCTGCATATGAGAGCCATGGGGTGAAATCTCTGCTGTGCTGCAGGCTTCCTTGGGTATCCCTGTGCTCCTTCTCCACCTCACACGCCTTGTTTTCCTTCCCAGGGTAGATGCCCCAGCTCCGGCAGCGTACGGAGGACCAGGGAGGGAGGCGGCCAAGCCGGGTGGAGCACGCTGGGGAGAGGCGAGCTGGCTGAGCTCTTGGCGCTTTGCACGACAGCAGCTGCGGTATTAAAATGCACTTACGTTGTAGGCCTTGACGATCAGCTCGATGATATTCTTGGAGTCTTTGTGCAAAATCTCCACTGTCGTCCCAGGAATTAAGGCGGTAAAGTTCTTGGGGGAAAAAAAGAAAATGAAAGAAAATGTTGGGATGCAGAAAGGAAAGCAGAGCGCGAGGAGGGACCGACCCCCTGCCAGGGACACCGGCCACACACCCTGCAATATCATCCAGTGGTGTACACGGAACAGTTTGGCTCCCGTTAACGTGGAGCTTTGGAAAGCAAAGCATTGCTAACAGGGCACGTTGAATGCTAAGCAAAGCTCACGGCCACGGGACGGGGACTAACGGAGCCGGGTTCTGCTGCCGGAGGGGGCAAGACCCAGCCACCGTGCACTCGCGAGAGCCGGCACCGTGGGGAGGGAGCTGCGGCTGCCCCATCTCGCCTCACGACCTGCGAGCATCCCCGGGAGAGGGGGTGGAGAATGAGCTCAGCCCTCCCGCTCTCCGCAGGCAAGCAGCAGCATCTCGACGGTAGCAACGCAGCTGCTTGTTGTTTTCGCTCGAGCCTCGAGAGCCAGAGCAGAGGTTTCCAAAAGCAACCCCGCCTGAAACACCTCCCCTGCATCCGCAGAGGAGCGAAACCCTGCGGGGCAGCTCCAGAGGCAGGCCGGCCCTTGCGGCTCAGGTCACCTTTTCCTTTCGGAGGGGAGAGGGGATGGCGAGGGAGTTCAAACTATATGTGGCACGTCAGGGCCCTGGACTCCGTGATGGAAAAACACAGCTGGGCAGAAACACTGCGCGCGATTAGGTAATGGGATTAAGTCACCGCAGAATGGGTTGAACAGGTTTCTGCTCTCTCGCACGCTGCACAGCTGGCAGCCATCCGAACATCAAGATTAAGCTGGAGTCTATTTTAGGTCTTTGCATGCTCGCTAACATGTATATCTGTTTGCTCTAAGGAGCTTTAGTGCTTTTCACTGAAAGGACTCGTGGGAAGGGACGGCGGGCTGAGCCTCGCCTGCCTGCATCTGCCTGCCCCTGCCAGCCCCGCGGGCAGCACGTGGCCACGCTGCACACATGCACGCTTGCGGCTGCGCACACGCGCGCTTGCGGCTGCCTCCGCTCCGCGGTGCCAGCGGGAAGATGCTTTCCAGAGGCATTTAAATCTCCTCCCAGCCCGGGCGGCTCAGCAGCACTTACCTTGTACAGGACATAATGACTTTTCGTAACAGCGAAAATCAGGTGGATGTTGTTTTCAGCGAGTTTCTCCCCAAGAAGTGCTAGGGAAGGATAATCCTAGGGCGCAAAAAAGGCAGAAAGACTAATGGGTAACACAGAAACAAAGACTAATTTCATTGCTCTTCTCCTCCCAACAGCAAAATTTGTTCCAGAAATGTGGCGTGTTTTGTTGCAGGATGAAGTCCCTGATGTACCAGCACAATCCCAACTGAAACAGTAGAAATTCTGTTATGCCTTAAATATTTCTGCTGCACCTTTCACTAGAATCTATGACTGACAACACCATTAGCTGCAGCAACACCTGAAACACTGGATTTCTTTCTTTCCTCTCTGCTTTGCCATCAGCAGACACACGTGTGTAATAAGTTGCTTGCTATCTCCAGGGATGCAAGGCGGGGAGATCTAGAATTGCAGTAAGTGGAAATGTATGATTTTTCTTCCAAAGCAGAAACATCCATTGCCTGCTCTTTCTGCATACTGGAACCACAAAGAGATTACAATAAACTCTTTAATTCTGCAGACTTCCCAGACAGAGAGGATGGCAAGAAGATACTGCTCTAGCTACCCACAGGAAACAAAATAATGAACCAGGGCTCAATTTCAAGAGACCAGCTTGAGTTTAAAATCCCAGGCTGCTTCTGAATTGCTGTCCTTGGGAAAAAAGACCTCATTTACTTGCAGACTGGAGGGCTGATTGAGAACCTCAAAGACTTAAACATGGGAACACCAAGGCAGCATCCCCACACCAGCTCCCCAGCATAACCCCATATCAGTACAGGGGCTGTACTCCTGTATACATATGCTTGCTAGGATTGCACAGGTGGGTGGAAAGGGAGTTTCTCCAAGGATCCTAGCTTCCATGCAGAAACACCTCCTGTTATGAGGTGACATCCATGCAGGAACAAAAATCATAAGTAGTGCTTGTGATCTGCTGAATAAAGCACCCTTCTGCAGAAGGATGTGATAATGAGGTGGCAGGCAAGTGCCCATTCACCCCAGAAGTTTCCTCCACTGAGTTTAAATTTAAAAAAAGGGCCAGTTTGTGTATTTATTACTACGACCTATGTTAGTGTTGTGCTCAAAGGCTGTGAGTAAGAGGAGCATCCTGTTGTGCTTGCTAGTGTAGTCACATCAAGGTAGACTCAGCCTCCCCAGGGAGAAGCTGACAGTCCACCGGACATTTTAGAAAAGGGATGACATATTTTATGTTTCCTCTACACTTTGCATGCAAAATCTGATGCTCTTCAGGACACCGAGTTACTTTTCCCTCCCTTGCAATGAGCCCTGAAGGAACTTGCTAAGCTCCTAACTCATTTTTGAGCATCACAGAAGCATTCACTGTGGGGGGACGCCCAAGCAGAACCGCAAATTTTATTTGCAAACTGCAGGAGCAGGTGAAACCATGCTGGTCAGGGGGTCCGTTTGCCAAAGGCTGCTGGAGTCGGGGGTGGCTGGTCTCCAGAGAGGTCCACCAACACCCCGAGGTCTCCAAGGGCCGGGCCCCCATGTCCCCCCTCACCAGCTGGCTGGATGCGCTGTACTCGTTGGCTTCATTCAGGTGGCACTGGCCATCATGGGGCTGCACCAGCCCCCCCAGCTTCCCATCCAGGGCTATGTGGGGCACGTCATCCGTTGTGAAGACCAGCAGGTGAGACGCCTCCTTACGCCAGCCGATCTTCTCCTGGAGGAAAACAAACCCTGTGAGACAGCCGGTCTGCCCCTGCCAAGCCCACGCTTTGCCCCTCACCCTGCACACGGTCCCAGCCATGCGCCCGTCCAGCAGCAGACCCGTTAGCATTAATTAGAAGAGCACCATGCTGCTGTCCCCCCATCCCTGGCAAAAACCAAAACATCAGGGGCCCATCTAGTATTTCCCAATATCTCCTTCCAACGCACTTACTTAAAAAGGCATGAGGAGGTATGTGGACTGTCCACCAGACCTTCTCTACACAGATCCAAGAATAAGAATTTCAGCTGCTTTTATAGCCAAAGGAGACCTGCCAAATTCCTCCACACACATTTAATCTGACCTTGTTTCCTTGGCTCTGCGGAGTGGGCAAGGCAACAGCAAGGGCTGCAATATCCCCGCTCAGCAGTTTCATTACCACCCGCTCGTAAAAGCTGTTTCTGAGCTGTGACACACAGCGAGGTCCCTGCCCGAGGGTGCTGGCTTTGGTGCACCCATGTGCATGCACAGGCACTCTGTGCAAGGACCAGACATTATCACCATCTTTGCATGGAGAGAGATGCAGGGATAGATTGTTTTCCAAATAAAGGGATAACATTTAGTGGATAAATTTTTCCCTCCCACCGAGCTTCCCCAGGTTTCCGCCTTTGCATCGGCCCGAGAAGCAGATCTGTGCCTACAACAGCACACTGAAGCTGTTTGTTGCAACAGAAGCGGAGGAAAACAGCGAAGCCCCAAAGAAATTTTTGGAAACCATCGCACTGCAGCACACTCCCCTGCGCTCGCTGGCTGCTCCCACTGCCAGCTCATTGCCAAGCCGGGCGGCCTGAGGTCCTGCCTGCCAACCGCAGCAGAGAGATCCTGCCACGGCAGAGACCGGAGCCAGAAAGCCCCATCTCCCAGAGCTTCCCCTGGGGCTGGCCACCCTGCCCTGTCCACCAGCGAAGACGCAGCCCCACGCCTTCCCTCCCCACGCACATCCAGCATCCCCCTCCCTCCAGCCCCCAGCTCGGAGCGACACAGCGCAAATCCCTTGGGAAGGGATGAGGGAAAAGCTGGTAAAAGCTCACTGGTGGGAACGCGGCGCAGATGAATATACCCAACTCCTCCAGAGCTTATCGCGCAGCTTATTTAGCAAAATCCGAACTCTGCCTTTTTTTACAGTAAGATGTTAGCCTATGAGCTGCCGCAGCCCAGCTGCAAAGACGCTTTCTATGGAAAGCGCTGGTGTGGACAGGGCAAGAGGGCAGAGCAGGCAGACAGATGCGGAATCATGGCTGCTGCCAGCGCAATTTTCGCCTGCAAACGTGAGTCATAGCCCAAAGCTTCCTGATCTTTCCGATAAATATAACTCTTGCTTCAGAGACACTATTCCAGAGTAGATTTCTTTTTCGTCCCTACTGCAGAAGGTGTAATTTCTTTAATGGCATTTTAAAGACCCACACAATGCAAATAAGGCCATAGGAAGAAGGCTTTGGCAACACACATCCTTTGCCACGTACTAGCACATTACAGTCCAGCTCAGTATGCAATGTGGACTTTTTTGCTCTGGGAAGCAGGACTCATTCCACTGAAGTGACCCCACTGCACAAAAGGCAAGATCTTCATGCCAAAATGTAATTTCTTAAGAACTCAACCCAAAAGTGATTATGGCTCTAACAATGCAAGAAGCAGTTCTTGGTCTACTCAGCCACCAGACAGAAGCCCATCCAGTTCACTTTTCTCTGAGTATCCAAAGCTGATTTCTTTTTTTTTTTTTTTTTAATGATTGAGGCCAAGAAACTCCCAAAGAGATTAAAAGGATTAATCCGAGTTTCATTTCCTTAGAAATGCACTACACACAAAGAGAACGAGCCGCATTCAAGCAGCAGTTACAAATCCACTTCAGGGGTGATGCTGCTGTTCACCTGCCTGCTAAGCCCACCTCTAAATCAAGGGCTAAGCATCCCTTTGCGGACAAATTCTCTGTGCCTCCAACACACACTTTCCCACATAAACAACATCAAAAGTGCTTTGGTTGCTCAGTTCAGGAACTCACTTCCAAAAAGCACCGAGCACCCACAGTGTCGGTGCCAATATCCGGGCACTGAGAGCATTTGATGCCTCAGAGCACTGGACCAGGACGTCTCAGACGCGGTGGCCGAGCCGGTGCTGATGCCACACTGAAAGAGCTGGAGACCTATGGAAAAAGCACCCGGAGAGGCTGGCACGCCAAGGAGCCGCTGCATCTCACACTGCCTCCACCAGCAGCTTCCAGGCACTGGAAAATACAGCTCTTCAACATGCAGTTTCCACCGCGAAACCCAGAGCAGCACTCTGCTCCGCTTAAACCAAATAACCAAAGAGACTTTTGTTTATTTTTACTGGACTGGGATTGTTGAACAAAAAAACCTGCACTGACGTCTGCCCCCTCATCTGGTTTTTGATCCTCATGGGATATAAGGGATTTTGAAAGCAGGGGTGGGACCTGACCCAAAGCAGAGTGAAGTGGGAAGACGTGTCTCCACAGGGCTGGGCACGCTACGGATCCTGCCCCTACTCCTACGACCAGCTGCAGTTGCCTCCTGTACCCCAGCAGACCAGCTTCTCATGCCTTACAGCCAACAGTGACTGGCAAAAGTGCCACAACTGTCTCAGCACAGCACAGCCCTCCAAATCCTATTGAAAAGGCTGCAAAACCCTGTATCAGTATTTCCAAGCCTGAAATAAATATCTAAATTTATGCTTTGGGCGCTGAATAAAAATGGTTCAGTTGCCAAGACATTAATTGCCAGGAGACCCCCTGGATTCATCAATGTGTCTAAACCCCGACCAGTTTCTCAGGTGCAGACTTTTTTGGAAGCAAGAAACAGAAACAGATACAGGTGCAAGACAAGTATGCCTTAGGGACTGAAAGCCAAAACCTTCTTTGTCTGGCATAGCTCTGAAAGGCACCTCAGTGTCTCCCAGATGCCTTGGCCATCTCCATGTACCAGTGTCTAGCAAGCACCAAATGAAACTATTTCAAAAGATGCTTCATTTTCTAATCCAGCATTATCTCCTTGCTGCATCTTAGTATCTAAGATCTGAAACTTATACGTACCACCAAGCCATATGACGCTTGCACTTAAAGAATGGCAGAAACCCAAAATACTGCAAATGGAAAATGTAATTACAGAAAGTTGATTAATATTCCTGGCTTACCATTTTAGCATCAGGATAAAGGCTTATTGTCTCTGGCTCTTTCATTGCCTCCAGAATAACATTTACTATATCTTCATCTTTCAGAAAGGAGCCAAACCCTGGGCCTGCTTGTTAGTCTGTATTAGCTGTACAAACTTTCCCCCTTCCTTGGCTTGAAAACCAGGCCAAAAAATGACTTGAGCGTTACAGAGCTCTTAGACAGCTCATGCAGAAGAAATGTTTGATATGAATTACAGTATAAAAATACCTAGTCAACAGAGTAGGTATTGCTTCTGACACCTCGGTGCTTGAAGAGGTGGAGAAGACCACACTCGGACACCGTGGCTTGGAAACAGCGAGGGTCTGCCCTGCCATGACCCACTCTCCCCGGGATGTCCCCCCGATGCCACAAGCTCTGCTGCTGAGCACAAAGTACTTCATGGTCAACATGCTGCATCGCCCTGAAGGCAGGGGACTTTCTAAGGTCATAACTGCTCTAAAACTTGGGTTTTGAATAGGGCAGAGGGTGAAAGCTGGAAAAAGCTAGAGCACGCCAACGAGATGCAATGGGGTACCACAGTAGTGATGAAGAAACCCATGCCAGAAGTCACCAAGGTATCTGTATGCTGCTCTCTCTGCAGTGGAGGAATATAGTTCCCGAGTTATTAGAAACTACTGTCTCTGCAGCGTTTAGTCCCCACGATACTTCATCAATCACTGCTGGCTGCAAAGCGCCATTTGTTGCAGCAAAGAGCATCGTCATCAGGCAGCAGCACTTCCCTGCTACCCCCGCCGTCTGCCACCTTCACCCACCTCAATGGTGCTGACCCCCACCACAACCCAGGCCGCCGACCGGTCTGGGCCATCTCTCGGCCGCCACGACGGAAGTTAATCACTAAGCTCCCGTTTTGGCTACGGGGCTTAGGAGGTCAATCAGCCGGAATGGTCTGGAATTTTGGCTGTTCTAACTCTGGACAGATGGAGCCTTTGCTGCTCCTACCTGGGATCAGCAGGCAGCTGCTCCACCTACAGCAAGGGGCTGCCAAGGCAGCGCGAGTTACGGTGCAGCCGGTTCTCCTGCCTCACACACCGGTCCCACGGACTTCCTTTCCCACACCTGAGCTCTGGCAATTAACTAACCGTCGCGGCTCCAGAAATTCCTCTGTCATGACTTGCCTCATCATGCCAAGAGCCACGCAAGAGCACACGCTCACCTCTGCTCACCCTTCCTAGAGGATGCTCAGTCCTGAATTTAGATGGTGCCAGCATCTAAATTCATCTTCTGAATTTAGAAGGGACCAGGCTGTGCGCTCAAGAATGACAGTCAAAGTTTTTGGTCCCTACCAACAATTTGAGACTGGCAGAAGTGTGTAGGCAATATCTTGTAGGTCTCCTGCCTTCCACCAACACCTCCAAAATGAGCCCTTGTGATACACACCACAACATTTCTGCATCATAGGGAAACGTTGTCCCATTTTTGCAATAACGTGCTGGAAGGAACTGCAAAAAACCACACAGTGGGTGGCACAACTGAGTGACCATCCTGAGATGTCTCTGCTCTAACCATGAGAGCCACCACTCCACAACTGAGAAGCACTTTATGCCCAGATGAGTACTGGGAGCAGCACTGTAGCTGTGCCAACAACAATACCTGTGCCTGGCTGGGAGAGGGAAGATGGCTGTTGGGTGGCATCAGATCCAATGGGGCAGGTTCAGTCCTGCCAAGAGCATGAAGTGTAAATGAAGCCAACCCAGGCGAGGGAAGGTCTGGTTTCCCACAAGCCTGTGTCCCACCACTCCTGCAGACGATGCCTATCTCCCAGTTCCCAAAATCCAGACTCAGAAGAAAACATGCCCAATCCAAAGGACTATGCAAGGCTGGAGGAAGCAAAACCCAAACTGTATGTCAAGAGGGGAAAAAGCAACCAGAGCTGTCCCTGGCGAGCAGGGAAGCTCAGCCACACAGCGGAGGGGAGCAAACACTTCCATCCCTGATGCACAAAGGGATACGGAGCAACCCACCTACTTGTTCCAGAAAGATCTTCAAGCAAACACCTCCAAAAACCCTAAGGACATGGCTAACATGGCACCAAGCTAATGAACTCTGTCTTTAATTACTGCTAACAGCTCCAGTTTTGTTGACAAAGAGGGAGAGCAGGCTATCAGGGCCTGGGGGTGGGCTCATCCAGCCCCACACACAAAGGGGGCAGGTACGAGCAGTAGGAACCAGCTCCAACCCTCAACATGAGTCAACCACTGCAAGATGTGTTTGGCACACACGCACTGAGCCGATGCACGGTGCCGCTGCACACAAGTGTGCATGAATCTTAAAGGATTTTGTCCCAGGTGCTCAGGGATCAGCACCTACAAGTCTAGCCACGTGATGAAATCTCAGCCGTAAATTTGCATTTGCAAAAGCTTTGTTTTTACCCCTTTAAACTAGAAAAAATATTAACCTTTTTTTTCTTTGCCTGTTCATGTACAAAACCACATGAAAACAATAGCCTCTACTTTTCAAGGCATTTTTCATGGTTTCTGCAAGAAAAATGTAGTAGTTACTTCCAAAAAATGGCATACTGAAGCTTTACCCTGGTCCTAGAACAGAGCAGAAGAAACCTCCTCCTCTTTTGCTTTGCTTTAAAACCCCAGAAATCAGAGCAACTCACCTTGCAGACGGCAGCCTGCAAAATTGCATCAAAACCGCCCTCTGGAGCATCTCGGTTGCGGGAAACCTTCTGTTTCTGAACTTCTTCGTTGAAACGGTCAACTTTATCCGTTAGGGACAAGAGGTGGCGGAAGCCAAAGGATGGGACGCAGCTGGGGAACAGCTTGTAACTGCAGGAGGAACAGAGGAGTGGTCAGCTGGGAGGAACCACACCAGCAGCCAAGAGCTGCAGAAGCTCCCAGCTCTACCAGGTTGGTCTCCAAACTTCTGTTCAAAGGGATAAAATACTTCCACAAGGCTTCATGTTTTGGACACTTCGATTTCTGGGTATTTATCTACAAAACCCTACAGTAGAGCCCATTTTTTTTTTGTTTGCCCCCCCCAGGGTTTTGAGCAGCTGAAGTTTCCAGAGATCTCACCAGGACTGAACACCTCTCTCCATGTAAGGTGTGAGCGAAGACACCAAGCACCAGCCTGCCCCAGGCCATGCAACTCTGCAGTTTCAGCACCCATAAAGCAGTTTTCACACCAGGAATCCACAGTGCAGGATGTGACTCACAGTGATGCAGAGGGTGCTTTTTGGCAAAGCCACCATCCCCAGCAGCCCAGGAGGGTGGTGTGAGCCGTGCCCCGTGCCTGCAGAACCGGTGGGCTGGTGTCAAAGGGCATCACACAGAAGTGTCACTGCCGAGAGCTACTTTTCCCCTATTTTTCAATATGCATTTTCACTCTGCCATCCACTTTTCTTGGCAGTACGTGCCACCCCGCACCCACTGCACGTCACCGGGCACCTGGCAATTGCCCAACACTAGATGTGGTGATAACTAACACCAACTCTTGCATACTCCCACTATCCCTGCAAGCTGGTGAGCAAACACCATCTCTGCTTTCCAGAGGGCTGCTGGAGCAGAAAGGTAGGAGTGGCACCCTAAGGCAGAGAAACAGCTCGGCAGGCTACCAGGAAAACTTCTTCTTCCATACCAAACTATCAGGAGGCAGCTTTGGTGCTCCCCGCGCGGCCAGGAGAGCTCAGGAGAGCAGCTCCTGCGGCGTGGGAAATCAGACTGTGTGCAGGGGAGAGGGATGAGAAGGGTTAAGAAGAAAATGTGTTTAAAAAGGAGTTGGGTTGGCACTAATTCACTCCTATCTTCAAAGATAAAACCCAGAGAACAATTAAAGGCTTCTGCTGACACATGACCCACTATGGGTAAATTGTAAGAGGCTTTTTACACAAAGGAGCATTTAAGATTTACTATGGCTGGGAACTCAAATCCCTCACAAGCAAGCCCAGAGCCGGGACTTCCACTCGCACAGCCATGCACACCCCTAACCATGGGGCAAGTCCCACTGCCCTGGGCCTGGCTGGCAATTAGAGCCATCCCTTGTGATCAGTCCCGTGTTCAGACTTGCATCCTGCTCGCACCTAGGGCCAAGACAAGGAGTTTGTGATGTCTGAAACCTCTGCACTGCAGGGTCTCAGCAAGCAGCCCTGAACCCACGTGATACATCTGGGTGCATCTGGGTATTTGAGTGACTACACAAGGGCACACAGCAGTGCGGGTGGGTTATCTCAGGTTGTAACCTCCACAAGCCATATCAGAGATAGATGGGCAATTAGGCGTTCAGTCGAACCTTCTGCCTTCCTTATCTTTTCAAATTTACTGTTTGTTTCCTTCGTATTATCTCTCTTGAATGACACTGTGGCTGTGAGAGGCCACATCCTGGCTCCCCGGCAGGTCCCAGCTGGGATGCTAAGCCAGGAGCAGGGGTGAGCAGGGAGCTGGGGTGAGGTGGAGGAGGCACAAGCGATCCCAGCCAGACCCCGCATGAAAGCAGGGCTGCACCCCACCCAGACCTGCAGGACAGCCATCACCGAAAGGAGGAGGAGGAGGAGAGAGCCTGGACCCAGGGCAAAAAACACCCACCGCAGCTCATGTTTACTTGCAGCTTTTCTTAGATGAGAGCAGGCTACTGGACAAAGTCTGCTTTGACACTAGAAATAGCTGCAAACAAAACCACACCTGACAACGACCTCACTGCCACATCAGCGAGCTGCTTGGCAGCAGCGACAGCCGGCTTGCGGAGCAGGCAGGGGAAGGCGACGCTGCTGGAGAACAACAGGGAGCCAGCACCCCTGGTTTGGATGAAGAGGAGCCAGATGGCAACTGGAAGAGAGCGCCCACCAGACAAGCTGCCTTGGGCAATCCTTCCTAAATGGTTTCCCAAGACCAGGCTGGCTTAATGTAACCCACAAACAGAAAAGCAACCACCTGGGTAAAACCAAAAGGACATGCAGATATAGCCTGATCGTGGTGGGAGAAGCTGAGGTGATAGCTCTGGATGCCCTTGATGAAAGGGCATCAGCAGTTTCAGGCATGCCTCGCTGCAGAGTTGTCCAGCTCCATATTCTCCTCCTCTCCCACCCCTCCCCTCCTGCACATTTCACTCCATTTCACTCAGCAAAAGCCATGTCACTTCAATTACATCACACACCAGCCAAACAAAGTTTCCAAGATTTCCCCAGCTGGAGCAAAATCCTGTCCCCAGCCCGCAAGCAACATGAGCGGATGATGGAAACTGAGGACAACAGAAATGACTGAGAGCATCCCTCTGAGGCCAAGCCAAATTTCAGGAGGAAAGAGCTATGAAGAGCATAGTGTACGGTGCCATGGTGGCAGAGCCACCTCCCCGGCTCAGTCAGTGTGGTCACTTTTGGCTATGCTTTATGGCCAAAGCAGGAGTTTTCAGTGTTAAAATCCATTTGACTTTCCTCTCTGGACAGAACTGGTGAAAAGGGAATACAGATAATTTTGTCTGGTCAATGTGCAATGAGATGCCAAATGCTTGGTCAATGCCAAAAGTTGGCCAAGAAACTCACAGCCGATGCCAGCTCACTTTAATCTGCCTCTCATATGGAAAACTTAAAGGATGCATGCTTGCAGAGCTTGGCATCCATTCGTGTGGTGATCTTACAATGTAAGTATCCATGAATTGCTCAAATAAAAGTGCTAACCCTACTGCCCTTACATGACCAGAAAGCACTCCAACAATGAATATGGTAAAAGATGGGGACCACAAAGGTAAGTGTCAATGGTGACATTCTCCCAGGAGGGCATTTGCTGCTGCATCCATCTTTTAGTGCCAACATCCAAACCCATCTGAGTGTGGACACCCTCCACTACACCCAATTTCACTCTGGCGTAATCCTCAATTGAATGATCTTGATCCCAACTCCAGCAGTTAAAAGGCAAACAAAAAGACTCTAACAAAGACACTAACAAGCAAAAAAAAAAAAAAAAAAAAAAAAGGAGGAAGGCTCTGATATTACCGCAAAGCAAACCACATCATCTGTGTCTTTTGAAACTGACAGTTTGTTTTGCTTCCACAGCAATAAAGATGAAAAAACCTGCCTGACATCTTCAAAACACTTTACAAGAACTCATTAATCAGTACAACAGGCCATCACAAATCTCACTTCCCCCAAACACTTCTGTTGGGAAGGACTTACATTGCCTTGGTCTCCTTATCTGTAAAATGGAGACAAAGAGCTTAATTGATTTACTCAAGGCCAAACTATGACTCAGAGCTAGGATCAGAAATCAGGAATTTCTGGCTCTTGCTCCTTTTTCTTAAAGCCGACAAAGAAGTCTGCCATGCCTGCATCCTCTTCAGGTACTTAAAAATAGCTTCAGGCTCCTGATACAACAGTTTCCCATCTCTAGATGCAGACATCTCCCAAAAGCCCCTGCAAAATGGAAGTTGTCCTATTTTGAACATCTCTGGAGCATCACAGTGACAGCCCTGGCTAATCAGCATTCCCAAAAGCCAGGGCTTAAGCGTGGTTCATTATTTAAAGCAAGAATGGGAAGAGAAGACTGCAGCTAGGCTCTGTGCAAACACGGGGCTTGTCCTTCCAGGGTACACCTACCACTTACCCAATGCAGGGATTGTTTTGGTATCTTGGTGCTGTGTAGGAGAAAGGAGAAATGTTCTTGTCCACAAAAGAGCCAAACCCCAGCCGGAAATTGCTAGTGAGCTTTCGCATCTCTTCAGCCAGCTTGGTCCCCAGATTGCGAATATTATCTAGGTCGTCATTCATGGACAGGGAGAGATCCATCAGGTAGTAGAGGTCCACGGGATAGTCCTCCACTTGCCGAACTTGAACTCGGAAGGAGGTCTGGTCACCTGCACACACACAAGAGTTGAGAGTGGTGAAAAGGAAACTCCTAGCGCACATAAAATCCAGACCACGTGGGGTTTTTTTTTTCCCCTGCAGATCACTTGCAAAAGAAGAGGGTGAGGAGAAGAAGCTTTTCCAAATCCATCCCTTAGTAGACTAACAGGAAAGCAGGTAATGACTTTGGGTCCTCTTAAGCTATGTAGTGTACTGGCTGGCAAGAAAAAGACAGATCTATAGAGTACCTGTCTCTATTTTACTTTGGAGATACAGGAAGGGGTCTTTCTGTCTCAGCTAAGAGAATGTCTAAGGCAGGAAACATGAAAAATGCTGCTGCCCCAGGCTGTGTACAGTCCAGGGGTGTTTCCCTAGAAAACTGGAAAGAAAACCAAGCAGAGTGAACCTCAAACGGATGTTTCATGGACTACTGAAAGTGGGACCCTGCACACGCTTACTTGGGTACGTCCTCAGAGCAAACCAGGAGCAGTCCAAGAAGTCCTGCACAAAAGAGAGGAGGTGGAGCAGGAGAAGGAAGAGGGTCAGGAGAAAACAGCCAGCGTGAGATGAATGCAAGATGTCCTCTGAGCTGTGCAGGGAAGTAAAGCCAAAGCAGACACAGAAGAAACACCTTTGGAAAGGACTTCTCCCCCGAAAAAGAGCTGTGCCACCATGATTCTGGAGAAAGCAGGGCAAAAGGGAAGTAGACTGGAAAAAGAAGGTTGTTAGGGTCACCCAGGGAAGCACCGAGGCAGGGACGAAGCTTCCTGAAGTGATGAACACAAGGGAAGGAGCTGACAGTGCTGAGTCACAGGCTGTGCAAATGCAAAGAAGAGCAGAGAAAAGCCTTTCCCCGACCTTCCCCTTTGCCAAACAGCTTTCACCAGAGACACCTTCTAGAAGGGGTGCCAGGAGGGGAGGCCACTGCCAGCACTGCCCACGCCTCAAAAAAGGTGAAGTGGCTTCAAAGTGAACTCAACTTCACACCAGATGGACCTCGGTGGAGCCAGAGAGGAGGTGGCAAATGTTTGCCTTATGCTTTGCTGAGAGAGGGGTTTAAATGGAAACCCCAGACTCCAGCACCCTCAAACCCCAGGCTGGTTTGGAGATCCCACGTCCGCAGCTGCCTCCTTGGCCCATTTTCTAGCTCAGTGGGGTCTCAGACCCAGGGACTCGGATCCTTTCAAGACCAAGCTCTCCCTCCTGCCCACCTCTCCCAGCTCTTCATGGCTGAGGCTGAACTTTGGACACCAGCAGGTTCTGCAAAACACTCATAGCTTCCCCTCTTCTTCCCCAGAAATGAAACACACATTTTTTAGTATTGTGAAAACACTTCTCTAACCGTTTTATTGTTCTCCTCATTGTGCGCAGCGGCACAGCTGCTCCCACTTACTTCCAGCCCAACAACATGCAGCACAACAGCATCCCAAAACTGCTGCACTGGCAAGACATGGCATGAGGGGCTTCACAGCCCGGCAGGCAGGAGCCCTGTGTGACACCTGGGGTCACGCTGTGCTGAGCCCCATGCATGGCCAAACACCCTCCCTGGCGCCAGAATCCACTTTGCAGTGATTTCTACAGCTGTCCCCATCTGCGGGGAGCGAGCGGACGCCCTCTCCCAGCCCTCTGCAGCAGCTGCTTTGGCCCAGCAGCACCCACCCCTTCGGCGAAGGAGCCGGGGTCCCAGCACCCAGGGGGGACGTGCATTAAGGTCAGAGCCTGCCTCTTTTGCAAACAAAGCTGTGAAGGGTTTAGATCCGCGTCTGCTCTTTGCTCCCCCGCTTCTCTCTGCATCTCAGCCAGCTCAGTGCTGGAGTATCAGAGGAGTCAGCTACAGCTCCTAAACCAAGACCTTCCCTCTATTTGATGATTTCCCTGCACATTTACATCAAGGGTTGCTTCCAAGCCAGGGCTTCTTTTCTTAAAGGTAATTGCTCCCCCCTGCAGTCTGCTACAACCCCACCTGGCAAAGGCAGGGCTGCAAGAGGCACCATGCGCAAACATGCACACGTAGGTATTGCCCAGATATCAGCTGTAGGAAGCAGGAAACTTGCCATAAATATTCCTCCTTAATCTCACCAGCTCTCTTTTCCAGCAGGAGCAGGACTTTCCCGGCACAGTGCTGAGATGTGGTATGCAGCAAGATGCAACTCAGCACTGGCCCTACAGTAAGCAAATCTATTGAGGCGGCTCAACCAAATCTGGTGGGTCTAACGCTGTACCTGGCACGCATTTTGCAGGGGAACAAAGAAGAACATCATTTATATAGGGCAAAACCTGTTAGAATTGACTGTGCGGTAGCAAACCATGATTGCAAGCTTGACTCTTAATTCAGTGCTGCAAGAATGTGTTTAACTCTGGGAAAGTTTGTTCCCATGCCTATTTTTTTCATTCCTACATATTTTTCCCACTGGAATACCCAAGCCGTTCAGAAAAAGATGATGTGTCATTCTGCATTTCCCAACATTCCCATTTCCAAAACACTGTTCTTCCTCAGCAGGTCCTAAGATGGGAATTCCTGTGCCAGAAAGGGTATTTGAGATGCTCTGATCAAACCTTCTTCTCTTAATAGTTACAAATTTAGCCCTCAGAAGCACCAAAAATAACAGAATCCTGGTCCTGATTCTTCTTTCATTCCTAACTGCACAAATCAATTATCTCAGAGAAAACATCACTAATGTATGTAGATGTAAGTGCAAAAGAATTTATTATTCTCTGTGCACACTTCTAGGGATGAACCACCCCCCCCCTTCCCCATGTACCGCCACCACTATCCTCTCCTTAGGGCTTTTACTGAAAAGTTTTAAACTCAAAACTGAATTCGGAAATGTTTCTTGGATACTGTCACACAGAGGCAATGCAGAAACTGGAAAAACTGCTTTTGGCCAATTTAAGAACACAAACTCGACAATGACGTGTATCCAAGAAAAGCTCTTTTTTCTGCTTGGTGAGACTTACAGCTTGATGGGCAACTCAACTTGCATCTATTCATCTTTTTAAATTCCTTTTACACTATTCATATTTTTCATTTAACCAGGACACACTGCTTTATAGCTGCACCCAAGATTAAAAAGCAATATTATAAAAGCTAAATGCTCGATCTGAAAGCTACCCTGTAAGGACATCAATTTAAGGCCTTTGGAAATTAGCTGTGGGCACAGAGATTTGGGGATGTGACTTCTGCCACAGGACGATTAGATCAAACTGCCTGGGTGGGAACAGCGAACAATTGACAATTCACTCCCTTCTGCTTCTGCTTAGTGGTCTAAGAATAAAAGATCACCATTGCCACAGACCGCCGTGTGAGTTCATCTTTGAAATAGTACACCCTTCATGCCCAAAATTAAATCAACATTGTCTCCTTTTTGTCTTGGGTTCACAGCGTGAAACTCATTCCCAAGCTAAAGGATTAATGGATAATTTAAACTGGGGATGCTAATACAAGGGTTTAGGAAGTCATCAGCCCTAAAACGGAGTGCTGTCCAACATCAAAAAGAGAGCAAAAATGGGAGATACTATTACAAACATCTAGGTACGTCCCTCCTCCTGCAAGGACTCCGATGCTCTGCAAGAGGAGCACAGGGAGGGGAGCCAGCCGGCTCAGCGTGGGAATGGGAATGGCTGCAGCGGCCCTCGGGGCGATTCCTGCAGCTCAGCCTGGACCCAGAGGGCTTCTCTGCCATCCCAGGAGAACTGAAGATGGCCACGAGTGTGGTCCCCTGCGAGGGCTGGCAGGAACAACACACCAGCCCTGTGCGGCCCCCAGGAATCCGCAGGGAGACGGACCCCCGCGCCCTGCCACAGACCGGAGAGGTGGGCGTCCGTGCCTCCGGCTGGGCAGAACCGCCGGGGACTGGGGATGGGGAATGTGCTGAGCACCGGGCACGGCATGTGAAGGAGGGTCTGCAGGAGGCGAGATGTGGAAGCTGAGCCAGCCCTTTCTGCCAGGAATTGCCTCAAGAAACAGAAGTAATAACGACTCCCTGCTTTTTTACGGGAGCAAACCTGTTTCATCAGTAACATTCAGTTGCAGAAGCCATGCATCTAGCCATACATCCAGTGGTGACTACCCTCAAGGATCTGCTTTTAAGGCTTTGAAGCAAAATTTCTTTACATTTGAGGGTCTGACTGATGGCAGCAGTCATACTGCTGAGGAAGAGTTAATGAAGAGACATGATGACTATCCAACCCATAGAATTAAAACAAAAAATCCTGCAGCAACTGGCAGGCTCTGGGAGACCACTGGTAGCGTGAGCACCAGCTCAAAATCCTGTTTTTCTTGGGCAAAACATCATATTTCATTTTTCTGTATGCTCATGAGAGCTGTCACAAAACTGTAAGCCTTAGAAACCCACACCAATTGCTTAGAATGAATTGAGCTTTTATATTTGCTTCTTAACTTTGCAATAAAGAGCTTTTTTTTCCCCCCTTCAGAAATATTGGCTGCCAGATTTTTGCAAGAATTCTGAACCCACATTAAAGCCTGCCCCCACCATGCAAAAACTTTTGATAACAAGCATGCTCACATGGCTCAGTCCAGCCATTCCCTTCTAATTTTTAATTAAAAGGAAGAGATTGAAGAAAAGTGATGGCTCAGGGGAATGAAACAGGGACCTGGCTACAGTCCAAGGCCTGAGTCACAAGTTCAAACCTCCATCTTCTGCCTTGATCCCATGGCTCTTTTGCATACCGACAGAAAACAGATAGGCGGGTTTGTTTCCAATTCATAGAAGGAGCTGTCTCAGTTTAGAGTTCAGCACTGTCAGCTTGGTGGAGGATCCAAAGTTATTTTAACTCCTTCCATCCAGTGGTTACGTTTGTAAGCTGAGCAGGTTCCTTTTAAACACATGCAAGGGTCAAGACTAGTACTGATAACAGCCGTGGGTGGGCTTTGATTGACTTTGCGTAACAGCAGGGACATACGCCTCAGCCCCAAACTTGTTTGCCTCAGCCCCAAACCTGTTTGCGATGCACCACTGAAGCTCACGGGCTGTGGAAGGGGCCGGCAGCCACCTGCTTTGGGGGGCTACAAGGTCACGAGCTACAACACGCTCTCGGCACATCCCAGGCACCCTTTCTCACCCACAACCCCCCCCCAGCATACGGCTCACAGCCGCTGGGGACTCACCAGGACGAAGATTCAAGGCGACCTTCTGAGGCGTGATCTGCGTGACGTCCAGGTGGGTCTGGCCGGAGCCCTTGCTGCTCAGAGGGATGTTCTGCACCACGCTGCTGCTGCTGCTGGGGTTTTCGATGGCTCCGGCACAACCGTTCGCAATCAGGTTCTGCAGGAAGTCGCACCGCGACGTGATGGATTTTGTGCTGCTGAACTCCTGGGGGGTGAAGAACGGACAAAGGGGAAGGGGAGGGAGAAACATCAATCCCACAGCAGGGGCTTTGTTTTGACGTGCTGGTATCTGTAGCAAATAGGAGATGACAAGGAGAAGCTGGTGTCATTTGTGGTGGCCGTACTCAAAAGCAGCCTGCACTGAGCCTTGAGCCTTTCAAAGGGATCTACCAAAAAAGAAATTCTGCAAGGATTTGAAAATTGAATTTGCTCACAGACCACAGCAGCAGAAAGCTTAGCCTGGGGTTTCACCCCAGCCACAGCAGCAGCACTTGCTCCCAGCCCTGTCTTGGGCCACGTGAAAGCAAGGCAAAATGTTTGGTTTGCTGCCTGGGCAGCCGGTTGCCATCTCTTCAAGGGGAAAAGGTGAGAAGCCGTTATTTTTTGCACAGGCATTGCCTCGAAGGAGCTTTGTGAAAGAGAGAAAAGAGGACAAGGCGGTCGCACCGAGGGAAGCAGGGCAAACCCACCAACCCGGAGAGCCAAGTCAAGACGTGAAGCTGGAGACTGAGGCTGGGTGGCTCCAGGGACCTGCACCCTCTTCCCTGGGGCGAGACACCACACATCCCCACACAAGCACCGCATGTCCCCCCCACCTCACACCTCTGCACTGCAGGCGTTGGCAAAACACCATCACATGGGAAAAAAAAAAAGACACAGCAAGCTGTCCCTGAGGCAGAGCACAGCCAGAGCGGTTTGACATGGGCACACTGTCCTGGGCGGCTTTGCTGGAGAATAAGGGAGGTGGGAGAGCCTGTGCCCGCAGGCAGCGAGGCACATGCAGCGGCTTGCTCCCAGAGTTTGGGCTGCCACGGCAGGGAATCTCCCAGCGCCTGTCCCCAGAGCTCCAGCCCTCGCCGCGAGCCCCACGCGTGGTGCACAATGCAGCCTTGTGCGGGGCGGCACTCGGGAACAGCCGGCCGCACAATGCAGCCGTTTGCAAAAAGCCCATTTGTTAAAATGCCTTTTTATTTTTTTTTCCCCAAAGCGCCAAAGGGAGCAAGTCACATGTCCAAAACTTACTGGATTTTCAACAGTCGGTTCCTACTTATTTCTACACTATAACAATAGAGACAACCGTCTTCTGCTCCAGGGCTGATGGACTAAAATGACATGAAATAATGCAAAGATGCTCCCAGCCACACCAGCCCCTCCTTCAGCTGTGCAGCCAAAAACCAGTGCAGGGCTGAATAAACCTCACTTTTTGCTGAAGCTCCAGCATGGCAGAGGACAGAGGAGACATCGAGGAGGGAGACGTCATCTGACAGATCTCACTTTTGCACCCCACGAGGTGCTCTGGGGCCCCTGAGGACAGCCTCGGATGCAGGGCCCTGGGACATAGACAGAGGCTCTCTGGTGCATTTTCTCACTACGAGGTCCCAATGCTATTTGAAAAATGCAAGATTTGCATTCCAGCATCCAGCGGTGGGGTCCAGCCAAGAAGACAGCACATTGGATGGATACGAACATGAATTTCTTGGAACATGTCGTGTAAACAGATGAACTCCCAGAAAGGAGGACTGGGACTATTTAAATCATCACCAGCATGACAAAATAAAAATCAGAATCCCCCACGAAACCAAAAACAATGCCCAGCCTTTCAGAGCGGCACGTTTAGGGCAGCCTTGGAGAAAAGTTTCTCTCGGATGTGGTTTGACCTGAAGTCAGTGGAAAGCCGTCGGGCTCCAGGCACTCTCCTGGGTCAGTCTACCCAGCAGCAGGGCACCCATGGGGAGATGCTCTCCTGCTCTCCCAGTACCTGGACCACGGCTCCAGGTGAGCACCTCTGCCAGCTCATTTCTGCTGCCACCTATTAGAAAGGACACTCTGGTTGTGCAAAAAGCACCACAAACAGCACCAGGAGTGCAGCCGGGAACCTTTAGTTATTCTCCAGGAATTAACACTGGAGAGAAGCATCCAAGCAGGACAATACTTAGGGCTGCTCGTGCAACTGCAGCCTTTATCAGGCATTTCCAATCTTCCCTGGGGTCTGCTCCAAAGCCTCTTGATGTGAACGGAAAGACTCGACTTCAAAGGGCTTTGAATTAGGGCTTAATTTTCTGGCTGGGGCTGCGGTAGCAGAACAAGAGCCAGGAGGGGCGGGCAGCCCGGGGAGAGGAGGATGGTGGCTTCCTCCACCAGCTGCTACTCTTCAGCAGTCGAGCTCCCAACAGCACGAGAGACAGCTCTGGCTATGGCACTGTTCATACCGACGTTCATCGTCCCACCAAGGGGTGTACAGGAGAGCAGCATCCACACGCTGAGGATGAGGCAGCACCGGCACATGGGGTGAGGAGCGTACCCTTGTGGGACCTGCCAGGACCCTTTTTGGGGCACGGCACCCATGTGCGTGCAAGCCTGTCCATTTGCACGGCAGTGAGAAGGTCCCCCTCGCTCGACCCAGCTATTTTCTCTTAAATTTTCTTCTAAAATGGGCCCAGAGGACTTGCCACAGGGCAGCAATCGCTAAGCTGCAGCTCCAGTCAAATCCAGCCCTTTTCTTGTTCGATGGAAAGCCACGTTACCCGGGGTGGAAGAAAATACCCCCCGCTCAGGGGTGCAAAGACCCCAGGAGAGGGGGTGCAGCTCAGCACCCAGGGGGGCAGGACTGACCCCTACTTCTGCTTGCGTTTCTAACCCAGGCAGGGTGACACCGAGCAGGGGAGTGACGGTGGCCTCGGGAAAGCCCCAGCAATCGCCGCAGCACCCTACAAACAAACACCCCTCATGTGCACCCGTAGGTCAAAACCCAAAGCCAAAACTGTGGCTACCAGGTACCATCCAACTAAAGCACAAAGTTTTCCGCGACAGAGAAAAATCAAGGCTCCTGGAGGTCAAATGAAAGGAAAAAAGGGTGAGCAGCTTTGAGGAGTAAAGGGTATTGCGCAGGTCCAAATAATTCACAAACAACCATGCCAAAAGGCAGCCCCACACCAGCTCAATGTGGCACACCGCTTCAAACCCTAATTCCCCCCGAGCAGAGGACACCTCACAGTTAGTTAAGCAATTTGGTGCACCCAAATACCTGCCGACCATCTGCCCGTATGCCTGCTTCAGCGAGAAATGCAGCAGGTACCCCACGGCAAGCAAGAACCCCCCCCAAGCATTGCTTCGTGCCGCAGAGAAGCATCGGTTCGGGAAGATCCCACCTAGTCCTTGTCAGCAACACTGGGGGCTTGCAGCCCACTGGGCACTTTGCGGTCCGGCCTCCGTGCTAACAAGCTCACAAAAGCAAATGCACACAAGCGGACGGAGTGAATGGAAACAACAATGTGACAATTACATGCTCATCAGTTTGACAGTCTTAAGACAAATTGCTTGGTTCATGCTATAAAAATGGAGAATAGCATTGACTGTATCTAACTGACTATACCTAACTCCTGACTAGACACGTCCCTACCATTTTTTCACTTTAATCAGCCCAGTTCTGCATTAATTCAGTCTGAAATATGCTTGTTTTCTCCATTTTTAAAAAATTGACATTTTCCCTCTAGGAACATCCTTTGATTTTGGTTCCTCATCCTCCAGGCGCACATTCCTGAGATGGGGTACATCTCTGGATGGGATAGGATGGGAGATGGGAGAGGATGGGGTACGAGCAACCTGCTGGAAAACAGAGGGTGCCATTGGGGAAATTTCAGTTCAATTAATCAAAAAGGAAATTTCAGTTTAATTAATGTAATTAATGTGCATCTCTATTTTGCATGTACACACATAAATGCATCCACATAGGTAATGCACAGATGAACACAGTGTACACACACCTAACAAACAACAGGAGCCTCTGCACATTGGCACGCTGCTCCCCAAAGCAGCAAACAGAAGATGACAGCAATGCAATGACATAATTTCCACCCCCCCACACCCCCCCGGTACACTCTTTTGAAGAGCATCCCCCCTGCAATCACTCCAGGTAGGTTTATCATGAACACAAACCCCACCTGCCTATCACTGCCCACCTGACAGCTCAGAGGACAGTACTGAAGCCACTTCCAGAGCTCCCTGCTCTCCCCAGCAAGCCCAGCAAGGCCTGCTGAGCCTGGGCAACCTGACGCCACTGCAAAAAAATCAGTGAGCATCCTCCTTTCCCACCCACAAAAAACAGGCTGCCACAGAGATCACAGCAATGCCACGGGCCACTGTGCAGTTTCCAGCCAGAGTATTCCACCAGCAGCGTGTCAGCAACTTCTAGTCATTTCCAGCTTCTTCTGGAGCTTGCAGGAGGAGCTGAGGAATCTCCTCAGATTCCAGCATGGATGGAAAGGCTGCAGCAGGCTCCATCACCCAAGAGTCACATATTTCCCCCAGACAGCCCTGTTTCAAGGCATGCTCAGGCAACCGTTAAGGCCACACATTCATACCTCCTCTTTTAAGTGCCATTTAAACAGATCACCTCATTTAAGTCCTGTTTTTCAAGGTATTCTTCCACGAGCCAACAGAATCTATGGCTGCTTCCAAATTTCCAACAGCCCAAAGACTTGTGGTTAGCTCAGCGGCCCCTGGGGGCTGCGGGGCTGCCGGATACCAGAAGCTGCTATCATCAACTCATCCATCATCACCCTCTTGGGTGGGAGCAGAGATGCCAAACACAGGCAGAAGTGAACAGAGGCTCATTCAAGCTGAGGGGACATGATGCACCCTGTACTAACAGGTTAGGAAGTGGTAGTCATAAATTTATAGCATCTTGACTACTCTGCTGTAAGCCTTTATCTACATGCATGCTCTTACCCTCACAATTCAAGGCAATGTAAATACAAGGAACCTTATCCCACTTGGAAAACCCATCGGGATAGGGCTCCAGAATTGCTTTCGCACACTCCTAACCCCTAGTTGCAGTCCATGAGCGCTCAAGACTTTCTGCTCCTCTGCGGTCACACGGAGCCTGGATGCAGGAGTGCGAAGGGTGATGGAGGAGGATGCAACACTGCAGGAGGTTGCATGAAGCATGACCGTCTCTGGGAAACAGCGTGGCTTTCCTGCTCAAACTGCGCCTCTCGCACAGCCAAGGGGTCCCTCACAGCATCGGCACTGCCGGGCACCCAGGGGGACAAAGAATAACCAGGTATGATGGCACCGTCTAGTGATGTTATTCCCCAAAAGGAGGAATATTATATATGAGAAGGTGTACATATATATATACAGGAAGATATAATAATATATATTTTGTGTATATATATTATATATATATTATAGACATCTCTACACTTCCTGTATATATAATACATATACACATACTATAATATATAGAATTATATGTAGCATTATATATACTTACAGACTTCTACTATATATACTTCCTGACAAAATTATTAACTGTTGCCTACAAAGATGACAACAGATTGCCCGGTTTGCTCCCAAACCTGTTAAGTAAATTCAAAGGGAGCAGAAAATACACATTAATCAGCTAATCGTGTTTCTAACAACATAATAAGCATCTCTGGAAACCTCTCCAATATCTTGGCCCTGATACTTAAACAGCAGCAGAGCTATAGAATTTGACTGGCATGCACGCTCCCAGGCAACATACATAGCAAATGACAGCTAATGGAAATAGCTACGGAAAACAGACTAAAAGCAATTTAATAAGCATACCTGACTAGGCTGCGGCAGAGGGAAGGGAAATAAGGTGGTGAAATGACTATGCAAAAGAAAAGCAGATATTAAGAGGTTATAATATTACTTTAAAACTTTTGAGGTCGAAAACCTCTAGATATCTTTCGCAATCCCATTACCTCACCTGATGATCTCAGTTAAAGAGAAATAATTAGAGTTTCAAACAGAAAATTATATATAAAAAAAAATAATACAGAATTAGAATAAGAACTCACTAAGTTTTAGCATGCAGCATGTAAAAGGGGACAGCAGCTTTTAAACACGTAGCTCTTGGCACAAAACACCTTGAAATGTAGTTTTAAATAGCTGCTGCAGGCTAAAGGTCAGGAAGTATTACAGCACTTCCCTGTAAACACCCATCTTCCTTCTTGGCCCTTCCACTCCATTTAAGAGTATTTTTTTTTTTTTGGTAGCTCTCCTGTTTGTAAGATAAGAGTCAGGCTGCCAGTCCCATGGTCTGCCATACAATTAGTGGTCACAGCGACCACCAGATAAACATTTCCACTGGCAGCATTTGCAAAAAGCTGTCTTTTGATGCCAAGACGAAAACCAAAACAAAACAAACAAAAAAAAAAGCAAGCTGTTGGGTACCCATAGCTTAATAGCCAGCATTCCTGGATCCAATCTCACCACCGCAGATTAGCTGGCTGGAAGAGGAGCTCTTACAGCTGTTTACAAGATGTCTCAAAAGCAGGATCTATTGCTTTACCCTTTCCCTTCTGCACACCATTCGCCTTGCTGGAAAAAAAACCATGAAAGCTATTACGCTGTCAGGTAGCATGGTGTTAGCAGCGTTAGGAGGTTTTCCTTGGAGAGCTGCAGCTGCGCTTACAAGTAAGTGAAAATCCAGTAAAATAGAGCTGGAGAGCCAGAGGCTGGGGTACCTCCTGAGGCCCAGCCAAACTGCGGGGCTCGGGAGCCCCCCTCACCCCATGCCCATCTCCATCCTCATCCTCTGCCCTGAGGCAGGGCCGGCAGGAGGAGGGACGGGAGCAGCAGAGGGAGGTGTGGGCAGCGCCTGCATCCTCAGCTCAGCATCATCACCTATGGCCAGAAGGTGAAGTATGTGCTCAACCCCACAGCTTGCCTCCCCCAAAACAGGACCGGGACGGCCACACTAGAGGAAAAAGGGTCAGCAGGGAACAGGTAAGCATCACTCCTGGCTGTGCCCATAGAGAGATTCAAGATTATCCACTGCTCTGGGGTTTCTCACAGCCCAAAGCTGGTTCCTGGCACAGCAGCTGTGCCTGCAAGTAGGCAGAGTCTTTCCCTGCACCTGTAAGCATCCATATTTCTCTCTTAAACACTTAAGACGGACACAGGTACTAAGCAGACAACAGCTATCTATGCATCAGACATTATCGGGTCTTTCACACACCTTGTTCTCTAGAAAACATAAGTCTATGTGATAAGATAAGAGATATATATATATATATGCCTAAACTCATGAGCAGTCCTTAGGAAGCAGGGAAAGACATCTGCAATTTCTCACAAACCAAGGAGGCCCCATTAAATTATGGGTGAGCAGTTTCAGCACCAACACAAGGATGCATTTTCACCCCAAAGCACACAGTTAAGCTGTGTAACTCATCGCCACGGCATGGCGCGGATGCCAGAAGCATGGGTCACCCCCCCAAATGACACAATAGATTCAGAAAGGAGAATTATCTTTGTTACAGACAAAAAGCCCATGCCATGCCAGGCCACGCAACAAGGAACACGTAGCAGGACACCAGCCAGGGGCTTGGGGCTTTTTAGGGAGAGAGCTTTCAAGCAAGGGTCCCTGCAACACAGAGCACACGCAAGGACCCAGCACCCACCGAAAACAAGAAGGTAATTGAAGGGACAGAAGGACTGAAGGAACAGTGCTGCTCTGTTGAGGATGCGCGGGGGCCAGAGGGGTCAGAGACTTGTATCCTACAGCGTCAAAGAGCCGAGGAGTCACATACATGCAACATACGCTCGGCATGAAGCACCTGCTGCCCTCACCCACCCCTTCTGGCATGGGACAGTGTCAGGAACAGGCGAAGTGGGGGAATAGCTCCCTTCCTGCATTACAAAAAGCATGCAAGACAACCGAGGTCTAACCACCTACCTCCTTGGAGCACCAGGCACACTTGGGATGGATGAGGAGACACTCTTCGCAGGATGTGGCGCTTCCACTGGTGCACAGATTGAGACCTTCAGCAAGAAAGAACAACAGAGAGCAGGATGGGCTGAACGGTTACGGCACTCCAAAACAGTGTTCAGGGGTTTTCTGAGATATTCTTAATGCTAAACATACTGTAAGTTCAAACAAGAGCAAAGAATCTCTCAGGAGCTGAAAAGACAGGAGAAGGTGTAAATCTCTCTTCACCTGTAAGGAGGTCTTGTTTTCTTTTCCTTCTCCAAGAAAAATGAAAAGGACAGAAACTTGTGTTGGGGTGCTGAGAACCTCTAAAATATGACCCTGGTGATTTCCTTCCCTCTTTTTTAATGGATCTGGTTAATCAAAGAGTTCAGCTATTCATCTTCCTAATGAAATACTTCCATCACTGTGGACAGAAGGCAATAGCTGTTTGACCAGCCTGAAATACAAATGTGGCTGTCCGAAACCTCCCGAGATGCCGACTTTTAAAGTCACATTAGGCACATCATCTCAATTTTTCCAGCTGAATATATGGGGGGACCTTCCCCAAAATTTTCATCTTAAGGCAGCCTTGGAAGACACTCATCTCCCCCTTCCGCACAGGTGATTTCCATAGTGGACTCCTGTAACAGTAAATTACTTGTAATTTATTACGAGAGTCATTTCCACAGGATATCCAGGTTAAACTGGGCAGCGTGTTTGCACTGGGGCACATCCAAGGCTGGGTGTGGTGGAAGACACCAGGCCACGGCCGAGGGCTCTCCCTGCCCACGACGCCGGCGGGGGCTCTGCGCCCACCGAGGCAGCAGCAACCAGGGCAGCGGTGATGCTCTCCGCTCCTGGATTGCTGGTGTCCAGCAGCACAAGGGGTACCGAGCCAGTTTCACTTGCAAAATCCACGATTTGGGCTTCGGGCTTTAAAAAAAAAGAAATGGAACCACGCAAGTTAAGCCGAAGCAAACATCAACGGTATCAGCTTTGAATGCAGCAGCTTGTTTAAGCATGCCTGTGGCTATGAATGTGCCCTTCGATACCGCCAATGCCCCAGCTCCCCCGGGTGCGGCTATTAACTTCTACTGTCAATAACCGATTAAACAAATCTCCAACCGAGGATTCAGCACAGAGGCTGCACGCTGCAAATGAAATGCCTCAGGCTCGAACTCCGAGTCTGCTATTTTTTCCAACCCAAATATCAATAAAAGCATTGTCAGACCTCTATTTTCAGCCAGATGCATCTGCAGATACCACTGCACCACGCTGCTGCTGGGTATAATCTGCAGACTGAGCAGCCTTGCTGATGGCTGCTGAAGAGCCACACTGAGTTTTCTCCTGTCCCAAGAACTTTCTGCCCCAAGAGCTTTGGAAAAGGGATTTTTTGCTGTACCCCATGTGAATATTGCACTGAAAAAATGAAAAGCGGTGGCTGCCTGGGTCGCTCCCATACAGGGCCAGTCTGTGAGCGCAGGAAGCTGTGAATCAAACCGGACAGCTGGAGGAAAACTTAGCATGCCCTAGGCTAAAAGCAAAAAGAGGATAAGTAGGTCCTGTCAGTAATTCTCAGTCATCACCGAGGCATGACCGTGTCAGAGCCCTGCATTGACGGGTCTCTGCTGCCCGCAAGGTGGTTAACTCTAACCCGGGAGTGCAAAGCCCTGGACTTTCTCTATGGGTCTCATTCAGACAGGCTGCTTGGGCTCATTCATACCAAACAAGAGCCTTCTCAGGGTTTTGTGGGTTTTTTTTGCTGGCTGTTACCACACACCCAGGCGTTTCATTCCTTGTTCGCATTCTGAAGTTATAGTCCAGCTCCTGGACATAGCAAGAGCTCAGAACATAAATAGGTTCTATAAAGTAAAATGTAGCTTGTTTGACTGAGTTATAATTTGCACAGAGATTAACACTTTTGTTTCCAAACCCTACAAAAGAGTCCAAAGCCTCTCCTCTAGAACTGCTGCTCTGGCAGCAATGCACAGGGTAACAGCAAAAATAATGGGCTTTATAAAGCAAACACTTGAGTTCGTACCCTGGCTACCCAGCCCCAGCTCTCCCATGGCTTCACTTGCCCATCTGCATGGAAGCAGGATAATATTTACCTCCATTCCTGACTGCTGGATTTTGGGGAGTTTACTTAGTAACGGCAATATCTGAAGGAAAACCAATGTCTCGTCCTTCCACCGGGTGCCATGACCAAAGCAGCCCACGCTCCTGTGGCCAGCCACGGGGTGACATTCCTCCTGGTGGCAGCTTTTGAAGTTTCCAAGTATGCTTTTCTTTCCACTTTGGAGCAACACCAAAGCGTTTCCAGCATTGTTGTGAAAACAGAGCTTCATGAAGCCCTCTGATTTTGGACTGAAACCCGAGCTTTTTGAGTTGGAGTAAAAACACGCAGGATTTTCCAGATGCAAGTCTTTGCTGTGCTTGATTCAGTGCAGTCTTTCCTGAATCAGGCAAAGGAAGGACCTGAAGATGCTCATGCCAGTCCAGATCCTTCCAGATGCTGGGGCGAGTCACCCAGTAAGACTGGAAGAAACTCAGTCTGCTCCTTGATTCTGATATGTTTAATGAAACCACTCCTGAACATCAACTAAACTTCTTACAATGGGGAAAATTCCATCCAGGATTTAGTCGGGTTTACTCCAGAGGAAAATAATCCACCCCCCCTGGACTGCTGAGCTCCACACCCCACATACGGTCCTTCACACTAATGCCGCTGAGTCCTAAGCCCTGCACCCTATTTCATTTTGCAGAGCAGCGTCCAGCAGGCACGAACAACATCTCCAGATGACATCCTTCCCTTGGGCTGAACCGCAGGAGAGCCCAAAAAAGCAGACAAAGACAGCGCATCCCACTAGACAGCTGAGATTTTAATACATTAAACTACTGATGCAGAGCAAGATAGGAAACTCTCATGAAAGGTTCTCAACAAATTTACTCATAAAGATGCTCCAGGCAATCAGACCTCATTCTAAACCTGTTCTGCAAGAAATCCTAGTTTGGGCAGCTCCTCAAACGGAGACGAATGTACTGGCTTGCTTGGGGAAAAAAAAAAAAAAAAAAAAAAAAAAAGGGATATGCTTCATTCTTTGCACAGCTAAGTGTGAAAAAAGATAATTTTATTTATGCTTGCAATAAGCATTCTAACAGCCTCGTCCCCGAGATGGTCTGCTGCACTACAGAACCATCAATTCTAAGGATCAGACCCACTAAATAAATAAATAAATAAAAGCTAAGAAAGTCTTTTCCGAGTTTTTGCAGTTGCGTGCCACAGCACTCCGCAAGATGAGCCTCTTGTTAAGATCGCTCATTAAAACATTAGGCACTGAGAGTAACGGTGGACTTGGGCATTTTGCGGGCTCCCTTCGTACAAAAAAGTTTCCCCGAGTGCTCAGAGAGGAGAGAAACCCCGTTTCCAGTACTACTGGAGCAGAGCCACAAACTGCGCCGCGGTCTCCGAGCGTGTCCAGGAGCCGTGCGAGCATCCCCACTGGGGCCAAGCGCTGCTCTCTGGACGCAACGCATTCGTGGGGGAAACGATAAAAGGTAAGAGTGGGGTAATGATATAAGGTGAGGGGGCAGAGCGAACGCTCGTGGCTTCACGCTGCTGTTCCTCGTCCAATCAATTAATACACACAGCTCAGACAAACATCCCAGGGAAGTGCTTTTCCCTGAATAGAAGCGGTTATAGCTGGTTCCATTAAAGTGTGTATATAGAGAGAGTTGCATGTATAGCTGTTCCAGGCTTTTTAAGGCGAAGGCGTAAAACCCCGCAGCGCGGAGCCCAGGGATGCGGTCCGTGCCCCACAGCGCTGCTGGAGCGCGGGTCCCCACCGGGGCCACGGCGGGCGGGGGGGACCCGGGGTGCGGGTCCCCACCGGGGCCGGACGGGGGTAGGGGGGAAGCGCTGAGAAGCGCCGGCACCGGCCGCCCCCCCC
>NW_010972437.1:24085377-24092084 GCF_000737465.1 Haliaeetus leucocephalus
GCGTGTCTGTGTGTCTGTCCCGCTCCCCAGGGGTGCGCTGCCACCTCCCCGCCCCGCCGCGCAGGGAGGGGTAAGCCCGTCCCCCGCGGGCGCGGAGCGGGCACGGCCGGGCCCACGCACACGCGGGGATGCGTGGGCACGGGGAGACACACACACACCCCCCACACACACACCCCCACGCACGCCCACATTCGCACACGCACGCACACGCGCGTACGTGCACGCCCGCCCGTGCATGCCTGCGCACATGCATGCACATTTCGTACGTGCGTACGCCCGCCTGCACACGCGTACGTGCACGCGTGTACCCGCACACCAACGCGCGCACATGTGTGCATCTTTCACAGACACACGCGCCCATACGTACCTACAGGCAGACGTGCACAGCGGGCACACGCGTGCCTATGCACCCACAGGCACGCGAATAATGGCGTGCCCTCCTCTCCCGGCTCACGGCGGGGCTTGCGCCCCATTCCCCGCGGGTCAGTGGCCGCTCTTACGTGGCTTTTTCCTGCTTCAGGGATTTTCTCTGTGCAAACAAACTGCAGCCATCTGTTAAAGGGCTCTCTGAGCAAGGGCATCCGGGCAGCGCTGCCCTGCCTGCCGGCTTTTTGGCACTGTCCGCACAACCACCGCCTGTCCCTGGTGCGATGGGACATCAACACTTCAGATCGAAAGGAAACGGCAGATTGCTGGTGGCGTTTGGGTTGCTGGGGAGCTTTCCGTTTTCTTCTGGTTTTAAAAGAAATCATAAATCAACTGTAGAGCTGACCACTGATTTTAAAGGCAATTTATAGGAACAGTTAACTACCCGTGGCCTGCAGACCTTCATGCCGCTTCAGCATAATGTCTACTAGATCTCACCATTAGATCTTGCTTAAAACACATGCCCTCAGACCAATACGTTGCATTGCTGTTCTCAGAAAGAAGTGATTAACTGTAGTGCCACCTGCCAAAATTTCCCCTTATTTGCACTGATTTCCAGCGCTGCTTTCATAAACCTCGCTGATTTCTTCAGCCTCCCCATGCCCCTAGGAGACACCAAGTTTGGGTTTAAAGTCACTGTTACCTTAGGAAATACCCGCAAAAGTTGCAACATTTTAACTGTCCCGGTGCTGCTAAATCACAGTAACTCCTGGCGTGTTTTGCAAGCAGTGCAAAAATACTACTAAATGCCTCACCGAAACTGCTGCTGCGGTAGAAAGGTGGTGCGTGGGCCAGGCTGTGACCTACAAGCTGCCCTCGAGCCGTCGGCTGTGCGTGGGGAAAGGGACAGCATCAGCATCAGTGATAAAGTGCATGCCATCACCCTTTATTAATAATAAAATTAATACCGGCCATGTCGTGACTGACCTGGAAATGCAAGACGTGGTGTGCAGGGACTTCAAAGCGGGTTGTTCCTCTGTGGTGTATTTTTAATATTTCTGTGAAAAGAAAGAAAATGAAATGCAGATCCTGTGTTTGCAGGAGATAAAGTACCTGATATGAGCCTTAATGCCCAGAGAAGCCTCATGCAGACCTAGAAGTCCCTTCTCAGATCTTCTGACCATGCCCAAGTACCCCGAGACACAACCACATGTACAAACGTACATAAATAGACCTGTGTGTGAGAGCTTTAATCACCCTGGTCGTAGGAGCAGGGACATCCTCAACCCTCGTCCCTCATCTCTCATCCCTCCTCCCTTGTCCCTGTGTCCTGCCATGCCACCCACGGAGCACTGGGGCAAAGGAGCAGATGCACAGGAGCAAGTGGTGAATGAGCAAGAGGGAGAAAGGAAAAGCAGAGTCATGGGAGGAAGAAGCTACTTGGAGGGAAGAAAACCACCTTGTGAGACTCAACTGTGGCATCTCAAGTAGCGGAGAAGAGGATTTGAGGAAAAGGGGGCTGACTTTCAGAAGGAACGTACTGCAGCGAGACCGGAGCCAGGCAAGGCGTAGGAGCTCACCAGTTACCGGTTATATTTAGCCGGGCTCAGCCGAGGTCGCGTGCCTGCCCTTGCTTTCCGTGGGTGCCTGCAGCATCGTCTCAAGCACCCGGTGCCCGCCGTGCCCAGGCTGACCTTGCCCCGCAGCCCCCAGGAGAAACCCCTGAGAGAAGGGAGGTCAGGAGCTCCTACTACACATGTTTTTGAGCCGTGGGCTGCTGTCAGCGCTCAACATCTGCTGTCTGTCATGTACCCTCATCATTGCATTTTTCAAGCCAAACCTTGTGAAGGTCCTGCAAATTCACAGACCGTCTATCTCAGCCCAGTAGACCACTGCTGACCCACAGACCATGGTGTGGGCCCAGGGCTCTACAGGGAAAGACCCTGCAGAGCTGCAGGGGAGAAAGTGCCACAGCTTCCCAATGAGAACGGCATTAACACCCTCCTTTGAAGCCAGCGCTGCGCTCTTGCCCCCGCATGCAGCAGCAAAAGGGGATGTAATTGCGCTAATGACCAAGCGAGCAGCTGGAACCTCAACAGGGGGACTTTGCGGTGGTTGAACGTGGGGAGTGCACCTGCCACCGGGCAGGCAGCTCAGCTCCGGTGCGAGCAGGAGGCCTTGTGTCCCTGAGGTCAGCCATGGGCCAAGAAATTAAGCATCAGCAGGGTAACGTGTGGCCTGAAATGAAGTCCCCGGAGAGGGTGTTGTCTATATAAATCCTTCCTGCTTGCTGGTGATCAGGGTGCTGGACCAATGTGTGCCAGCTGCTTTTCTGGAGTCAGGGACGCGGTGGCAGTAGATGCCCGGAAAGACGATTGCGTCCATGTACGAAACTGGATAAGCCCTTCATCTTCCTCCTGGGATTCCCTTGTGCTGAATACGGGACTGAGAAAAAAAACTTTTAGTGCCCATATGTTAACGAGATTATTAAGGACAAAGGGATCATGCAAACCAGTAGAAGATGAGTTTGAGGCAGCGCAATGATTTGGGGATGGGAACCCAAAGAAGGGCTCTATCTCCTAGGGATTGTGAAAGGACGACCTGCAACAAAGTCACTCTTGATCTCCAGGAACGACCATCACCTCTGCCTGTGTCTTTTCTCTCTTGACCCTCATGTCTACAAAATACTGTTCTTGAGGATCACTTAGTCCGTAGTCCCTTAGCTTCCTTCAAGTATTTAGGTGCTTGAACTTGGATTATGAGTATCATTGCACAGTTCTGCTGAAACAGAGGGAGGAAAAGCCCCGGGCTGGAAAGGCTTGATCTTTGTGCTTGCTTTCTTATCACTTGCATTTTAAAGCTATATGGTCAAAGCAGGACATAAACCCAGTGTATCTGACCTAGGCATGCATCTGCAAGTGATGCAATGGTAAGTTAGTTCTTTGGCTCTTTTATTATCAGTCAAAACAAATAAAATGCTTTATCAGAGATACTTCAGGTGTTTTAAAGATAGGTTTCCATTGTCATATCTTCCTCATGGCAGGAAGGGTGGAAAAAAGCATCTGAGTCACATCTAGATATCTGCGATGGCACTGACAAGGTTCTAGATTTTCAACGATGACTCCTCTGTCTGCACCAGTCTGAGCAAAATGCCGGTCCCAGGGCCCCGGCTCATGGCTACAGCCTGTTTCAGGGTGACACTCCACCTCTGCCTTAATGATCCTGCAGTGAAATCCTGGGACATCTCTGACTTTCTCCCATTTCTAGGCCCTGTGGCAGAAGTTTAGGGTTGCTACTTACTAGCAGCTGCAGCTGGAAGAGACATCGTCTGTCTGGATATAACTCATTATAACCTTGTTATCGGATATAACTCATTCAACCACCATATCTGCAGTAAGTTCAGAAGCCATAGGATCTCAGGCACAGCTCTCTAGTGTGCCAGAAAGACCAGCTAAGACAGCTAAGATTACCCATTTCCAGGAGTCACAGTGATGGCTGGAAGAGGAATCCAGATGCAGCCTGGCCTCCGGCACCACTGGCACACGGCAGGTCTTGAACGTCCCTCAGTCCTTTGGTCCAAGCAGCTCTCCATACAACAAAAGATGGGCAAAACTGGAACCTAGATGATGATCAAGCCGGGCTGATTTGTGGTTTGGTAGTGAAAAGTTTTGGGGGAGCTAGGGTCAAGTTGGGGCATAGGATCAGGGATATGAAAAAAAAAGGCAAATTTGTTTGAACTTAGGGGACCTCCACCATGTTACAAACAGTTCTGGTATTAGGAAAACACTTTCTCTTCCTTTCCAGTTCCTCACCGTGCTGTTTGCCGGGTCTTCCTGGCTGCACCGCGATGGGAAGTGGGAGCACAGAGGCACGCATCGTGGGCACCATGTGGCTTTGCTGTCCCCGTGCTGCCTCCCACCACAAGTCAGCCCACAGACCTGGCTGCTGGGGTTTTCACAACAATGGAAAAAGTTTGTCTCCTGCTTTTTCCGTGGAAGCTACAAAAAGAATTCCAATTCACACAAAATCCTTGTCAGTAATAGGCAACTATCGCATGCCAAAAAATGACAATCCTGATTTCATTCTTTCTTATACAGTATGTGCTACCCTCCGGCTAAAGCTGCAGTTCATGCTGCTGCTGCCTGCTGTAAAAATAGATTTGAAAATATCTATTTTTACCATCTGAGGGCCAACCTCTGTTCTCTGCTACTCAAGAGCAACACTACCACTCCCAACCTGCTGAGAAGGAGCATTGCAATACTGCAGGGAAGAAGAAAACGGCACCTGAAGTCGTCTTGCCAAGTTTTGTCCCTCTCCTACATGAAAAAAGGCAGGGTTCAGAATAAATCTCTGTGCAAGTCCATGCCTGGAACTGCTGGGCTGGAAAGCAAGGGAGGTACACAGGGGAGATTTTCCTCATGCCTCTAAGGTGCATAAACTTGAGTCCTTCAAAGAGTGGTGATGGAGCCAGACCAACCCTGGCAAGTTTAGGAGTTCCTACAGCTCCAAGAGCAGGCTGGGGGACACTTGGCTGCCTGAGAGGCTATTATCATGAGGGGCTTACTGACGTGCTGAACTGAAATGGGTGACAGATGTCTCCAGCCATGAGCCACCCCAAAAAATTTGCCCCGATCCCCGGAGTTAAGGAGTGTGCCATCAAAGGGATGGGCATGGCAACGCACAAGGCTGTGACACAGGAGAGGGTTAAAAATTAGCAGCTCACTGGAAACCTGCCTGTGGCTTCTGTTAATGGTTAGCCCCAATTAAAATATGCTCATTAAAAGGTTTTTGCCTTCTGCTTGGCTTTTCCTGCAACTGCAAAGAGACAGCTCCATCTTGCGGCCAGGGACTCTGGCCAAGTCTCAAAGAGGAGGGAGCGGGAGGAGAGTTTGAGAGCCTGAAGGTCCGTCCCTTGCATGGTGTATTACGAAATATTCTCTCTTCCTGCACATCTCGCCTCAAATAAACTGGACCCGTTTTGATTAGTACTCCGGGAAAGCCACAAAAGCCAGGAGCATTTACTGGGTGCATTTAGCAGAGGGTTTCTCATAAATGGAAAGCCCAAAGAGATTTCCTTTGTATGCATGCATGTGGGAGAAGCATCATTAAATACGGTTTAATATGTCAGCAGGTAGAGCCAGCTAGGCTCGGCTCCACTCAAATCTCTGGCAAAATTCCCACTGAACAGAGTAAAAGCCCAGGTCCCAAGCGCCCAGGCAAGCAGAGTGCTCCGGGGGTACAAACAGCTTTCCAAGGAATTCACCCTGGATCTGTGTGGTTTGGGCCTCCCAATGCCCCATGCAACTTTTTCAAATCTCAGTTGACACTTGCCTATTTAATCACTATCTGAAATAAATCATTGGACTCTGTTTTTTTGCTTATTTTTCTGGCAAACGGTTTCTGCCCAGCGTGAGCCTGCTGCAGAATCTGTTCACACCAACCTTGGAAGGACAAAACAGTTGAGAAATGATGAAAAGTGTACAAGGAAAGACTTTGCTTTGAAAAGAATAATAACGTACTGTTACACATGTGCAGCGCAAGCCCTGTTTCATTTATAGGAATGATATATAGGCCCAAGTCCACAATTCTTCCCCAGGGACCCTTATTCCCATTAATGTCGGTACAAGTTAGGCACCAAAATTCCTGCCTGCACTTGACCCCTGATTCCCACCAATTTAAACATTCCTCTACTTGAGAGGGTATTAGGCACCTTAGCACTATAATAACCTCTTGAATTCAGTGACAGTCCCAGATATGTAACAATTTTTAAAATTTTTGGCTGATATACCCCATAAAAGCATCTCTATGGATAAAAGACTTCAGAGAAAGCCTTTTTTTCCAAAGTCTCATTTATGTGGCAGACTTTCTTTCCCCAGGTACACCCAGATATCCATGACTAAAGGAGAGGCAGATATTCCCTAATGTTTAACCAGGCTCATGTCAGCAGGCACAGGGCAGACAGCAGTGACACCGGTGAGGGTCTAGGGGAGCCATCCCAGGAGGGCTGAGAGTTTTCCTCGCCCTTGTCAAGGTTTAACCCCAGCCGGCAACTGAGCACCACGCAGCCGCTCACTCACTTCCCCCACACCCAGTGGGATGGGGGAGAGAATTGGAAAAAAACTAAAACTCATGGGCTGAGATAAGAATTCTTTGGTAGAACAGAAAGGAAGAAACTAATAATGATAATAATGATAATAATAAAATTACAATAATAATAAAAGAATTGGAATATATAAAATAAGTGATGCACAATGCAATTGGTCACCACTCACCGACCGATGCCCAGTTAGTTCCCAAGCAGTGATGCGCCCCCCCCCCCCCCCCCCCCCCCCCCCCCCCCG
>NW_010972437.1:24092094-24179480 GCF_000737465.1 Haliaeetus leucocephalus
CCCCCAGCCCGGCGCCCCCCCCCCCCCCCCCGCCGGCCAACTCCCCCCAGTGTATATACTGGGCATGACATCATATGGTCTGGAATAGCCCTTTGGGCAGTTTGGGTCAGCTGTCCTGGCTGTGTCCCCTCCCAACTTCTTGTGCCCCTCCAGCCTTCTTGCTGGCTGGGCATGGGAAGCCGAAAAATCCTTGACTTAGTCTAAACGCTACTTAGCAACACCTGAAAACATCCGTGTGTTATCAACATTCTTCTCATACTGAATCCAAGACATAACACTATACCAGCTACCAGAAAGAAAATAAACTCTATCCCAGCTGAAACCAGGACAGCCTTCCCCAGCCCACCAAGACGTGACGGATGTTACTCTGGGAAGCTGTTAATGTCACTTTAGAAAACTGACTGCCAAAGCAATGACCAAACTGGGAAACCAGCTGGGACAAATGTCCCTCAGGGTGCTGCCAGAGGTATTAGTGTTTTAGAAAAAAAAAACAGACAAAAAAAAAGGAAGAAAATGCTCGGTTGCCATAGATGCCCACCAAAAGCGATGTTGGTCCCTTCACAGCCCTCTCTGGAATCCTGGGCAAAATTTCTTATTTTTCTCAGTGCCCTATTTTCCCTTTTCCACCTTATCTGGCCCTGCAAGTCTCCCAGCTCCCCTGGCGAAATCTCTACTGTTTGGGCCAACAGCTGGGCAGCTATTTTCTCTCCGCTCCCCTTGATCTTGCCCACCTTGGCAGGGGCCATGGGGAACACTGCCTGGGATTTGGGGACACTGCCTGGGGACTGGGGACAGAGAGAAGCACACAGGTCCTTCACAAGCTGTTTTGCTTCCACCAGGAGAGGGAGAGTGGGAGCTGTTGGTTTTCGTTTGCTTTTCGTGGAGAGGAGAGGAATGGACTTTGGTCTCCAGAGGCTGCTCTTTGGAGCTTGCTTGTGAAAGGCAGCACCTTTCAGGCTCAAAACCAGGAAGCGTTTTGCAATTTTTGAGTTATCTGCTTGCAAAGATTTTCTCTTGTTTCTTTTATGAGGCTGTTCCTACATAAACAGTAAAGAGCTCGGTGTACAGCACCTTACCCTGCCCCTCCACAGTTTATGAACAACCCGGGCATAATTAGGGCATACAAGACATGCTATGTATGCACACCCCAGGCGTCACCTTTCAGCCCGTGCTGCTGTTGAATAAAGCAGGTCAATGAGTTCGGAAGGTGGGAAATGTCACCCCTGGCCCAGGTTGTCCATCCAACCCCAGGCTCTGCTCCAGGGACTGCAACAGGAGGGGCTATCTTGGGGGCCTGGCTCCTTTTATAGCCCCTTCTTCCAGCACCCCACTTTCTCACCCTGTTGTTAGATGGTACATCTCTGTCATGCATTTGCATCCTTGAATTTGCCTAATTGCTTTTTGAACCTGCAAATACAGCGTCTGCAACCCCCTGTGGCAGCAAGTTCACCACCTGCACCTGTAAAGTATTTTTTTTTCTGTCTGCTTTATGCTGACCTCCTTTAGCTTTGCATAGCCTCAAATTCTGGTGGGTGTTTGGCTGCCACACAGCCCATCAATGATGGCTCGGTGCGTCCCAGTGAGTCTATGGGGCACAATGGGCTGGCTGTGCCTGGGAACACAGCTGGGTACCGCAGCCCCCCATACCGCTCTTTGGGGTCCCCTGGATCAGAGCCACCTGATCCTGGTCACATATTAACAACCACTTTATCTATTTGACCTTATACCTCCTGTTACCTAGTTACTTCACTTACTTTCCTTTACTCCTGCTACCTCTCTACTCCATGTTACCTTTTTACTTCCAGTTGCTCCGGCTCCTTCAGCTGATCCACTGCAGAGTGTGACAGATGTGGGAAGCTCCCAAACAGCTTCAGCTGTAAAAACAGCCACAAAGAAATCACTGAGCTTCTCTGCTACAGCTTCATCATTCCTATCTGACCCTTTTATACCCTTGTCATCAGCCTTCCCACTAATTTCCTAGCTGCCTTTGCGGCTTTGATGCATTTAAAGAGCCTTTTATCAGCAGTTAGAGCATCCTTTGCAAGGCAATTTACAGATTCTTATTTTTAGCCCTATTTATTTCCTGCTTAATTGTGACCCGACATGTTTTATGGGTTTCCCTGTTCTTAGACCACTTTGGAGTTTTAGGGTTGGGTCTGGGGATTTTTTTTGACTAGTTGCTGCAAAAATCGGTATCTTCATCTCACACCCCAAAATCTGGGAGAAATCAATTTAATCCTCCTGGGAACCCTTAATAAGCAGAGCTGCTCCATCCACAAACACCAGACAAGGCTTTGAAACAGGGAGTATTACTGGGCTAAAAAAGAAAGGGTGAAGGGTGGGAAACTGGGAAAAAAATAGCAATTGATGACTTTGCAGTTTGCCAAACTTGACAAATGACAGTCCTCCTCTCACAGGAGTGGCAGATGTATGAGGCAGTGCTAGGCTTGCCTCGCTTGCCTTTCTGTGGTTTGTGGCCCTGGGCTAATGAACCCCAAATTTCAAGCAGGATCCGCTGTCCCTGGGTTGAGCCAGGGTCCAGTCACCCTCCTGAGCCTGGTGGTCCCCTCAAAACCAGCTAGGGACAGTGGTGTTCACCGAGGCATTTGCCTGACTCCCTTCAGCCCTCACCTGAGTTTCCCTAAAAGCTCTCTGTACCAAGGGTTTCGGCTGAGGAAGCTGTTCCTAGCAAGGAGGGGAGCACTTCTGGCTAGAGGAGATGCTCCTTTTCCCTTACCTCTGTTCCTCCTGTTGGAAGGAGCGCTACTGTTCACAACAAACCATCAAAGTCAAAGGAAGTACACAAGAAGTGAAAGGTCAAGCCCTTGGGTCTGCAGTGGTGTCTTACCTTCATTGCTCGCTCTTACTTGTTTATGCCTCTGGCCTGGCACATCACATGCAGGATCTATGTAAAAGAGTCCCAGAAAGGAAACAAGGAGTGGTTTTCACCAGCAGGTAACCAGAAAAATGCAAAATGCTTCCTTCTTTCAGGCCTGAAAGGTGCTGCCTTTCACATGCAAGTTTGGATGCTGGGCCTTGCTGGGGAGTGTTTGGATGCAGGGTTTTATGTCTCATTTTCAAGGCTGGCTTCAGGCATAAGCAGTGCAAAACAGCACAAGATCTATCAGGCCTGATTAAGCCCATCCTTACCCTACTGTCCCATCACGTTACTGTGTGACAGCTCCTCTAAGGCAGCTGCCCAGACCCAGGCTCTTAACCCACAGCCACCCACGGCACCATACCACTCCCCTGCCACCCCGCATCGCTTGAATGTGCTCAGGTGTATCCAGATAAATGAAGAATGGCACGTGACTTAAGCGAACCCAATACCCCATACAAGTATTTGTCACAACCATGCAAACCTCTGTCCTCAACTCATTTAGCATTTTTTAGTACACCCTGTGCAGATGTGCCAAGCAATCTCTCCAGTGTAATTTTTGGTCAGGACAAAAGTAGGCAGCAGACTTGAGTGGCACCATCTTCCCACGTACTCTGTGGGTTGCGTGCCAACAGGACACCCTGTATCTCAGGGGAGCAGATGGATAGAAGATCCCAGGATGTGAAATGAGTTGCAGCAGTTCCCTGAAGCCCCTCACCCTGCCGGCAGGCAAGTCCTCTCCCGCACCAATGGGTGAGGGTTGCACTCAGCTCTCTTTCCCATGCCCGGTTGGATTTTGAAGGATGGGCAGCTGAAATGATGCATGAGTCAAGCAGCAGCAGTCATAAAAGACCACAAAGAGCTATTTTCCATCATCATATTTCCCAACAGAATCACACATTGCTAATAGCCAAACAGAAGTGAAATATCTGAGAGTTTGCCCTTTCGGTACAGAATTCCAGTCCAGATAAAAAAGCTGTAGCAGCCTTTGAAATGCTAACGAGTAGTAGGCTTACAGTAGTATCTGATAGCCCTTCCCCAGCACAGGCTAAATGAGAACAGGTTGCAGTTGCAGAAATTAGCTTTGAACTAGAGCAATGAAAATTCCTCTGCAGTTAAATGACGCAAACACCTGACTATTTTTGCTGCTTTTATTATCGATGACAGCAAATGTCTAGATATCGCACCCCCACTAAAGTTTTACTGCATTAAAGTTTCGTTTATCATTGAGCTTTCAGCTGCATTTCCAACTCCTATTGCTTTGTGAAAGAATGACAGATAACACTTAAAAGCCTTTTCATGTGCCTCTTTAGCAGGCTACTGTTACATGTATTTTAAGGATCCTCTGCATTAAGCTGATGGAACCAGGCAATTTATCTCAATGAAAGACCATGATGTATGGGCTGTTACTCTTGATATAAAGAAATCCTTTTATTAGACTCCATGTAACCCCAAGTTTCAGTCTGCCCTACAAAGAAGGGGAGGAGGGAGTATCCAAGCAAAAGCAGCCAGCTGAAGGAAGTGGAATTCTACACTGAGCTTCATGACTTTTGCCACTTGTTCTGCCTGTATCCCACCCATTTTTCAGTGTCCCACCCCATGCAAACTCCCTGGAGTGTTCTGCTGGCAGCAGAACCTTTTCCTGCTGCTGAAAAATCAGAAAGAAGGCGAAAAGGAAAGGGCTTAGCAGAGGGATTAGAGGCAGCGAGCATCTCCTTCACCCTAGGAAGGGTGGGAACACACAGGGCTCAAAGAAAAAGAAGGGGGCAGCAGGCATTGGGGGGGCCATACTTTAATGAAACTGTTGGGGAAGGGAGCTGGTCCCCCTTCTAGGGCTCTTCTAGCTGGAGGAAGGACGGGGCCTCTCCACCTCTTGTGCTAAGGATAGCCACCATGCCTTGCTTTGGTTCTCATGGGCGAGTACTCTCAGAGGAAAAGTCAAGAAAATAAGACCAAATCTCTACCATCCTTTCAATAAAGGTATCATGAATAGCTAAATCGAGCTAGCCCTGCTTGCATGGAGTAAAGGTTGCCTTGTGCATGTTGAGATGCACACAGCCAGTGTGGAGGGTGGCTAAAGCCACCAAAACCTGGCCTCCTACAGACACTTGCCAACGGCAGGTGCTGTGCAGCCAGGTGACAGCAGCAAAAGGGACAGGAGTCAGCTGGAAGAAAGAAACAGTGAAAATCCACTTAGACAACAGAAAGAAAATTGCACCTTTTCTCACCAGGCTACTTCTAAACTACCACTCATTGCAGGCAGTTCAGAGAAAGCAGGGTCTGTCTTCTTTTGCTAGAGAAACCACATGAGAAAGATCAGGACTGTTTAGTTCCCAGTTCTCAACTGCATAACTGGCAAGTGGGAGCTGGTTTTGATTACTGAGAGCACTGGAACAACCTGTCCGCATGCACATCCTGGTAACCTCTACAGTCACACACTGTGCTTTCTACCACTGGCCCCCAAACTTGCTATTTAAGCTGAAAGACAGGGTTTTTTTTTAGCTGTGTGACATTAGCAGACCCATATGCACAAAGCTGCAATCACAGAAAGCAGCTTGTCCAGCATTTTCAGAGGAGACCCAGCTGCACCAACTACCCAGTTCCCACCGAAAGCGATCACAGAAAATTGGTGCCAGCCTCACAACAATAAACATTTAACCTTCATTAAGATTTGATAATATTCCTGATCAGAACCTCTGAGTGAAAGCTGGGTGCTGATGTAACCAGTCTGTGCACACTTGTGTCTAAACTCTGCACAAGTTTTAACATAAAATAGTCTCTGGAGTTGAAAAAAAACCCCTTACACCACCGGGCAGCAACATAAGAAAGCCTTGGTACTGAGAAACAGTAATGTTTAATAGGAAAAGTTAATCTGCACATACAAAAAACAAACCACAAAATACAACATGGAATTAAATGATATTTTAAATGAACTTAACCTATAAATATATGTACATATTTGTGCATATATATATATTATATATATATAAAGAAATGTTAATGCTAGTCAATAGATAATGCATGCTCTGTAGAGTATAGTAAAATGTGGATTCTTTTACAGACAGATTTATTGAGTGTATGTAAGAAATTTAAAAAAACCCATCCATAAGATCATTCAATCAGAACATAAAGAGTGCAAGAGGAAAAAAAAAAAAAAGCTTGCACTTTCCACAGGAGCTGAGAATGTAAAATCAGTGTCATTGTGCAAGATGGAGAACAACAGAGTTTATTTGAAGATGCTGTTTCTTGTCATTGTATTGGGAAGGAAGGCTGCGTAAAAGGTCAGACAAGTACCGTTGTCTCACACAATGCATGTCAGTAGAGATCCAAACAGAATGCTTTCAGATAGGAAATGTTGGGGGGTTGAGGAGGGGAAAAAGACTGTATCTGATACAGTAGAGAGAAACAGGTCAGGTTCTCATGAAGAACAGTTTTGATCTGTTCAAAGCCATGCAGGCTGCCTGTAGCTGAAATGGAGTGAGCACAAATACAGGCAAAGCTCTGGGTGCTGACTTTTTTCAGCATCATGCATATTGCCTGGACCATCTTCCAGAAGAACTGAAAACAGCAGGGTTAAAATCCTGGTATCTTGTCTACCCTCACTCTCTTGCCAATGTACTGGCCTCCTGAAAGAAGCCTAATGTTTATTGGAGTCCGTTAGTTCTTTTAAAAGTCATCTTCTTCTCCATACTCTTTCCTTCATTTTTCCCTTATTTGAGAGAGTTGTCCATGACCTCTTTCAAGCAGGGGTCTTCCTTTCGAAATCTTCAGAGAACCTGGGGTTATGGACTTTGTTGTCTTTTCTGCTGAAGTAACTGCATTGCTGAGAGGCTGTGAAACTCTTTGGTCTGACCCATGGTCGCGATGGACATCCATCCTTCTACCACTCTGGTCACTTAGTATCTGCTCTGCATCCTAAAGCCCTCAGACTCCCGTGATGCTTCATACTACACAGAATTTGGACAAGAAAAGAAAAGAAATAAAGAGTAGCCCTGGGTCAGAGAGCTCCTTTCTCAAAATAGTTCACCGTGTAGCACACTGCACATGATAGCCCTCTCTCTGTGACACACCAGCCCTCAAGGACAACCAAACAGGCAGATTTTCATCAGCAAGAAGTTGACATCTTTGGAAAGTTAGAAATGGCAAAATCTACGTGAATCTGATCAATCAACTAACTAAATAGATGTTTTTCTACTCTTAATTGGCAGCTTTTTAAAAGCGGATTTTGGTTTTTTTAAACATCAGGTTTCTGTGTTGCTTATATCACAGTTTAGGCCTCAATTCTGCAAACATGTAAATGTATTACAACTAAACAGGTTTTCTTCACTAAACAGGGTAGTTTCTTGCACCGCAGAGGTGGAGCTAAAATGTCATTTAAACACAATTTGAATGGACAATGTGCTTCCTATTTACTCGATGCATGCAGAACCCAGCAAATCAATCATATCACAGCATAGCACTTCTCAAGCCTCTGCTTCCTCCACAGCTCCCTTGCAGGGTTCAAGGATAAAACAGGCCGTTTTTTCAGAACACACCTTTCAGCTAATGACATGCCTCTGCTGAACAGGCTCCCCTGGGCTATATCAATGCAAAAGCTGTGCTAGCTTTTTCATGGCACTTGACACTTACCCCTTTGCAATGCTGCAGCAACTGCAGAGGGTCTTGCTGTGAACTAGGCATTGGCAGAGTGGGTGGGAGGACACCGACCCACTGGGCAGCTGTGCCAGCTTAAGCTGACTGTGAATCTTGCATGAGGCTGCAACTGGGAAGTGCCAGTGCAGCACCTATTGACACTACAACCAGCTTAAAAGCAGCACAGGTTACAAGAGCCTGTGATGTTTGCATGCGCGCCTGTGCTGAAGGACGTGTTTGGTCAATGCGGACAAATGTCCTACAACACAGCAGACCACTGCCCAGCCAAACTGTTGCTTTGACCCTTGCTTTTCACATATCCCTCCTGTGACTCAAGGATGACTACTGGGGCTTTAGAAAGGTCTTCATAAGGTGAGTGCTGATCTCTGTATTCAGGGAAATTTTTTTCAGCTGCATCTACACTTGTTTGGTTGCCTTTGCACCACTTTGGCCTTCTAGATCAAGGGAGGATGGACAGAGTGGAGTTTAGGTTCCAACAATGTCTGTAGCCCGTAATGCTACAGTTCAGGAACGCAATTCTCGTAGGCCTGTGTGAAATACTTACCAAATCTTCATAATCCCTCTCTGGAAAATGACGTCTATTTGCAGAACACATCTCATATGGGTTGTTTGGCTGATATCCTGGGTTTCCATGGCCAGAAGTGGTCTGGACTCTGGGGAACATTGTGGTCTGTCCGTCATCAGAGGTATCTGGGTTGGAATTTCCTGACTTTATCAGTCTTTTCTTCTCTGGATCTTGTTTGCGTTGGGCTCTTCAGAGGAAATGAAAGAACAAAAGAAGTTTTAAAAGACATTTTAGTGTGCCTTACTGAGTAAGTCCAACTTATTGAGTTATCCACTCCCACCTTATTTTGAATGCTCAGTCCTGTTCTGAAACATGCAACATGCAAGATTTTTCTAGCATACCTATTGCAAAACACTTGTTATCAATGATAGGGTACAAAGATTGGTGTCTCTTATCACAGGTGGGGCTAAGCTGCTAGGAGAGACAGAGGGGGACTTTGGCCTCTTTTAACTAGTTCCTAGAGTGAAGGAGTTTCCTTAACCACCACTAGCTCTAACTGACTGTTCAGAGGAAGAAATGAGGCATTCATTAGGCCTGATTAAGAAAAGTTGCCCTCATGCCTGCAGCGAAAGCTGGACACTCAAATGATGCATTTGGATTCTCTGTGATCACAAGTCCATACACCCCACACACACTTGGCACCCGCTTGTGCACCTGCTGGCGAGCTATGCCTGCTATGGGCGGTCTTGTAGGCATCTTTACCTGGGCAGTGCTGAGAGCAAAGGCAGAGGAGCTGCTTGAGAATTTCTATATTTATTGTGTGGAGAGAAGTGAGGAGGTGCAACTGTAATTGGGAATTTGCTAGTACACTGGGAATAGCAAGCTTTAAAGAGATGCTTGGCTGGAAATGCTTGCCTGTATTGAGCTGAAAGGAGCATGCCAGGCCTTGAGCTGAAGTGCTAGCAGGGAAAGCTGCAGAGGGTCTGAATTTGGGCCACACAGTCTTCTGATATTAGCATCCTTTGTCCATCTCATCCAGATGCCATATCAGGACTGGCTAGGGCAGGATTATAATTAGTGGGTCAGATGTGTATTCTGAAGACTTGGCTAAAGCTTTCTGAATTCACAGCAAGAGAACAAATACTTCTGGGAAGAGCACACAGGCAAAACCAAATTCTAATGGCTACATGACTTAAATGAACTTGTCTGCCCAACTAGGCATGCAACCATATTCACAGCCCTGCCCCTCACTAAATTTCTGCTTAGCTCTCTACGTACATGCAGAAATGCAGCTTCTATTCAATTGTAAGAAATAATCTTACCTTACTGAAACAATAGAGACTGCTATCACTAAACTCAGGATAATGGCTCCAAACACTGTACCCACTATTATAAGGATGAGTTCACTATCTGGAAACAAACAAACAAACAAACAAACAAACAAGAAACATCAATTGAAAACTCATGGTAAATATTGAAAACCAAGTCCTGTCCCTGTCCTCTTACTATGAAAGAGAGAAAGAGAGAAAGGAAGAAAGGAAGAAAGAAAGAAAGAAGAAAATATGAAAGAAATAGAAAGAAAGAAAGAGAAAGAAAGAAAGAAAGATGAAAGAAATATGAAAGAAGATGTTATTCATTCCCAGGCTTCTGGTGCTGTCTCAGTACAACTGTCTGTGGACACAGAAAGATGTACATTAAGGAACTGATCTGCATTAAACACCATCTCTTCTGGATGGCTATTTTGATCCCAGCTCAGGGTCCTAATCTCATGCACTGAATGGCTTCACATAGTTATAGCTGAGGGACAGGAACAACTGGGAGGGTGTAGGGGTTGCTTAAGCTAGTATTGCTGCTAAAATAAGTAGTTAGGCATCAAATAGGCTCTTGTCATGCCCTAGGCACATAAGGCACACCAATCCGAGGTGTCTATTATGTGGCACTATGAACACTGCATAAATATGCTATATCTGAATAAATGTTTGGCAAGGAAAATTCATTTTCACTGATCTTGCTGCAGAACCAGCATGACTAAGGGAGGAAGACATGGATTCTGTATATCTTCCTTCAACTGTGAATGGAATTGCTATTAAAACCTGGTCTTAGCTCAGCATAGCCATGGTAAGAAAAAAAAAAAGATAATTGTGTCCTCCAACACATAATTTCAAGACAAGCGTGTGAAGAGTAAGACAGTCTCTTGAGCTACCCAACCTTACTGGTGATACCTACTTGAAGATCCCAGTCTGGATTTATGAGTTTGCCATTTAATACACTGAATGCCTGTACTGGAGATACACAACATGAAACCACCAACTGTGCCATTACCAGCAGAACAATCCAGCACATTTAATCATAGGACCATACATCGAGACAACAGGGAATATGATTAGTTGAAAGAACGTTATGCCAAACACATCTGTAAAGTATCTTTGGTTATTGCTCAGCAAACTTTTTATATCAATACCCACTCAGTGCTATATGGAGAAGATGTGGCTATTAATGGAGTTTGTTATCAGCATGTCTCAAATTCATGTTTAAATTCAGAATGTGTTGATTTTGTGCTGATTTAGCATTTTCATTTGCTTTATGAAAAAAGCCTTAACATTCCCAAAACTTTCTCCAGAAAAATATGTTCCATGTGATAAAAAATATCCTTCCTGCCAAACATTTATACCTAGCAAGATTCACTGTGCTGCACTACAACTACCGTTAGCCAATCTCCAAAAATTTTAGGCAAAACCAGAAAAAAACCCTTGAAGATCTCATTGCGGCAGACACAGGTACGTTAAACGTATATTAACATGTATAAGTTTAAGAATGCAGCAGTGTGAGACTCCGAAGGGCCACATGAGGATATAGCTTTTGCACAAATAAAGCCAAAGGAGTTGTGAGAAGTTGTCGTGGTTTAACCCCATAACTGTTTGGTTTTAAGTCTGCCTTTGACTGTATTAGATGTTCCGAGTTTAGGCACATGCAAACACTAGCAGGCATGAAGAATGTCCTCTCCTAATCTATATGATGGTGGAAACTGGAGAAGGTGCAGTGAACAGCTGCAAAACTGACTCAGAAAGGGAAAAAGCTTTGGAAGGCCTGGCTGGTTAGCTTGTCCAGATGATTACAATTATGGGATAACACAGTTGAGGCCATCATCTCTTCACCAGTATACAGTACTAAATACTATGCAGTGCTTGCAAGGTAAAGCACAAACAAGAACCAGTGGTTAGATATTAAAGCAGAAATATTTCAAATGAGAGTAACCCACTGATGTTTTAATAGAGGGAGTGATTAATTACAGGAGAAACTAATCTGTTAGTGGTGCTGAGTTCAGCATTGCACATCTTCAGATGAGGACTAAATGTTTTTCTGTCAAATAACCTGTCTTTGACTAAAAACTACTGGGCTTAATGCAGAGGTAATTAGAGAAAATGCTACTTTCTGTCTGAACATGAGTTTCAAGGAGGATTTTTCCTTCCAGGCAACAATGGAATTTCACTTGTTTTTTCCTAACATTTTCCTGCTATCAATACAGGATGGTGGCACCCCTAAAGACTACTACTTGTTATTTTTATGTCAGTCAGATTAAACATTACCAGATATTTTTCCATTCTATAATTAAAAATCAGAAATTCTTGTACTTACTGTTATTGCAGTTCTCCCCAGAGTAGCCCACTGGACAACTACATGAGGGAAAAAAGAAAAAAGGGGAAAGAAAGAAAAGAAAAGAAGTATAATGTCATTAAGCAGATGATCACAAAACAATAGTGTATTTCCACCTTTTATCAGCAGTTTCTCTGCAAGGTGTGTTCATTAAAGGTTTCCTCTTTAATGCTATCTTAATATTGAATTCTTTAGCTTTATTGTTAGAGTAAAACAATCTGAGATTTTCAGAATGATTGGTGAGCTGGGCTCACCAAACTCAAAGTTTCAGGGTTCTCAGCCTGAAAAATGTTAAAAGGGCCTAATTTCTCCAAAGAACTAAGCCCTACACCTCTGAGCCACTTGGAATTGCTACCCACTCTATCAAAAGCCTCAATATAAGGACTGGTAGCTTTTTATTTTCCTCCCTTACTAGTTTCTTGTATTTAAAATATTTTGACTTTACAGTAAGAAGTGTTCAGTGTGTAGAAGCAGTAACTACAAAAAGAGCGGAATTAATGGATATGGGAAGTAAGGTCCCTCTGCTTATCCACTGGAGCAGAGCACAACCAGTCACTTACTTAGCTTCACTAGCAAACAACACTGCTCTGTTCTGATCCTGAGCTGACAGAAATACCCACAGAGAGAAAACCAAGATGAAATAACATAGGTCTGAAAGTTATCAGGAAACAGAGTCCCCACTGACATCAGTGGAAACTTTCCAGGGATCTGGGGCAAGTCTTGCTCTAATGCCTGTTGCTTGCTAAAAGCTTCAGCATACCAGTTCTCATGGCTCAATTACTCTGAAGGAATAGTTTATGTTTATGTGGGCAACCCACAAAATAAGTGTGAAGTAGTTTATCCTCTTCACTGACTCACAGATGACCTTGGTTCTCCTTGACCTTCCTCTGAAGTATTATGAGTGCACACCAACAGCTAATGCCAAGCAGTTAAAATGCCATAACTTGTGATACCATGGGAATTTGTCTACCTGCTAACCACCTTAGGCACCTCTCTGATTCACCTAGCTGCAGCCTGTTCTTCTAGACAGAGGGTGACCCCATGCTAGATGGTCTTCTTCCCTATCTTTGCCCAGAACACAGGAACGCAAGAAAAAGCTGAGTACTCACGGTACGCATTTGTCATTCTTCTTTTCAAAGTTAGGCATGCATTTGCATGTTGGAGTCCCTTTTTCTTTTGCACAGTACTTGTTTTCTTCTGCAGAACAGTCTTTACTGCAATCTGTATTTTCAGAGGGAAAAAATACAGAGTGAATTGAAGATAGCCCCCAAAAAATCAACATTGGAGAAAATCTCCCCCTCCCGCCCCCTTTTTTATTGCACTGTAAACACACAACTTTGTTGTGCTTCAGAGCATCAGAATGGCTTTTTTTAGGGCTATACCTATGTAGAACAGAAACTGAAATACAAAAGCACAAAATTAGAAGTAAATGGTCATTGTTTAAAACCATTCAGCTTCATCAGAATGGAAATCTGGCTAGCCTGCATCTTACATAGGCAAGCCACAACCTGCAGTTTGGTCTCACAGCAGATGATTTGTATTGCAACTGATCTAAAACTGGATCAGCTTTAGACAGGTTAGCGGCCACAAAGGCCTTCACTAGATCACATCTCAGTGTCCTTTTTTATAGCCAGCTTTCATTATTTTATCATGAGTATTTGCTATATTTGTTGTTTTTCTTAAAATCTCATATCTTAGACCTTTTTCTGTAGGGTGAAAATTTTAGTGCTCATAACTAGAAAATACAGTACATCTCAGGGCTATGGAGGATAGCTAAAAATATAAACAGAGTACTCATTAAAAGATTCAAAATGAACACGTAAATAAAACCCCAACAACTAACAGTTCCTAAAAATCACATAAAACATTCTTCCCACAAAAAGCTGTCTAAATACAGGTAATGCAATCCTAGAACTACCAATGAGGGACAGAGCTTTAACAGATCGTTGTAGTGCATCATGAGACTTCCACTTCTGTCAGCATCCCCCCATTGCTGCCTCCAGGTAGCATGTAGAATTTATTCCCAAAATATGTCCTAGCAGGGAAGGCTGTGAATCTAGGATCCAATTTGTTCCATCCTTTACCTATTTAGGTTTCAATTCTTACCAAAAGTTTAACAATGCATTTAAAGAGTTGCCTATTCAGGCTTTAGTAGTTTATTCTACTGGAATAGAATTATGGAACCATCTAAAGTGAAACATGAGAATGTGTTTCTGTGGCTTTCTTAAAAAGACACACATTCCCTGATTTTTAGAGGTTAGCCCATTTGTGGAGCGCCCTTTTCAAAAAGGGACTGAGACAGGGAATAACCAGGTCAGCCTTTCAGGGATAGATAAAGTAACAAGGTTCTTACCTGAACAAGAACGATCATCCCATTCTGTCTTTGAGAAACTACTTTTGCATACGCATTTTGGAAACATACTTTCTACGCAGTTTGTGGTCTGAACATCACATTTAAAAGCAGCACAGTAGGATGTAGCTTTAAAACAGAAACAGGAAGCAAACCTGAGTACTAATAATATCATTTCATAGAAAGCAGTGCACTTGCTCAGTAAATCATAAACCAATTATTTAGCAATTCAGAAAAAAAACTTCTAAGTCCTTTTTTTGGACATCAATACTGCAGGTATTTGAACCAGCCCTTTCTTTTCCCTTGCTCTTTACCAGTTGAGGTCCTGTTTCCATCACATCTTCTGACCTTCTGTTTCTCAGCCTCCTACAACTGCCTCCAAACCTTCCTGTCCTCCAGTCCACAAGAGGGAAATTCTACCCATAAGTTCATATTCTGAACACTGACTTTCTGCCTTACCTTAAAAAAACTATAGAAAACCCCCAGCACTATTCACTTAGTTTTTCTTACAGCTGAACTGTGAGGCCCAGATCCCATACAGTGCTACACAGATATAAATATTTATGGGCATGCAGCTCATTTCATGAGCAATATTAGTATCCTGTTTGCCCAGCATGTTGCTCTTTAGATCCATGTCCTGGTGGTGGGAATGGTTTGCAAACCTCAGTGGGTGGCATGCAGTGGAGGGATGTGATTGCACTGTGCTTTGCGAGCTCGTAGTGTTTCTCTATTTCCCCCTCACATTTAGGACCAGTACACAGGAAATGTCATGACTGAGGTGGATACAGTCACCTTCAGAGACCAAACTCAGGCTATCAGTCATGAAATGGACTCCTTTAATTATTAGCTACAACTTTTGCAAAAGCTGATTTCAAAATAGGAGCTTTTTTTTTTTAAGAGAAAAAAGTCCATATTTTATTTAGAAAATCATTCTCCAAATATTATACTTTTAGTAATGCAAGACTTTACTGGTTTAGAACAATTAATCACTTAGCTCAGTAGCTAATCAGTGAGGCCTCATTTCAATTAATTATGGAAGAAGTCTAAAGAGAGTTTCATCCATTTTACCAGTAAAATACCGACTTATTCTCAGAAGCAATATATATGTCTGTATATATTTGGTCCTGATTTTTCCAGCCACTTAACACTCAGCAGATTAAAATCAACATGCCATTGCTTACTTGGGAATAAGCATTTTCCTTCTCTTCTTTACACAGGAAGCAGAAAGCCTTAATAAGACAAAAAAGCCCAGCACGGAATGGTTGAGTCTTCAAAATTACCCAAGATTGAACATTCAGCTCCTAAAAATCAACAAGGCTTGTGGTCTGATGGGCTTTGCTGCACACAGAGATGTTCTAACCAGCGTTGAAGATAGGAACCTCTGTTTCTACTGATTATTTACTCCCACAGTAAGGAATTACATACCTCTGTACTGAGAGACGTAGGGTGAAGTTTCTACTGCATTAGTTACTGCAGAACTAACTGCCTTAATGTTTACAGTTGAGTTCTCCATAAACAGGTTTGCCACTGTTACACTCACTGGAAGAGAAGCTCTGCCTTCTTTTACAGGTCTGAAAAGTACAGATGATTGATAGCATCATTTTAAAGTCTCATATAATCCATATGGATAACAAGCTAGATGCACAGACAAGAGAAGATTTCTACCAAACCTCCCTCTCTCCCCTAGCTTCTGCCACCCCACAATGTAGGTAATTACTAAGACACCTGAAAATTAGTTCAAATCTTGCTTAGGAATACATTAATGGCCATCTTTCCAGTAGATCCAGATGTGAATAGGTAGCTGGTAAGCAAAGGCTGTTTGATTTAATGCTAACATCACTCCTTTGTGTGCTGTTGGCACGTAACTGGTATTTTTTTACTGGGCTAACCTCAAGCCATCTGCAGTGTGGAGGACCTTATCTGTTAGACCCTAACTTTTACATGTTCCTATCAGCCTGTGGTGTTATCCAGGCATGACATGGAGAACCCATCCTGAAGCATGGTGAGGATAATTCATGGTATGACCACAACGAATTCAGAAGGGTCTGTTTGCAATGTAGAGGTATCTATGCTAACTGCATCCTGGCTGGGTTGGGTTCAGCTGGACAGCAATCTCCCTGGGGTGAGGTGGAGAACAGCAGTGACTACCTTGTTCCTCAGCTGAACTTCGTGTTGCTGGGATATGCACACAAATACCTTTAAGTGCTAGATTGCGGTAGTGCCTTAAGATGTTACTGTGTCCCATGTGTTTGTCACAACCGCTCTGCTGGAAGTTACTGCCCTCACAACTCTGCTAGAACAACAGTCTGCTTAAGTGCTTAATCCATGGGGTTTGCTGAAAGGGTTTACACTGCTGTGTCTGCTAGCATGCCAGGTTTTGCTTGATGTGGGTTAGGGAGCACTCACAGAGAAGCTGGCAGAGCTCTGGGGACAGTAACGTAACAGATGTGGATGGGAAGAGAGGGATATCTTACAGTGTCTGCCTAGATCAGCAAAGGACCTATGCCTGCAGCTACAGTCACCATAGCCCATTCAATAACATCTTTGCTCAGCCTGCCACCAGGAGAGACCAGCAAATGCACAATGAGATGCAGTGGCCTTCTATAATGAGAGTGTTTCTTAAATTAAACTGGGACTCCAGGTTAGACCTGTTCACAGGAACCTCTGAGTTAACTGTTACAATTTCAGAGACATGTCAGATATCATAGGAACTGCTAGTTATAGCACAGTGCTATATCCTACGCAGTGCTAAAAGTGGGACATGCACTGTGGAGCTCTCTCAGCCATCCAAATTCACAGACATATTGGAAATCCAGGGGGTAAAAATGTCTTTAAAAATACGAAAAGAATGTCCTCCATTAGCAGGAGGCATACTGAACTGAACTCATCCCATATCCTTTCTTAGACTGAATACTCCATGGGAAACAGATTAAAATGGGGTGTGTGGGAAGCATGTACTGTGCAAAAACCAAACTGACAAACTTACTGAATTTCCACGATGACAGTCTGTTCAAAGCCTGCTAAATATTTGAAGGCATCCTTAAACTATAAAAGAGAAATGAATTGGAGTTAAAGGCAAGCAGAAACATAGACCAAAAGCATATGAACCACTGAGGCTTCAGCTGTAAAGTTTTAATCCAGAACATGCTACTATAGGCACAAATAAAGCAAGCTGATTTGTCACATCCACCGTGCAAGATATTGCAGAAGAGGAGCAGTGGGGTGGTGCTGCAGAACAGGGAATATGGGAGAGCAGTGGAGGAATGGAGAGACAAGAGTTGAATGGATGTCAGGCAGTGCATTAGGGTTGACTGGCTGGATAGCTACAGATACTCCCTTGTAGACTCATCGCTTAGAAGGGCGTCTCTGCGGTACCAGCTGTGGTGGTGCAGCACTCCCCAGGCCACATTGCAATGTCAGAACCAACCAACATTGTGTTCTTTTGCAGTGACTTGGGACAATCTGGTACTTTCTTACCCTGCCTATGGTACAGTGAATCAGGATGATTAGGCACTCCCTAATCATACCTGAAACTCCTGTTGCCTAGAACTGTACCTGAAACTCCTGCTGCTTCGATCATGGCCCGCCTTGGAGGGTGCCAGAATTGCCTGACAAGAATTGTGGCCAGAATGGAAATACACTGACCAAAGTCAATCATCTCGCAACCCTGTAAACAGTGATCGTAAGTGAGACCCTTTGAGCTCTCTGGGATCACTGCAGGCTGCGACTCAGTATCTCCCTCTGAGTTGGGATGCCTCTCAGGGTAGATTTCACAAGGATTTTTAAAAGTATATTTCCAGAGGATTTTAAGTAGTAGATGTCGTGAGGATTTCAAAGAGTAGAATTTGCAAGGATTTCTATGATTGTCTGCTGATAGATGCTGACAAAGAAGGGGTCAAATATCGTCTGCTGACAAATGTCGATGAAGGAAAATGGTGACTGATTCACTACAATTAGATTTCCTGAGGTTTTAAAGATCATTTGGTACTAATAATTTACTATAATTGGCCAAGAGAGAAAAATCTTGATTATAGGTTAACCTCTATATCTGTGTGTGTGTTTGTGTGTGCGTGCAATTTGATTTAGGAAACTTTGTAGTGCTGATAACAAACTTTATTAAATCACTCTGATAATTGGCAGATATTATATACTGATAAGTATTGTTAAAAATCATATAACCTAATCTTGTGATTTACTGTAATAGTGTTAATAAATCTTAAACTGCTGCTACCTCAAAGTAATGTAGGATCCATAATCACTCATTCCCTGACAAACTGGCATAGTAATTTAATGGGAGTTTTTCCTTACACTTTGTATCCCTTCTACTAGGCATAAACCGTTGTCCAAGTTGGATCTAGCTGCACCTAAGCTCCATCAGGAGTTTAGAAAGCAAGTGGGCCCATTCTGAACCTCATGATTCAATGGGATGGTCTCCCTTACCCTTCTGCATCTCCGCTCTCTGTGTAAATCATTCTAACTCAATTCTAATTTTATTTTACTTTGTATGTTTCTCCCATGTACTAAGTAATAGAGTAAACCTTGCTGTCAAACTTTGTAATGTCGCACTTTTACAAAGTCACATTAAGAAAATCACTTTTGCTAATATCTTTGATGGTGATTCTTTAAGTGATCTAAACCTCTCCTTTCGTGACACCGACCTATGTGTAACTAGAGGGAAGAGGGAGAATTAGGCATCCTTACAGATGTCATATGTCCCTAAGATGCAGTGAAGTAGGATCATCAGGGGTTGATCTTGTGGGGAGAAGCACAGCACTCCTGAAAGCACTGGGGCCTGGATGAGGTCAGTAGAAAAGTCACTGCTCTCCCTCAGCCTGTGTGAAGCAGGGAACAACTGGTGGAGGCAGCTGCCTCCAACTGCCACACAAGCAGGCGTCACCGTGAGAAAAGGATGAGATGTCTAAGTCAACTGAAATGAAAGATAAACTATCATTCTTTGTAATAAATATTGTTTTCTATGCAATTTTCACTTTTGCATGCTATTGCATATCTATTCTAGTGCTGCATATCATGCCCTTCTATAGCCATGTCATGAAAAGACGTTGGACAAAAAAATAGAGGAAAATATTTTTTAACATTCTGGAGAGGTAATTTTGGGTTATTTTCTGATAAAACATTCATAGGAAGCAATATAATAACATGAAGAATTTGATAACCATTTTTTATGAATTCTGATTAATATTTGGTGAATATATTTTGATCAGCTGTCTGGTAGAGTTGCATACCTCTTCTTCCTTACTTTCAGAAACCAACATAAGCAAATCCACTTGTTTCAACATGACAGTAAAAATTAAACTGTTCGTCTTATTTCTCCAGCAAATCCTTTACCAGATTTTTATCTATAATCATAGAATGCTCAAAATGTGTAATATCCATTTCAGTAATAGCATTAAAATACTAATCCTGGTATGCTTATGGAAGAGGCTTATTATTTAGGTATTTAGACACAGCTGGACAGCCATCCTGAAAAGTTTGTGCTGTGTGGAAACAATAGTTTTCATTAAAAAAAAAAAATAAAAATGTTAATTTTTACTCATACCACCGAGTATTACTGAGCCCCTAGCAAACAGCAGAGATCAGAAACTAAACGGGTTGGAAAACTTCACTCAGCCCCATGGTTTCTGGAGAGGGAATGGTGAAAGATACAGAGCAATTTATGTGAGAACTTCCCAGAATAGAATTGGCACTAAAAATGCATATATTCCTTATTTCAGGTACATCACTTCAGCAAGAGCCATGCATGTACTCATCTGAGGGCAAAAATCAAGTCTTTTATGAATAGGTCTAAACTATTGTGAAGCATTCGCTGAAAGAAGTAGATTTCTCAAGTGAAACCACATTAAAGGCAGCATGTATCCCCTCTGTCTGCATGACATTCAGGATAGCCTTAAATAAACAGAAAAAAACCAAAACATCGTCACTCACAAACTTTGTTGTATTTTGGAACACCTCTTCATACTGCATGGAATTTACAGTTTGAACGCTATCACTGTAAAATCCTTTCAGTTTAATGACCCCTGGGTATATTTTCCCTGGAATGAGAACAGAGAATATTAATTAATTAGAAAGCATTCAACTGAGTCGGGTTTCACCTTAGAGTTCTCCAGCTTTCAGAGATAGGGAAATACAATGCAGAAATCAATCAGTGCTATTTTTCATATACTGGAGGAATCAGTAGCAAACAAATATTTGCTCAATCAATCCAGTTACAATGGGGGATGTACTCTGGCTACCTGAGAAGCAGGCAGGATCCTGGGCTCAACCAAACTGGCCAAACTATGAAACTGAAAAACATCAAACTGTAAGCATGGCCTGAAGCTAACAAAAGACTCCATCTGAGGTGTTACAGCATTTAGTGAGAAAATACCTATATTAAGGACTCCAAAGTTGCAGCCACTAAGCAACTAACGTGGTTCACCGTATCTGAAAAAGCAATTCAGTGTCTACCTGCTTCTTTGGGCTCACAAGTAAATTTGAGAATCCTGCTTGTTGCCACTTAAAATAAGAAGCCTCATTGGTCACATGCTTGGCCTTCAGCGGTATCTCAGAGATGCGTTTCAGCAGGACTGTGATGAGTGTTCAGCAATAGGGAAAATCAAGCCGGTTGTTCATAGGTCTTCATGAGTTTGGGCTTTTTAAAATCCTGGCCACTGATATTGATGTCAGGTTTACGCTTGCATTTTTTTCTGCTTTTGACTCATTTTAATCTCCAGTACCCCTGACAGAGAACTCACCTTCTTTCCCTAGCACATAAATCTCTTTGGCTGTTACTTTTTTGTGAGATAACAATCTAGGTCATTGTAGCAGTGGCTGTCTGCAAAGCAAGGCATTATTCAGCAGTAACTTTCCCAGACTGATTATGTTTTCAGTTATGAGAACAAGGGATATGGGAAGAAAAATTCACCTGAGCAGTTATCTACGAACTAAAAATATAGATTGCCCTTCTGTAACTCACCTTTGTGACAATCCTTGTTTCTATAGTAGAATCCATATTGGCACAGGCAAGTAAAAGTGCTATATAAAGCAACACATTTAGCCAATTTTTCTCCACAAGAGTCTGGGTTGCACAAGTCCCCTGATACAAAGATGAAAGATAGTGACGTCAGGATTTCTATGAAATTGCAATAACCAGTTCATATATAAAGTAGTTCATATATTAAATAGTTCATATATACTTCTACTAAAGGAAACTACCAGGTATGTTTTATAGAGCAGAGATGCATTTAAAGAGCCCATGGCTATGTCTTGTTTGCTTAATGTCTGTATAGTAACTGTTTTCCCTACAGAGTCCAGCAGGATATCACAGTGAGGACACAGAGTAATGCTGAAATTCATTATCTGTCATACTGAGCATTCGCAATGGAACTCTACTTAATACAACTAAAACCAAAACAAACAAAGTATATTGAGGGTTCCCAAAATCAGTGATTAAGTTAGAAAAAGGCAAACTACAATAACCTGTGCATCTTTAATACTGCACTTGTATGTACTTGCATTATTATAATACAGTATCATGGTAGGCTCTTTTAACACAGACACATTAATAAAACAAAGGCTCGCAAATTAATCATTATAGTATACATAGCAGCATACTCTGATATCTATTGAGGTAAGGAATTTGTTGCAGAGCTTACAGCTGTCAACAGTTGTCTTTTTTGTAGGGTATGCCCTTTGCCTAAAATGGCCACAGTTATAATTTCTCTGAGTAGCTATATATTCAGAAAGGATTTTAGAGTATGTATTTCATATCTATACATATTTCATTAGTTTATAAGTAATCAAAAGTTATATTTCAATATACATTATATATCAGATAGTAATTACAATTTTCTTATAGGTCACCAAATTCTGCTTTTCACCCTGCCTGCTTTCATTACTTAAATTCATAGGTATGTTCTCATAGATGAGGCAGAGAGTTTCTGCGCAACGTGGAAAAACAAAGTAACTCTCTTTCATCTCCCCAAAAGTGGAAAGGAAAAAACTTAATGAACTTTCATTGCCTAGAGGGCTCATCTCCAGATGTTATGTTTCCAGAGCTCCTCCTGAAGACGAATACTTTTTCTGGAGTAAGGAATCCCAATCAGAAAGCCTGCAACAACATCTCCAAAATTCTCCCCTTCCAGCAAAAGCCAGCAGGGAAGAGTGGAGAGATGTCACAGCATAAATGGGAGCTATTTATTATCTCCCCTGGAAAGTCCCACTGGGGTCGGACTTTGGCAGAGCTTGGAGGATTGCTGGGATGGAACTCTCCATGCTCCCTGGCCGTGACCCCAGGCACTCAGCCCCATGCTGGTTTGTGCCCCGGCTCCCCCCCTGCCCGTGCTCCAAGCAGCCACAGGAACAACTCCCTGGAGGTCCCAGTCATGGGCTTGCCCTGGGCACCTCCTCTGCAGGGATCCTCTTGCACTCGGGACTGGTGCAGGAGGCTAAGGCACCAAGCAGGAAAAGAGCAGCCTCTCTCTTCTAATCTTCCCCAACACTTTCCCTGTTGCAGCAAAGGCCAACAAGGAAAGAGGGAGGAGTGGAGAGCGTTCCCAGCCTTGATCTAGGCACCTTTGTCTCCCCTGGGAGAGGAACCCGGAGGAAAATGGGAAGGGGGTCTTGCCCCTGCCTGTGGGGCCTGCAGAGCTCCCTCGGACTGAGTTACTCCAATCTATCCTCGGAAAGGGATGACTGAGGCCCTTTGCTCCTTACCTGAAGCTGTTGTCATCACAGGTGTGGTAGTAGTATTTCCAGTGCTGTTTCCTGATGAAAGGAAAAGGAGACGGTAGCACAGCTTAGTGTTGTGTGTTGGAAAAGTCTTGGGGAACTCTGTGTGCGCAGGACAACTCTGAGCAGGTAGAGTGGGGGACTTGCGTGGGGCTGAGCAGCCACAGCCCCGGGCAGCCATGTCCTGACTTTGGGCTCTCCCTGGCCATGATGGCTCATTGGTGTCATTTCTTCCTTCGTAGTCCTTCTCCCTCCCCTTGGCATTTGGCTCCTTCACACCAACAGCATTTTTGTACCCTTCCTGCCTTTATTCTCTAGGCGATTGTGGCGTGCTCAATTGCCAGCATATGCATGTCTCCCTGCAATACAGCTCCCTCCGCCTTCCCAAGGCAGGACCACACGGCCAGTGCTGGCTGCCAGAGCAGGGTCAGGGGAATCTCATTCTCTCATATACTTTAGCCTGAGAGCTAGCTGAGCTGTGACCTAGTGCCAGTGTTCCCTCCTTCTCTTTGTATGTCAATTCGCTTTTTTCATCCCTTAAACAAGCAGTGCCTTTACCATTATGCATTTTCAGTAGTTGCACTGTTTTTAATTAGATTTACATGACATTGCACTCCGCAGTTAACTTTATCACAGTGGCTCTTGAGATTCTGCTCTAGACCTCAGCTAAATCCACAGAAAATACATTTGCTGCAAGATATACATATATAGATACTTTGCAAATATGGAAGATGCTCTCAGGAGAGGCAGCATTAAAAACTCTATATGGACTCTTTCAGAGCAGCAGTGGAAGAATGACTGCCTTTGCTAACACCTTCTCCTATGCTGTAACAAACTCAAGTGGACATTGAAAGCAGAGTATTTTTATTCAAAGAATGCATATTTTGCTAAATTATCATCAGTGGTATCAAGACCCTCTTTCCAGGACTACACTTCCATGCAGTTATGACGGTATATATTATTTCTCTCATTCTTTTCCTTCCTTGTTATAATTCTTTCTGAATAGAGAGAAACCTGGCTGATACCAGACAATAGTTGAAAAATATTTTCCTCACATTCTGCTTTCAGCATTACTTGTTGCTGTGTTTACTCTTCCAAAGTATTTTATTTATTTATTTTTATGATGTTTATTTTGTATTTAAACTGTGTCATTCTTAACTCTTGATGTAAAGAATGTTTGGATTTTTTTTTTTTTTTGGCTAGAAGTAATGAGAACAAATAATAAAACAGCCTTGCTGATAAATATGTGATACTGACAAATGGCCCGTTTGGATCATATGATCTAACTTTAATCTGAAATGGTTAATACATGAGTCAGGAATAAATGTATTTACTCTGAGTTAATGCAGCTGCAATCATAATTTAATCTAAGTCATTAACAGCATGCAGCTGGATGACTAACGTATTTGTGGCTAAAATCCTTGGAACTAACACTCTCTTATAGCTGGTATATTAAAAAAATATTGCAAATCTCAACAGACATTTGAAAAATAGACTCCACTTTTCAAACGCTTTGTAGAGCTTTGAAAATCCAAAGTGAGGCAAATTTTACACAATTTTTTCTTCTGATCAATAAAGCTGACACAGAAAAGGCACATCAAAAACACAATGCTTGAAGTAATCCGTTAGTCTCCTATAGGTGAAGGGGAAACATAAGCAATTGTGCCAGTTCTCTGCCAAGTCTTCTACCTCCACTGGTCATCAAGTCCTATAGGCAGCATTATTTGCTTCCCAGTCAATGTAAAGAAATGTACATTTTTCCTATAACCATGATAACATGAATCTGTGCTGGCCACAGGCCATGGTTTTGGAGCATTGTTTAGACTGCCTTCTCAAAATGGATGTTGGGGCAGTAACCGCTTACAGAGCTAGTCCTTAGTCTACAACAACTGTTAGCCTTGTAGAGGCTCTGGCTAACAGTCATCCAGGAGTATCCTTTGGACTCAGGAAGAATTGTGTCTGTGGTGACAGCAGAGCACATGAGCTGCAATTGAACATGGCTGACAGGCTTGTCAGAGGTAACCTGAGTAAAGGTGGCTATTTTATGGCTCTGTCTGCCTAGGCCTAGCCTTCTGTGTAAGGAAACAGAATGTGCTAATAGACTTAGGTGTTTATTATGGAGATAAAGAAATGGATGTTACGACTGAGGTTATGGAATAACAGAGACATCTGGCTGCTGAGCAGGGCAGGGCCTTTGCCAGTACTATTCAAACAGACACATCCTGCAAACCTTTTACAATATTTACTTAGAATGAAAAAGGTTTCTGGGCAGGCCCATCTTGATGCAAAGTCTGTTCAAGTAAGTGAAAGACTCATGTTGCTTTCCGTAGCTCTTGTGTCAAGATTTTTCGCATCTTGCTGTTACCCACAAGCCTCCAAACAGAAAACTAACTAACTGACAATCTTGAAGACTTCTATGCTTAAAATTTATAGCTAAAAATTGGTCTGTAACATGTTGTAGGTGTTGCTGGAAATGTGTATGTTCACTCACGGTAGTCAACAGAGACCCACAACCATCTGTCACCAGTTGCAAGCTCAACAGCGTCAGTGAAGGTCTTAATTTGGCTCATATCTCTGTAACTTTATCTCCATTATTAGCTGGGAGTTTCCGTCCTCCCACAGCTTCAAGTTGCCACAAAACTCTTCATATAGTTGCCTTAACTCTACTTCTGCCAAAGCCTTCGCTCCCTTGTATCTGTCACTGAGTATCAGGGACAGGAAAGTTTGGGCAGAGGCTCTGGCCCACAACTACCGAATTTGTCACAATGGAGAAAAAGTAGTAAGTGGCTTCAGGAATGACACCTGCTCTTCAGTTTGAATAGACCACGGTGCAACTCTCTGCCACCCAAGTTGGTGGTGAAGTTCCCATTAATTTCAACAGGAGGGAACAAATGGTCTGTGAGCCAGCTCAGGCGGCACTGCTTTCCAGACTGATTGGTTAAGGAGCCTCTGGCCGGAAAGCCAGCGGCAGCACTCCTTTCCCTGGGTACTGGGGTGGAACAGTCGCACCTTTTGTTATGACTGTAATAGAGCTTGAATTACCTGGGTTTAGCATGCAGGTCCCCAAAACTGCTCTTGGAATAGGCTAAATTAAGTTAATCACAAGCACCAGTGATTTTGCATTGTTCTGTGAACAAGGAAAACGGTTGGCTTGCAGTAACATTTTTCATCATTAAGTAACCAAAATCTAGACATGCTGAGTTGTGTATCGCCACTGACCTCCAGCCTCTCAGCAGCTGCTGAAAGTACTAAGTGATCCATTCACTGCCACAGAATAGCTGCCCTGATAAATCCCAAAACAGAAGATAGTGTTTCTTACCTTCCGAAAGGCTCAACATCAGGATGGGCACCACAGCGAGGAATACACAGCGTCTCATTGCCGCTTCTGTTGCTGCTGCTACTTGCTGTTAAACCTAAGAGAAAGTGCTTTTCTCTTCTGGTGTCAGCCTATTTAAGGTCCCAGCCACAGGTAGAGAGTTCAGCCCTGAGCTGACGTCATGGTGGCAAGCAGCAAATGATAGATCCAAGCTGTGTTTTTTCTTCCTCCTCAGGCTGGGAGGAGATTTCTGGACCTGCCGTGTTCTTCCTTTAAGTCATAAATTCTTGAGACCTGTTGACACAAGGAAGTTACTGCTAAATAAGCTGACATGGGAACTGAGAGCACACCAGCTATCCCCTGCCAGCTCTCCATACTGACACCTTCAATGCAAATTAGATGGAGGGTGCTGTATAATCTGTTCTTAAAGTGGAAGAAGCTATCCTATCCCAAGGCATGCTAATTATGCACTTGGAGCAGAGTAGCTGGGATTCACATGCTCACTTTCCTTTGCAATAAATTACCAGTACAGACAAGCTTTATAACTCAGACTCCAACTGTTCTTTCCTTATAAGCAAAATTTTATGCCAAAGCACTTCTTACTGCTCAACAGGTTAAAAAGCAACAGACAATACCTACATCTTTGTCATCAAAGAAACAGGACTGACCCTGGGCCTTCTGGCAGTGATTATGGCTATTTTGTTTGCTGCTATCTTATGTGTGTTACAGGCTCACAAAAGTGGTGGCAAGAGAAGAGGGAGCAGGCAGGACAGCCAGCAGGTGTTTGACTTCATCTGGATGGCAGCCCTCCTTTCTTGAGAGGAAGCATGTTCGTGCTGGGGGGACATTTGGAAGCAGGGATGGTCAGGCTGGAGCAGGGAGCCCACAGCAGATCTTGAAGTGAGAAATAGCCCAGAAGGCCATGGAGCAGGTAACACAGCTATGACACAGGGAAAATAGGCGGGAGACAGAGGCTTTTTGACATTGCATCTCATGAAGCCTATGAAAATTGCTAGATAGAGACCAAGATGGAAGAAAAGGTCTCTGTGGGCAGGACCTGGTTTTCCCAAACCCTCTTATTTTTAATTTTGCCTCACCTGCCCAAGTTCTCTAGCTGAACAGTGTGTTTGTTCTGCTTTGTGCTCTAGTAAAATGCGCTGCTTGAGCCCATTAGAAATTGGATGGCCCACAGTGGTTTTCAGTTCCTCCTTTTCAGGCAAAGGTGTCATTTCTCTCACTTCAAAGGTCTGGGTGACCCTGGATCCTGCCACAACTGCCAGTAAAGTCTTTCTGTGAAATAAACACAGGTTATGCCATCATTATCGGACATGCACAAGAAGGTTGAGCAACCCATTGGTGTATCCCCCACAAAGCCACCTCTAATGTCTGCGGAGCTGGTCTCCTCTGGCAAACTCCACTGCCAGCAACACTGGCAGGTTATACATGTTTCTGAATGTGAAGTAAAACAGCTCTGTGTGTTAAACACCTCTCCCCTTCCTTCACCTGCTTTTGTTTGATCTGCTGTTTTAAGAATAAGACATGCCAGTCTCGTGTGCTAATCTCATATATTCAAGAGGGTGGATGCCCTTGTATGTAGGCGGGTGGGAGAGACCAGAAGTATTACTCAAGTCATTCCTGAGCTTAGGGTTGTCCTAAACTTTTACCTTGCACTGAACCAGGAAACACTGGTGGCTTACGGACAGCAAAAACTGTTGGCTGCTTCTCTGCTGGCACGGGAAACAAGCGGCCTCGTCCCTCTGCGCCCTGCCATGTGGACCTGCTCAGGGCGCCGAGCCCGAACCGTGGGGTGTTTTGTCTGCATCTTCCTTTGCCCCTCTGGCCCCGAAGCCCCTCCAGTGCAGCCTGCTACCCGCACCTACCCCCAGTCCCCACAGTGACCCCCCTGGCAGCACCTGCCCTATGGCAGCCTGGGACTCACCCACAGACCCCCCAGGAAGCCCCATGGCCGACACCCTGTGTGGTCACCAGGGTGGTTATGTGGGGTGGCAGAAAACCCAGACTCTGAGGGGAGGCTGGTATCGGGGTCTCAACGTGCCCCCCCTCGGGGGGGGGTCAGTGCCAGGGGCAGGGCCCAGTCATGGGGGCTGCCCCGGCCTTCCCCAGGGTGGTGGGCCTGCCCAGGGCAGGGGGCCGCATCATGGGGGATCAGGCCAAGCTAGGGAGTCCCTCAGGAGTCAGCGCTGGGCAGGGGCCCCTAGGCCCGAGACAGCCCACGCTCACTGTCAGCGAGCTGCAGGGCTGAGGGCGGTGGGGGACCAGGAGCAGCCAGGGCCCGTCCCACTGCCCCCGGCCAGGGAGCAGGGCCGGCCTGTGAGGGTGGCCAGGGTCAGGGCCAGCCCCGGGGCGACCTGGGGCATGCTTGGGTTCCTCACTCCAGCCACCCCCGCCCCGGCCCATGCTGGATCCAGCTTCTGCCCCGGCTGCTGCTTGCTCCCATGCCAGCCACGCAGCCCGGCCCCTTTGGTTCCTCTAGACCTCTCCTTAAAACTCCCCTTTGCCGGGGAGCTGACAGAAAAAGGAAAGGAAATGCCTGGAAAACATTTGTCACCAGAGTGCTGTTCCCGCCCTCTGCCCCAGGCCACCACTACCCTCCCGGCTTTGCCTCACACAAGGCAGGGGCACCCAAAAACTAAACCCAGACTCTCGCTCAAATAAAGCATTTCAGTCCTGAGCAGACTGGGCTGTGAGCCTCCAGGGACACCCAACACCCCTGGCACCAGCCATGTGGGGAGCCACAGCATGTGCTTAAGATGGAAATCAGTGTGCAGAGGGGGACAAGGCTGGCTGTGGAGGGTGTTTGGCAGAGCTGCCTGCCACTGGTCCTCTGGCAATGTCCATCTCCCATATCTAGACTCTCCAGTGATCACGATACATCCTCATTTTCAGGATGCCGCTTCAGGGTGCAACCAAACTAATCCAGGTCTTAAAATCTCCCTGTTGGCTGTGAAGTGAGTGTGTAGGACCAAGAGAAGTTCCCAGAGCACTGTTGAAAATGAGGGTCGGGTCTTCATCAGGTGTAAATGGTGCAGCTTCGCTGGCTACACTGGTATCTACAGGTTGAGTGCATAGTCCTGCACATTAAAACTGTTCTTTACAGTGAATGCACATCAGGAGCTGGCATATTGACTAAATTTTTAGAGTTCATTTCCATTCTTACTTGGTTGTTCATGTTTATCATGATCACAGTTTGGGAAGTGTGGATCATTTGTAATGCAACGGCACTAGTTCCTCCAGAAAATAATGCGCTGAACAGACACACCCCGTCGCATACCAGACCTTTACATCTCTGCATGCCCTTCCCTGTCCATTTTGTGACACACCGGTGGTCACAACTGGCTCTCCCTGGGGAGAAGAGGGGTGACAAGCTGTATGTGCCCCATTGCTTGCCAATTTGTGGGGGAATTAGTAATAGAGATTTGATGGTTTAGGAGAACAGACACAGAATTACCAAAACAGGAGAACTGATGTCAATGAAACATCAGCAGCTCTACTGCAATTATTAATGACGTTATTAAGCACCTGTTTGGACAATAGATAGTTGACTGTTATTCCAGACAGACTTGCACAGCCACAGCAGTTGTGATGTCCTGTAAGAAATTACAGAGAAAATTTTCTTTGCAGAAATAACTAAATAATTTTACAGAAGCTGTACTGACATATGAGTATTATGGAATAAAAAGTGTGCTATATTTAGTAACAAACACAGAAGTTGTTCTCTTGCCTTGATGAGTGTATCAAAGAAGTATCAAAGGTAAAAGGCCTTGTTTATCTATTGGAAGGTACATAGTCCTGTGTGGCCTCATTATTTAACTGTAAGTTGCATGTAATCAAGGGGCAATCATACTGTCAGAAGACGTATGTTAAAGTAGGACAAAGTGTCTGTTACAGCTTTTCATGTGCGTCAGCCTGATACTTTCTTCCTGCTTATTTTTTCAATCCTATTCCTTACTAGATTCCTGTACATTTTGCTATCTCGTGTAAATTTGGTTCATCCACTGTATATTACATACACAAGTAGAAATATATGTTGTAATTAGCTAAAAGTTCAAAAAAACCCTCCAGAAAGTCTAAATCAAAGTGCTATACATACAGATTCGCTTACAATCGGGGAAGCAGGTGCACTTTGACTTCTTTTCAGGTGGTTTCCAAGATGGTTGAGGGCACACACTATGGATGCATTTGATGGTCTCAGAGGCACGGATATGCAAATCTGAAGTGGGCAGGACTGTTAAATCATGTCTTGCCCATAACTGCAAAGGGCTTTTGCCTAGTCTCATGGCAATGTTGTGACCAGTCCTTTTGCACTGCCAATTTCCTTAAAAGATACCAACATCACACAGAAAATAGAACAACTTGCAATAGTATTGGTAACAAAACTGTTAACAGTCCTTCTCTTGCAAATGAACAGAACCCCAGGATTTAATCGAGTTATTGTCTCCTCTATTTTTCCACCAGTCTTACTAGACAAGGAGCAGGCATATAACACAGTTCTGTACTATATCACAGTAGAAAGTAGACTGAAGTTTCAGGCTATATCAAGAAGTATGTTCTAGACTCACCACTTCTCTGTGAGTGGCACTCACTTCATCTAGGGCAGCTGGCTCGCGTGGGGTCTTGTGACACTGCTGTCAAGGGTAAGGGATATCTCACCATGGGGTGAGCTACCCTCTGTGGATGCTTGTCTCTTTTCATGGCTACTGGAGGAGCCAGATGGTGGGTTCAAACTGGCCACCTAGCTTTTGGCAGAGCAGATGAATTCCACCTTAGTCCCATGGGATTGCTGTTGCAGTTGAGTGTTGTACTCCTCTGGAGCAATATAGGAAAAGATTGTCCCAAATGATCATACCTGCCATTACTCCAGATGCTCTTCCACATCACGCCTCTTCCCAGCAGCCTAGGCTGGACATTGTGTTCATCTGGATTCAAAGTACCCTCCTTCCCCTGAGAGACACTCAGCTGTATATTCTTCACAGTCCCCGGTGGCACTTACTGAGGTAGGACTGATCTCACTGCGGTCAGGTCCAGTCCCTTGCCCTTGGAAACAGCCCTGGTGCACCAACCTCTCCTGAGATTTTCCTCTCCTCCGACATGCACTCAGACACACAAACACACAACTTCACCAATCCTCTTGCAATTCCAGCAGGATGAAAAATTAAATTGAGGAAAAAATTAAACTGAGTTGCTTAAAGCTACTGAAATAAACATATCAGAATACAACTTGTATTTCAGCTGAGCAGAAGTTAGTTTAGCACAACTAACAGAACATAACCATCTCGTCTTTGCTTTTCATTTTAGTTATTCAATCACCAAGCACCACCAGAGGAACAAAAGAACTATAAAATTTCTTATTTTCTAGATTAGATTTCTAATTATAATTAAAACCATCTAAAAGTTGCGTATGTATCTCTTTACAGGGGAAGTTAAAGACAATAAAAAAGCTGAGACGTAGTAATAGTCATAGTTTTATTGTATCCTTTTATAATACTGACTAGAACGCCAGATTTAATAATATTGGATGCAGGTATAAAAAATAATCCAATCCTTAAAAATTATATTTTGCTACTACAGTACTGTATAATTAGTGGAGGCTGAAAATATGATACAACTTTAAATAATACTGGTTTGGAAAATGTCCTCAGAACCCCAGCAACTTGGAAACAAACATTCAGAGATACAGGGAAGGGAACAGGGCAATGTCAAGAACATAAAGCAGGTTTACATCCAGGCTGATAAAAGAAGCACAAACAAATGCTGAAGATTTATCTTTCGAAATAGAGCTCACAAAAGCTGAGCTTTACTACTGCAATCTGGAAGCTGCTCAAATAAACCATTAAGTTTTTACACACCAAGTTTGACCTTCTGTTAGGAGAAAGTCCTGTAGAATTTAACAGGGCTTAAAACAAATGACTGAGTTTAGCAGAATTTCCTTTAAAAAGGGAAACTATTAAGTATTTATTCTGTTGGGATTTTTTTTTTTTTTTCATTAAAATAAACCCATCCTAGCAGATTTTAGTGGAGACCTTTTATGGCAGGTGAATTCTATGGCACTGTTCACGAGAAGTGATCAGTTTTTAATGTATTCCACAGGACTTTTCCATATAGGATTTTGCAGATCTGGGAGCTACCCGCTGCAGTCATTAACCCAAGCAAGACTCCCATCCCTTCTAGCATTTTACCAGAATAAAGACCAAGGGACTTAGCATTTACATACTACTTCTGAGGAACATCAGGCACCCTCTCTAGGTTTTCCCTCAACAAGGGTATTAGGCACATTCAACACAAACTAGACACAGAAGAGGTGTCATCCCACATACAACCTTCCAGTACAGAAGCCACACTTGCTTTAGACGTTTACTTCTGCAAAATAAGCACATTCTTTTCTTCTTCTTTTTTTTTTTTCCATTTCTTACCCTTTCATGGATTTCTGTCCTGCTTTTCATTTTCAGCAGTTCAAGGGAACAAAGAATTAAAAACACATTGCAAAGTTCCTGAAATCTTACAAGCACACAGCACATACCCCTTTTGAAACTGGGAGATCTTGCTTCATTTCTGAAGGGACAAGTAAGAGTGAACTGAAGAGTAGTTCTTATCTGTGACTGCAGGAAGCACCTCTACATCCCTAGAAGATCTTACACGATAGGAAACAGGTTGGCTGATCAGTAAAACAACTACACAAAATTCACATTCATTCTCTTCTCAGGAAGGTGTTTCAGATCTTGAACCTGTTTTGTTCAATCTCACATAATACAGGTCCTGCTACAGTAATAAGAATACTTTTAAAAAATAAATACAACATAGAAAGGCAGCAACAGTGTCACAGAAATAGGCAGAACACAGAGCCATGGGAAAGCATGTACTACACACAGGTGGCCCTGGTGGTGGAATAATTCAGGCCTAAAAGAAAAATCTCATTACAGTCCATGGGAGAGTTACCCTGGTCACTGTAATGGATGATGGATTAGGTCCTTTGTGGGTAAAGAGGAAAAAACTTTAGTCAGCATAGGAAGAGCATTTAAGTAAAATGCATCCGTTCTTGTTAGTTTAAGGAAGAAAGCTAAAGATTAAACATCACTATGAGGGAATGAGAAGTCCAGCTGGATTTGGAACGGATATGGTCATTGACCAGCGTTAGAGACAAGTCCTGGGGAAGCACTTGGCATGTCCGTAGCAATGTCCAAATCCTCTCTGCTGCTCACTCAGGTCCCAGCAAACAATTTCACAATGAGAAATGCCTCTCTCTAATTGCAATTTACTGCTATTTTTTAAAGCCTTTTACTACTGCTCAGTGTGGGGGCAAATATATTTTAGAAGGCTGGTCACAAGGGGTGACTTCATACATGACCATGACAGTGGGACTTAGGGGAAATACCACAACAGCAATGCTGCTGTGTTACCTAATCCTTTAAATATGGAGGCCAAAGGGCATCAGAATGCCCCTGTCCTGTTTTTATCTCGTATAGCCCAATTCAGTGTTGTGAGGTTTCAACAGTATGCAAAAGGCTCCTGATTTTTCCACTGCAGCTGGGAGGGCTGGCCAGGGCAAGCAGTGGTGCATGGCAGGGACACAGGAAGGCTGCCCATATGAGCCTCCCTTTTGAATGATCCCTCAAATTTGCGTTTTGCTGCTCTGTTCACTGGGGCTGCCTCTCCTAGGCTGGCTGCTGGAGGTATTTCTGTGGGTGAGGGGCTTTTGTCAGCACAATTGGCAGAGCACCATAGCAGCAAACATGTGCCTCCCACATATTTTCCTGTCAAGCAACAGAATTAGCATTTTTTCCAAAGTTAATCAAACATACACCCACACAACTGCCTACGGGCCCTTGCTGACTGCTCCCCTAGCTTTCCACAGCAGCCAGGAGCAAAGGCCGGTTTCTGTGCAGTGTTGGTGTAGTTTTTCTTCCTTTCCCCACATCTGGCTGAACCACTTGCACCCTCCTTACAAGAAACATGCAACTTCTATCTTATCCTCTTGGACAGTAGAGAGCAATTCCCCTCGGCAAAAACATCCAGTATGCCCAAAATTTGAAATTCTGGGTAGCTAAAAGTAATCTAAATAGTCTGAGAAATAAGCTGCATTTATTTAGACATCCTACGGGGAGTTAGGTACTGAACAGAGAGGCATCCACATCTGAAAGTGGGCTTGAGGGCATGTGAAGACCCCTCTCACATCCAACACGAGCGACAAACCCCACTCCACTGCCAGAGGGTGCTTAGTTTATGGCAGAGATAGAAGCAGACGGAGAGGATCCCAGTGGCAGCTTTAACAGAGGCAAGCTACACAGAAACAGGTCCCATCCCTGCTGCGGCTGGGCAAGCCCATAGCTGCCGGGATGCGGTAATAAATAATTGCAGTAAAATAACTGTCATAAACTGTGGCAAAACACACTGCACTGCACCCACCCCTTCCGCCCTAGCGGAGCTGGGTGCCGATGGGACTTGGGTGAAGATGGAAGCATCGCAGCAGAGGGAGAGGCTGGGCTGGTGGAGACCCGGGGGCTGAATCACCCTCAATAATGCCAGCTCCACAAAGAACTCCTGGACCACCGCGTGGGAAAGCACCTGCACTCACCCTGCTGCTGACTCCTGCCTAAATCTTCTCCTGCCTGCTGAGTGGGGCCGAGGACACCCAGAGAAGGTACTGCAGGTCAGGAAAGACTTTTCCTACTCCTGTGGATTATGCATTGGCTCTGTGACTCCTTTCTTATCAAATGAAGGTCAGGTTGCAACGGATACATTCTCATAAGAAATTTCCCAATGTTTACCTCCTCTGGCAGAGAGAAAATTTCGGTGCAATAAAGTTCTTTCTTCTGGAAAAGGCCAAGTTTTGCGGTCCTCACTCAGAAAATCCTGCTGGGTTTACTGAGACCGTTTCACTCCATATACAGCATTAAGAAGAATTTGAAGATCATTAAGAAAAGAAAATTAATTACTTGCAAACTTTTGTGTGATCTAAGTTAGGAACAGTCCTATCTCATTTCCACTCAAATGCCTTGCAATTTGCTATTTGCTGTGAGATACAGACCAGGAGTTTTGTTCATATAGTCCATGTTACTCTTTATATAGAAGGATTGATCTGCATTTGTGAGTTGATATTTCTTACGTTGTCATTTGTACTTGGCACACAGAGGAACATTTCCCAGTTGCTAACCAAGCAATTAAACCTATTTGCCTATAAGCATGTGCCTAAACTCTTCCCTGATGAAATGCTGGCACGTGGTTAAATCCTACCATCATGGCTGGGACATTCTTCCTTTTTGGTAAGCTGCTTTAGTAAATAGGGGCAGAGCCCAGTGCTCATCTATTTGCTTTGGATTTAGATTTAGCATTAATCCCAGCTTCCTCCTTCCTTTTGTAACACAGACAAAACCCTCCTCCATACCATGGGAAAGGCAGTCCTTTCTGTCCTACACACTCTCAAAACCACAGGCAACTCACCTGCACAGAAACAACCCTGCCAATGTCCTCTTTGAAGGACACCACAGCACAGCAGGGCCAAGCCCTTAGTTCCCATCATGCAATGGATCCTGTGTAATTAAGACATTGGCTGCTAATGAAAGGGAGAAGAACATCATTTAGGGACTGGAAACACTGATCAGTGTGCAGGGAACAGCTAGTTCTTGTGCTTTACCTGTTAGACTATTTTGGATACTGTAATTAGAGTTTGTGTTAAATATAGCTCTTTAGGCAGCTGTACTTCCCATGAGCATCCATTCATTTCTTCCCTACACCTGAGATAAGCTGTGTACTACCACCTGCAAGGTTGATTATGGATCAGGCATGAAGTTGCATGCATTGTCACCATAAGATCATGTAACTGCAAAGGATACTGCCCTAGGCATCCATAAAGATCTCTTTTTCTGCAAGCTCACACTGCTGTTTCTACATAGTAGATAAGGGGTGAGGCATAAAGATGCTGTGTTTGTGTGCTATGACTGGTGCACCAAACTATGTCTTCTCAAGCCCATTTGTGGTACTTTTCCTGCCTTGCAGTTTGGAAAAAATAGAAGTAAATGTGAGCAGGGACCAGAAACCTCTTAGCCCACACAGCTGATGATTGCCTAGTGCTAGCTCCCCTCCCTCTGAGTAGCTGTTGCTCGCTTTTGATAGGGAACACAACAGCATTCGAAGTGCTGGGAAAGGATCTGAGGACTCACAGCATCTGTAGGATGCAAGTACTACCTGATCCCTGATGGAGGGCTCCTCATCACCCCAGGTTTACCTCTGGGGAGACACATCAGCATCTGAAGGATGCAAGTACTACCTGATCCCTGATGGAGGGCTCCTCATCACCCCAGGTTTACCTCTGGGGAGACACATCAGCATCTGAACTGCTGTACTCACTTGGGGCTAGGCACTTTTGGGGACACATCCCATGGTCCTTAGTGCTTCAGTGAGCTGAGCTACATTATGAACTTACTTCTAGGCACTGTGTCTTTTCAAGCACTGTGGGGGAAAAGGGAATATCAGAGGGTATGTGCCCTTCCGTGAAACCAGCTTATGTATGCACTACAGAGATGGTGGGTTAATGCCTAAGGAATTGTGCTACTTATGTTCATACAAGCAGCCACCTTGATTAAACGCACAGTCACATTCAGGGGAAGGACCTGTATCTGGACCCTGTATGCGGACAGGGTTTGGATGACTCAGGTTAACACTGCAGTAAAGATAAGTAATAAATACACTTCATTAATAAGATCTCTTTCAACACCTAGCTCAGGTCAGAACACAGTCCATGAGCTTTCAATCTGACCTTTGGTGAGAAATGTAGTAACTTACATTCTTCAGCTTTTGCTGTGGTGATTAATATGAATTAACACACCTAGGTGACAAAATCTGCTTGGTCTGAATCACTCAAAACTAGGATGCAAGAAAGCAAAACAGTTCAACATAAGTGATCTTTGCTCCTGACTGCAGCGAGCCTTATTTTCCAATGTACTGAAAGCCTCCACAGCTCCTACAGAAGTCGAGGTGGGCTGTGGAGGCTTCAAAACTATGTCCCACCTGCAGTGCCCAGAACTGAGGTTCCACCTGCCCAGCCATCGCTATAGCATTATTGCTCCTTCCCAGATTCCTCATAAGAAGCATGCTGAATTCCCAGCTTGTCTTTTTCTTCTCTGTGAGCAATTATTTAACATTATACTGCTGTTTCTACAGGCATTTAAATCCCTGCAGGGAAACAGAGCCTCATGAGATCCTATATGGAAGCACTATGACGACGTGTAGTGGCATCATTTCTAAACAATGTTGATTGACAAAACAACAACATACTTGGATTCTTCCCTATATATAGGAAGTTTTCAAAGTGGTGCATAGGATCAACTGTGTCTTTTTTCAGTTAAAACTGCAGTAGTATGACTAACTTTCCTGTACTCCTTGGAGACAATCAACCCATGAATTCAGCCATTGCCAGACACCAGGCTTCAGCAAGGACCCAGCCATTTGGAGAACTTCTACCAGTAAAAAGGTGAGGGCTAGAAGACAAGCCAGCTTCGCTGTCGTGTATGAAGCAGAAAGCAATGCAGCAATGTAAAAAGGAGTGGACAAACTTGCCCTACCAAAAGCAGTTGCACAGTGAATCTTTGCATGAAGGTTGGCTAAGAAGACAAGCACAGTCAACAGTGAACAAGATCTGTAAACAAAACATTCCCTAGTGGTATTTAATGCAGAGTGCTGGGCACAGTTCATCTGCCTGTACTGATTCATGCTTGCCATGTAGCGTAAAGAGTGAAGAAGCAGTACACAACAAATTCGGAGTACATGTGTTAACTTCCACCTGGGTCGTTTAGTGATGTGCACCTTGAGCCATTCCCTCCTCCTCCTTCTCTCTGCTGCTCAGCAAGTGTAACCGTTCGTCAGGGCAGCAACACTCGGCATGAAGTTCAAAGTCCTTCCTGTTAAATGGGAAGAGTAAGATTGATGTGGGCTGAACTGCCCAGGAGACAGATTGTACCTGGGTATCAAGGGCCACAAAACTGTGTCAATCTTCCACTCCCTCTCCACTCCCTGCTAAAAATAGTCTCTTCTTCTGGTTTCGTCACTAATGAAGGATGGATTGTATTGTCCAGGGTAGATGCATGAATGTCGAGATCCAGGCAAACCAGTGTAGGGAGGGTAAAGTCCGTTTCTTTCCAGTTCAGGATTTCTCAGTCCAGTTGGCTGTATTAGCAAAAAAATTAAATAAAAAGGATCTTACTCTCACACTCAAATCCTCCTTCAGGCACAGCCTTACCACCTTTCCCAGCAGTTATTTCAGTAGCTAGAAGGAACAACGTGATCACTAATGATCTCTATAACCTAGAATGATTTTTACTGTGGGAGTTATGCATTGCCTGAAGGGATGATTCTGATGCAATTGTTTCGACATCTTGCCAATTAGCAGACTTGAAGTTTACCTGACTCCACCAAGTGCAGACTAAGTGCACAGTTAATTTTTAATCCAAGAGAATTGTGCTGATGAGCTCAGGTATTGAAACAACCCTCGTGAAAAGGATATTGTCCCAGAGCCATCTTTTAATGAAATGCTTCTAGAAAATCAAAGTTAGTCTCCTGCTTTGAGTATTACCTGGGAGCACTTCTCTCCCCATTAACAGGCACATGAATTATAGGTCAAATACAAAGTGGTCCAACTTTCCTTTCTCTTCCCTTCTTTTACTTAAGCAAATCTCCTGGGGACACTTGGTTGAGGAGCTTTTATGTCTAAGACCAAGACTGTACAATCCTTTCACCCAGTAAACAATATCAAGCCACCTGGTTTGATCTGTTACAGAGCAGATCCATGCAAAGCCCTCATCACCTACTGCTTGCTAAAAAGCTCCCCTTTCTAGTTGCCAGCGTAATAGAAGTCTTAAAAAATGTTTAGGAAATGCATTTTCATTTCCAAATCTCTCATTCTTACTGGAAGCAGGAAGGAGGATTATCTCCCCTCATGCTGTGCAACCCAGTAACTTGCTTACTGGAAAACTTAAAATACAAGCCAGAAAAAAAAGTATTGCTCGCTGCTCTCTGCTCTGGGAAGCAGGAGTCCAGAATGTGTGATTTGGGTGAAATCCTGCAACCTTCACTCACATGAGTGACGGGCACACACCTTAGGTACATCCAGTATGTTGCTGTAGATTAGTGACAGATGATACACCAGCATCACAGCTCTGGATACAGACATTAGCAGACGGTACTAACCATGACAGCAGGTCTTGTGCTTGCGTCTCTCTGTGCCCTACACAGCCTATTACTCCTCCACCGCTTCTTCCCTGCCACTTGTTCCCTCAGAGCTGAAGGAATGCTCCTTATGCACCCTTCCTGCTGCAGGAAGGGGCCCGTACCCTGGAGAGGGGAGGAGTGGAAGAAAAGAGGAGTCCTCAATCACCAGCGTCTTCCCATCTTGGGGTGAAGTCCCGCAGGCAGAGGTCTCAGCCTTCCATCATCATCAGTGGTGGTAGAAGGGAGAAAACTACCCACAGGGTTCCCTAGCAGTCCGTCCAAAAACCTTTAACTATCCTTCTTACTCTAGGATTGGGCTTTTGGGGCATCTACCAAAATGTTCCTAGACATTTCCCTAGCACTCTTCCTAATGACATCTCTTTGTGATATTCACCACGTGTAATAGCTAGAGCTCATAGGACTCTCAGTGCCTTGCTGTCTATGGAAGTAATTTGCTTTGCTCTTTTCTTTGGCAGGCAAGGGATCTGTACTTCCAAAAACAAAGGAATGTGCCTTTCCTATATGAGGTACAAGGGGTAATAGTTAAGCTACAGATAGATACCGAATAATACACATCTGTCATCTGCAACAGGTTCTTGGTGCTTCCATTCTCCTGCATCTCGATGGTCTCTCTGCCCCACTCCTGTGCCCGGGGGTTCTTTGGATATTCAGCATATGGTGACATCTGGAAATCCCCACTCTTGAAAATGAGTTTACTTATGTCATTTTTATTCTTCCTGTTTATAAAAGAATGAAGGTAAGTGAAAACATACAACTCATCGTGCTATCTTGTATGCAATTCTGATATGATCTCAGGATATTTATTTCCTGTTATGAACCTTGACTGGGAACAAAGATCACCTCAGCAGGGCTATAGTCCAATCTTCTGCTCCAAGGCAAAATCAGGTATGAGGTCAGATCATGCTACTCAGGGCCTAATCTGGTGGGATTTGAAATCTCCAAGGATGGAGATGGCATAACCTCTCTGAGCAACCTGTTCCACTGCCTCACTATCCTCTTGGTGAAAGAATTTTTCCCTACATGCAGTTTGAACCTCTCCGTTACAACTTACGCCTGTTGTCTCTTAGTGTGTGTTCACCCAAGTCAATGAAAAAGTCACAGATATCTAGGAAGAAAGGAAAACATATGGGAGCCCCCATGCTATTCAAGTCTCCAAGTGCTTAACTACAGCACTTCTAGGCACGATGTTAATCCCTAAGAAGGAAGACTTGCAAGGGGCTGGTCAGAATGACACCAAATGCCCCTACATGACTACCATGTTGTACGAGTGGACTTTGGTGACACTTCCAGTTCAGAGTACCCTCCAGGAAGTCACATAACCTGCCAAAGGCCAGGACTCATGAGAAGATCAGTCCATCCCTGCAAAGATCTGCACTCTGGGGCCTGGAGGTGTACTGGCCATCATACCTCCTGGCTGGGGCTTGCTGGCGTCCCCCTGGCTCAAAACACGCGGGAACGAGCACACGCTGCTGTGCCAACCAGACCACTGCCACATCTGTGTTACTGATAAATCCAGCTGCTGACTTTAATTGGAGAGCTTTGAAATTCTCAATTTGGGGGCTGGAATGGGGAGGACAGAGTGCTACTGCAAGGCAGCCCTTTTCATGTTATATAAATCATGAAGTAGAGCTTCCTTGGCAAGAACATCTTGCCTCTAGTCCGAAGCTACCTGCTGGTATGGGAACTACATGCGTACATGTGTGCATGCGTCTGAGAGGGAGAGACACAGAGTGAGAGCGCATGCAAGACTTGTCCATAAAGGAAAATGAAAATAGCCTTAAATACACTCAAACACCACTTGAACAATGGCCAGCAACCCCTCCTGTTGCCTAAACTTCTCCTTTCTACTTAGCTTGCATTTTTGGAGACTGCTCCCTGGCTGCCTTACAGCTCTGAGCTCCTTTGCCTCTCCACCCTTAGAGGACATGATTGCCAGGTGCATCCTTAAGAGACACCCAGTTCAATTTTTTAGCCTGGTTGCTGGCAAAAAAAAGATATGCCCCAAATGAAAGCACAAGGTAATACTTCAGTATTTCTGATTAACCCACTTGCTCAGCTATCCTATGTCTTCGCTTATGTTTTGGTCCTTCAGGGTTCATGTGTGGAGCACTAAGTGTGGTGTAACCCACTGAGAGGACACCACGCGAGCCAGGGCTGGTGGCAGTACCTACCGGCAGCAAGTGACAATCAGTGCTATGCCCATGATAAGCAGAAGTCCCCCTCCTGCAGCCGCGATCACCACAGTGATGAGCTGATACGCTACAGATGGGAAAGAAAAAGATTCACTTAGAAACAGCCATGTGGTTGTAAATACTAATGTAAACATATCCACAGTCCTCATGCAAAGGGATTAACTGTTTATTTCCCATCTTCCCTCCCTCTGTAAGCAATACTGCCTTAAATTTTCAAGTGAAATGAATGGAGTGGGTGATGTCCTGCTGAAGGAAGAACAAGCTCTTGTTTGCCTAGGGAATGGATTTCTTTCACTGACAGAGCAGAATAATTCAAATCATATTTCATGGATTCAACTTGAATATCTTGCTACAAGAGTGCCCACTATATGTTCTATCGTGACAGACTATCCGGAGAAAGGAGATTGCCTATCCTTAGGAGATAATATTAAGTCAACTTTGTCAAAGAAGGTCAAGAAAATAATTTTCAACAGAAATGAAGGGAAAAAAAACCACTGACAAGAGTAGCGTGTACCTACTGCATTTTAGACATAGTTATTTGCAATTACTTGTTTCAAATTTCCCATTTCTGACGCTGCGGAGATTAAAAGAAACAAAACTCAGTACTTACGGTTTCCACAGTTGAATCCACCTAAGCCAAACGGGCAGCTGGTGACAGAAAACAACAGGGAGTTTCAGCGGCTTAGTTGTGCCAACAGGTCGCCACAGCAATATTAAGAAGGACAGCGGGGTAGGAGAAGGGCACAACAGGCACCATACCTCACACAGGTCTCGTTTTCCAGCTTATATCCATCTTCGCAGGCTAAAAACACAGACGAGAGAAGGGCCATGAGCACCGCGCAGTGGTGCCGGGGAGGCATTTCCCATCGCCGCTTCCCACGGCAGCCTCACCCCAAACAACCCTGCGGACCGACAAGCCGGTCTGGGCCGCTGGCACAGCAGGAACGCGATGCACTCTGACGTGATGCAATATCTCCTCTGGTTTAGGCAAAACACCATGCACTTAAATTCACCTCCAGCTGGCTTTGACGGGACCATTTCAGGGCTTCCCGGCAGAGCTAGCGTGGAGCGTGGCACAGGGTGGGGCAGCTGGTAACGTAATTCCCAGCAGAAACTCTTCTTGCCCAAACCTAAACTCGCTGCACGCTCGTACAGCTTCCCACAAAACAGCAGCGTAAAAACCTGCGAGCGTCTCCAGTTTTTGTTTTGAAACCTCATTTGAGCAGTGCTACTTTAGCACTGATGCACGTTATTAATTACTTTTAAATGTTAGGATTGCAACAAAATGTTATGCAAACACAGCTGGGGTAACCCAAAGTGGTGTGGTATGTTTTGCCTCATGTCACCTTTTTTTCTTCTTTCAAATTTGGAGCTAAATCAAATTTTGAAATATCATACTTTACTATAGAATAGAAATTAAATTTACTAGGTCTAAATAACCCAGAAAACTGCTATGTACAAAATGTTGGTGAAAAACTGAAACCATCGCTTCAAAATAAAATAATTTCTGTGCTTATGGACAGGTATCTGATCACCTGAATTATCTGAGAAAAATTATACTACCCTTCTGATGAACAGCAAAGGTGATGATACGTTGGACATACAATTATGAGCTTCAGATTACTGATAAGATCACCGCTTTTCTCAGCGACAGTCCCACCAGAGCTCCTGCAGATCTGCCTTTTGCAGAGGCAGCGAAGGTGGTCGCTCAAACACCTGAGTACGAGTGACACGGATGGAGTCGCTTTGGGCAGAGGGACAAGCCAGGGCCAGCACATGCAGCAGCCCTTGGGGGTCTGCAAGACATCACCCAGGGGTCTGGGAAACCCCTGCAGCACACTCCACAGGGAATAAAACTAGATTGTTGAGTGAAAACAAAAATGCTCATGGAATTTTTTTTCTCCTCAAACCTGATATGCTCAAAAATGGTGAGATAGCAGCTCTCAAGCCCTCTTCTCTCGCTCTCTCACCACAGGAAAATCCCACAGCCAAAAGCTCGGGTGTTCTCTAACCTCAGCAAGTGCAAGGAAATCTGCGGGGAGAGGAGGGGGCTTCCAGCAGACGTTCCAGATAAGCAGCAGCAAAGCCCTCACCTCCTCCTCTGCTGCTCCCAGCACACCAGATGCCTTTTTCCCTCTGGCACAGCCAGTGACTGTATTTTCAGAAACACTTAGCCCAGAAAGGGGAAGAAGGAAGAAAAGAAGGACAAACATGTAACATTGTCCACTAGGACAGGCTGGCAATATCATAGTAAACCAAGAGAGATCGCTAGTATTCTGGCTGGATTCAGAATTTTATGGCTCTTCCAGCATCAATAACAAGTGATATTGATGGCAGCAGGGAGCAATGTGACTGTGACCTCCCCCTCATAATACAGGTCACAGAACTTCCCTGAATTTAATTCCAGTTTCAAATCAAATAGTTGAACTGGAGCTACATTTTAGAGAACCATCCAAGATTGATTTTAATATTTTCAGTGACAGACAATCAACCACAGCCCTGGGTCAGATGCTCATAAAGTTAATTTCCCCAGCCATTAAAAACATTCACCTTCTTTCTGGTCCGAATTATCCCAGTGTCAAATTCCAGCCTTTGGATGTTTACTTGCTAGATTGGAAAAGGTTATATGATCACATTTCTCCTCCTCACCGTCAAATCACTCATTTGCCTTTAATAAAGCCAAGTGCACTGAGATCTTTGAGTCTCCCTGGTTATTGCAGCTTTTCTCTGAATGCTCACAGGTTCTCTTTGATCCTTTTGATTTCTGATTCCCAGAAATAGATGTCGCAAGCCCAGGGATAACAAAACTTCCCTTCTTCTGCCTGCCCATGCCCCCTAAATGCACCCAGGGACCATATTAGCCTTACAAGCCAGAGCTGGGGACCTCTTCTTTACCTGCTAGGCCCCTTAGCAGCTCTGCCCAAGTCTCTGCTTTCCAGGAGATGCAACCCACAGTGTGCCTGGCACTCTGCTCTTGGATGCCCTGCCTTGCTTGTGGTCATATTGAAATACTGTTTGCCTATATACCATGTACTAAGCGTCTCATGTTACTCAGCATGTCATTTTCCCCACGCAGTGTGTGGACATAGACGAGTGATGCAGTCACATCATGAATATTGCAGCTCTAGGCACAGACTTGCCGTAGCAACCGGCACCAGCGATGATGGGAGGGCTGATGTCCACGACAGCGGGTCTTGCACCCCTTTCTCTTCCCTCTGTAGCCCCACTACTCTTCCACTACCTCTTTCACTCCATTTAATCTCCCAGAGCTGGGGATGGGGAGAGTAAGGCTCTTTACGTAGCGCCCCTGCTGCAACTCATCATGATGCTTTTTGCACTGGATTTCTTTTTCTCTCTCCAAGATGGTTTCTTTGAAGTCAAGGAAGAGACAAGAAGTAACTGGACAAGAGTTAAGAGCCTCGGTCAACAAACAGCCAGGGCAAAAGTAGTAAATCCCAAAGGATCCTGACTCATTCATAACACCGAGGTATCAGCAAAATAAGACTGGATGGGTTGCTCCTTTCACTCACTAACAAAAGCAGACCAAAAACATTAAGGAGCAAATGTTCTACCAAAGCAAGCCACAAGATCAGCAATGACAAAACCTGCACTGAAGGGGACGGAGGCATCACCTCGACAGCTCGCTGGAGTTGCCTCCTCTAATGAGTGCAGCAGCCCTGTGTACCCCAGCCCCAGCCTGCCGCTTGTGTGTTGGGAAAGCCTGGAGGAGCTTACAGGCAGATCCTGGAGCCCAGCCTAGTCTCACCCCTCAGCCCTAGCCCAATAATGTATGTAGGGCACATGCACCTTGAGTGGTGTCAAAGCTGGAGCCGTGCCTTGGGCAGGAGCAGCCCTGGGACCCCACTGGCACACAGCTCTCAGGCCTGGAGGTTATAAGGGCAATAAAGAGGAAAAGCAAGGTCCTAAACACGCATCTCTGTCTTACTTAAACGCTCAGTACTTATGTCTTTTCCTCTCCTCACCCTGCCTTTTCCTGCCACTTTGCTTTCTCCTCTGGCATCTTTCCTGCTCCTTTGAACACGCTCCCAGGAGAGCTCGCGCTGTCACACTCACTCGGCAAGCTTTCAAACATGAGCAGGGAACAGAGGAAAGGCTTAAGTGTCAGGGGCCAAGCAAAGCTATCGAGTTGTGCTTTTCTACTCGGGATTCCTTTGCCTTTGCCTTTGCCTTTGCGAAAGAGATTCAGGGGTCTCTTTGGAAACCTGCTTTGCTGCTCCTCGCTTAGCTCCAGAAATGCTCTGTAGTATTAAAAATAGCATGCCCTTGAAAAGCTGGCACATTGGATTTGTGGCCCTGTTTCTAAAACAGCCCTGAAGATACAGGGAAGGTTGAAAACCAGCAACGACCCAGAGATGACGGAACTGCACACCGAGAGGTATCACGGCCAACATGTCAAAACTCCTGTGGCTCAGAGACCCAACCCTTCCTTGGTCCAGGGGATGCTTTTACGAGCATGGCCCAGGGGACACACAGCGCAGGGCAGGACAGAACAATCCCTGGAGGTTGGGGCGGCTGATCCCCTGTGCCCCAGCTGCTCTCCCAGCTGCACCCGCCTTCCCACGGGGGAGACCGGACAGGGCAGCACAATAGCCATTTCCCTCTTTGCAAATGCTGTAACTGGAGTTACCGTGCTACATTTTCATGACCCACAATGAGGGTCGGATGCTCAGGAGACCTCGGTTCCTGTTTAGTCACTAAGAGGGCAGAGATTTTCAAAGAGGCTGGCATATTGTATGCTATATTTAGAAAACAGCCCTAAATACCAAATGAGGACCATAGCTTGGCTTTTGAAAAAGCCTTTAAAAATCCCAACCACCTGGGAACAAAGTGATGCTGAAAATCTGTTATCTTGCCGGAGTGTGGCACCATGCAGCCAGTGCCACCCTCATGCCACTACACTGCAGCCTAAATCCTGCATCAACCCTGTCCCTCAGACACTCTCAGGATGGTCAATAAGATGTTTCCTACCGACAGCAGTGAGCTGAAGGTGGAATTGAGGCCTCACTGTGTGCAGATAGGATTTTTTATATTTTGCACAGCAAACAAGACTTGTAAGTACGGAGTAACCACATGTACAAGTTGTTAGATCTCTTAGCTCTCTGCAACCATCGCATCAGAGTGTCTTACAGCCTTTCAGGTATTTATCTTCACAACACTGCTTGGCAAGAGACATGGACAAGAAAAATGGAGTAACTCGCCCTGGTCCGCACCGTTGATGATGATGCAAGAATTGGGCAAAAGCCTCCCAGGTTTCAGCTCAGCTCCCCACTCACTACATAAGCCCTTCTCTGCCTTTCAAGGGTCAATGGAGATGGTCAGTATTTCCTAACAGAAATCCTTCCCCCAACATACAAGATGAAGGGAGAGAAGGAAAACACAGAGGAGCAAGGTTTCGCCTGGAGCCATGACCATGACCTGGGACCCAGAGATGCCCATCTCCAAGATGTCCATCCCAGAGCCTGCAGCACAGGAGTTATTTCCGAGCATATTTTTCTCACTCTCTAATCGGATTTGGAATCAACAAAGCATCTCCTCCTATTTCAACAGCAACCCAGCAGACGCTGCCAGAAGCAATATATAAAGACCACTGCAATTCTTATTGATATGTCATCAGAAAACTGCATTTCTTAAGAAGCCCTGCAACAACCACTGGAACTAGGGAATGGACACCTTGATCCTACAGAAGTCATTTTGACCACTGGCATGCAGACAAAGACCTTGTTTAAAATGTAGCAAAAACTTATTTCATTATCTGAGGAGTAGCTAAAAAATAATAATATAACCCTTAAGCTTAAAATCTCTATTAGGAACCCAGCTGAAAAATAAATTCATAATCATTTTCAGATACTTATTTTAAAAATATTGATGATGTATTAATATAAGCTTGTAAGTTTAAAGCAATTCTCCTAAGTTCGCTGAGAGTTCAGACAAAATCAAAACAGGCAGAGACGCACGTCATCTCTGCTCTGTGCCACTGAACTGGAGGCCAAAGCAGTCGGGCCCCTTTCTGCTTCTTCTCAATCACTGTGACTCACAGCGTGCTCCAGAAAGAGATAATATTATTCCTAGAGAGAGACTGTATCTTCAGCGTCTGCTGAAAAGTCCCCTAACTAAATAAAAGAAACTGGAGCTGCTAATATTTATTCATAGTATTGAGCTTCTTACATGCACAGAGATACACACACACACTCATTTCCACTGGAACAAAAAGTTTAAGCAAAATTCAGGCAACATATGCCACATAAAGAGCAATACCTCTGCAGGAGTGGTCCATCTTGTTGTATTTGAAGTACCCACTTTTGCATTGGCAGAGCGCGACTCCATCGAAGTCGGTGCATTCAGAAGTTTCCTTGTCGCATTCGGGGTCTTTCTGCTTGCACAAGCTGCCAACTGTTGGGAAGAGGCAGCCAATATCAGCCCAGTACTCTCTGAACCCACCGCTATGCACATTTGCTTTCCCCAGGCATCACATTCAGCTCATGTGCTGCTTTAATCTCTTTTGGTTTTTTTAAAATAATATTTGTTCCATTAGGATACAGTCAACATTACACAATGTCAGCATTTCTTACGTATCTACCATCATTTGTACAGGCAAATAGAGGGGGCAAGTAATAAATGCTTCAGCTTGGAGGCAGAAGGAGAAATGAAAAAGAAAAACTTGGTTTGGCTCAAGCTGAAACACATTTACCCCCTGAGACAGTTCAACAAATCAATTTTTAAGTTTATAGCAAGCAAAACATTTTGCTCAGCCCAAAACAATTTTTTTTCCATTTCAGTATTAAGCACTGCATTTCTTAATTTTTCAGACAAAGAATTTGTCCTTTGATTTACATTACTATGAAGCAGTGTTTTACTTTATAAAGTCAGATTTGTTACAATAAGTATTCAGCAAAACTATGGGTAAATGATGATAATTGTGTCATCGAATTTACATTTTTGACTGGGAGGTCAGACTAAATGGAATGAACAAATGAAAATATTCATGAGAAATAGGATTTTATGGAAAATATGTCACTCATTTGGCATTGACCTTTTATAAACCTCTCCCTGTTAGATGCCTCATCTTTTTTTTTTGATCTGACATCTTTTCATTCAGTACTTACACAAGAACATAACTTGTTCCTTATTCTGCTTATTTCAAGTCAGAAGTAGACTTTACCAGAAGCACTGTATCAGAGGTAATATCAGGCTAGATATAATCTGAGTCGGTCTACCAAAATAATTTAATGCAATCCGTGGTGGAGTGTGGCTTTAAAATATGGCACATTAAAATAAAAGCACATGCTAAATTTCTCATCTTCATGTTTACCTTGCCAAAACGATCCGAGGGGTTTCCCACTACACCCAGGCTAAGCACTGCCGCCCTTCATCCTCAAAGCCAAACCTCGAAGCCTTGAACGCCAAAGTCACAGAGCTCTGCATGCAGAAGTCTCCCTGCAGGAGCCCATCTTTCAAGGGTGCTCACTCCCTGCATCCTGCAGGTACCTCTCACGCCCAAACCTCCTCTATCACCCCCTTGGAAAGGGAGGACCAGGAGGCGCAGGGCACGGGGCCGCCAACACAGATAGGGTCCACCTGGAGAAGGTCCTGCACAACACTGATGTACTTCTCCAGGTCTCTCTGTGCCACAACCATATTCCCCTTCAGCAGGTAGAAGATTGGTACAGAAATCAAAAGCTTTTAATTGTGAACCATTTTTACACCCTGCAACATTGAAATTGGGCAGGCAGGAGAGCGCAGGTCCCCACATAGATTCCAGCAGCTCGAATCAACTTCACCGGGGGGTTTTGTCTTTTGGCTTTCATGCGGTTTCCCCGACCGTGCGGGTGGAATTAAGACTTATGGGGTTTTGATCTGGCCGGGGCCCGGTGTCACATCCCAGAGATGAAAGGCTGCCCTACAATGCCTCTAATCCTGTGCTGTGTGATGTTTTCACAGAGAGGCAGATTTCTCACACATGTGTTGAAGATAAGGCTTGATATCTGTGTCGCTTTTGTACTGCGAGGCTCTTAAGATGACTGCCATTTAAATAAGATAAAAAAGATTCAGAGGGGTTTTTCCAAACGCCAAAATCTTTCTCCCCCTGTTATAAAAGAAGCCAAATAAAACATCCCTTTCCCCTCTCATCACAGTCCCTCCAGATATTTACCTCTGTGGAGTGGTTTCAGGCTGGAGATGAATTGGCAGGCTTCGGTGGGGGATTTGCAAGCTCGAATGTAGCTTTTCACGCTGCTGACAATGTCGTAGAAAGTCACGTTGGATGCTAAAGAGAACGTGGATTGCACTGAAACATGCACAAAATTTGCCTCCCTAACAGAAAACAAAACAAAACAGCCCTGAGTACCACGGGTCAGTCTGATGTCATCGTCAGCACCTTATACATAGGACTCTTATTAAAGCAAGCGATGCTTATCACAGACACAATATTACATACATACTGAAACAGCCACGCATTGTAACAGACCTTAAAAACAAGACAAACTTACACAGAGAGGTAAATTTGGGGCTGGAAGGGGTGCTGGTAGCTCACGTTGAAACCAGCCATAAATCCCTCCTTTTGCCAGCTCACAAGCCCGTCCCCAGGCCGCTCAGGCCCCGAGAAGGGTACCAGGAGAGCTGGGCAAGGTGGTCAGGCATTCCCCACGCCCTGCGCTGCCGCTGGGCCAGATTGAAGCAAATCCAACACTGACTCAAAATGGAGAACGTGGATCTGAAGTTGAACATCCCAAACAATCGAGTTTCTCATTCTTCCCCTGGTAGCCTTAGCCTTACCTGGTCGCCTTAACGGTGGAGTGGTGGTACCCTGGCAAGCCCGACAGTGATGCATTGAGCTGCAAGGAAGGAGAAAGCAGCTGTTAGTGTCCTGGGAGATGATGGAGGGAGGCAGCCCAGCGGGACGCAGCACAGGACAGCCCTCCTGGGTCACCAACACCATCCCCTGCATTCGCCAGAGCTGCCTGCTGAGCCTGAGGGGGTTCTGAGCATCCCAGCAGTTCATCTGCTCAATAAGAAAGATGCGCCATCCCGTTGCTAGCAAGGGACGGCCAAAGTCACCATCACGCAGCCTTGGACAGGAACGACGACCTGGGGATTTTGACGCGAGCATCTGCCTGGAGCCCCACTGTGCAATGACTGCAAAGGCCAAGGATGAGCCAGAAGCCAGTGGGGACAGAGCCCCGTGCGAGGCCGAGCTCAAAGCGGCACCCTTGGAGACTGCACATCTTCCAAGGAGCTTCCCTCCCCCTGGATCCGCGCAGTTGTTTATGTTCACTCCTCAGCACAAGCCGTGCAGGCAGCATCAAGGCGACTCACCGCAGCTCCCCCCTCCTTTGGCAGCATCTCCAAATCACCTACTCCAAAAAGAGCTGGGATGAACAGCAGCCAGCCCAGGAAATGCTAACAGGACAAACTCATGCATGCAATGATCTCGCTAAAAAGTGCATAGAGATGTACCTATCCCCAGCCCAGGGGTCTTTTTGGAGCAACGCATGGCACAGCATATAGGGAAGCCACCAGATCAGCCAGAGCTTGCTCTCAACTGACCGAGGGCCACACGGTCGCGATAGCATGGCTGGGAAACTCCACCAAAAGGAAAGTATGTTTGGGTGGGTGCTGCTGCTGTGCTTCATCCCGTAGGGTTTGGCTAAGAGCAAGGTGGCATCACCTGCAGTCCAACCCACCCCAGCACCTGTGAGATGTACTGATGAACGGTGAAGCCCAGAGTTACTGTTTTAATGTTTGACCTTGGAGGAGCACTAATGCCCTTTTGAGGTCTGGAAAAGGTGATGCAGCCACAAGACACTGGGAAAAGATGGAGGCTATAGAAGCGTGAACCCAGACACACCACTTCATGAAAAAGGCTTCAGGATTTTCTGGGCAGATGTGCTGTCTTAAGCCCCATAGGAGCCAGATCACTCTGCTGCTGTCTTGACAGCCAGGGCAGGGCAGGGGAGAGAAGCGTGCTGAGATTTAAAAGTGTACATGTCACCAGTCCTACTTACACCAGACCAGGATGGTTCAACGACTAAAAAAGCTAAATCCATGCTACAGAGTCTTGTGGCTTCCCGTGACAACCGTAAGAGAAGCGAAGGGGACCTGTCCCATCAGCATTGCCAAAGTCCTGGCAAGGACACTCACCATTGACAGGATTTCACCCTCGACGTGGACGAGCTCTGCATACTTCCCATGGGTAATATTAAGTTTCAGGGGGACCTGGCCGATAAATATTCTTACTAAAAAGGAGAATAAGACAAGTTAGTCGGAACATATGTCTCTGTGTCATGTGTAGCTGTGGTTTCATCTGCCTTACGTGAGAGACTGTCTGCATGGAAAACTCCTTCATGCAGCGAACAGAAAACTCACATCTGAGAGTCACTGCCCCAATAAAGCAAAGTCTCAGCCTTCAGATTTTTCCCAAGGGTTGCTGCGATGTTCCTACAGCCCCAGTCAAATTCCAGAGCTCAACGCTGCTGAACAGCCAGCATTTCACCGCAGTGTTCCTACATTGCATATAGAAACACAGACTAATTTAAAAGGACCCCCGAACACAGAGAGAGCTGGGTAAACTTAGTTACAAGACAGTTCCAGGTACCAAAGCTATTTATAATAATTTGGGGTAAACGTGTCAAATCTCTTACCCCTCCCTGCAATGGAAAGAAAGCAAATCAGCAAGTCAAAATAAAGCACTGTAGAAAGGACATTTTCATTTTTCAAATTGTTGGACAGAATGAGCAATGACATTTGAAAAGAGGTCCAAAAGATGCATTTTTCCATGCTTAGATTCATATTTGATTCATGGCAGCAGAATGCAATAATCCGAGTTGTCCAGACTCGAAGAGATAATATCCCTAAATCTTGTATTAAGTGTCATGAGATACTCAGTGGAAATGAGAACTCAGAGCTCCAGTTTTATGTTCTGCCAGAAAAACAAATACAGTTGCAGATAACATTATAAAGCCTCCAATTCTTTCCCATTTTTTCCCATCCACAGAGCCTATCTTCACCACAAATTTTATACCAGACAGTTCTAACGTAACAACTCTGGGTAAAAATTAGATGAGAATCACCTTCACAGTATTTATATAAGCTGCCCGTATCCCAGTTCAAGGCATAATCAAAACAACTCTCTAAATTAGAAGCTGACACATTCCAACTTGAAGAAATGTTTCAAAACACCCTTCAGGGACACCTCACCCATGTTTCCTTAGCAAAATTTCCATGCTTCTAATCCTCACTGATTAAGGGTCAGAAGAAACTCTAGCAAAACAAATTCCCCTTTACAATGGGACATTGTAAGTCCTCGAGATTGAGAGTCCTCTAATAGAAAGGAAGGGGTCAGAACCTGAGTTCCAACTAATAACTGTGCTGCATGAAAAATGCTAAAGGTACGAAACAAGACCTTGATCTTACAAAGACTTTCACGGCTGCTTAATTTTCTGCACATGGCTGATCCCGCTGAAGCCAGGTTACACAATAGCCCCACTCACTTCTCCCAAGTCAAGCACCGTCGCCTGGGTTTGCAGGGCTGGGAGCTACGATAAGCTGCTGAATGCTTTTTGGGAGTTGTAAAACACATTAGGAACAGAAGGGGCACATCTGTCCTTACTAACAAGCCTGAGCCCCCCTCTCCGTGGCTGTGTTTTTAAGAAACCCTCAGCTATCACTGTGCCTGCTCCCCACGGCAGCCCAACACGACAGGCATTAGACGCTGCACTTGTATAAACAGTAAAAGGCTCTTGTTAAAAGTGGTGGTTGGGAGGAACAGTAAGCTCCCAAAGTAGTCTGAGCCTAGGTTAATTTATTTTAGAAGGTTACAGATAATTATTTCCATCTTTTTCTCCCCTGGTTTTTCACTTTTGTTTTCTTACCTAAATTGCACTTTCCTTTTTCCAGCTCATATCCAAGAGGACACTGACAGATATAGGAGCCACGGGTGTTGTTGCAGGTGGCCAGCGCAGGACAAGGGTTGGAAAGACATTTATCCACATCTACAAAAGCAGAAAAAAACCCAGGCTGGAGTTACAGAATCACAAAAATCATCAACCGTTGGGCTAAAAAAGATCAGCTTGGCTCCTCTTCTGTGACCCCCTGAGCATTATCAGATGCTTCATTGCATCATTTGCACTTACTATTTAGCCTGTTCTTAATTATTCCGTTGGAGCTGAAAGAATAAATACAAACCACTTTCTTGTGAGTATTCATTCAAAAGCCCTCGGGATCCAGTGTTGATCCATGTTAATGTGAACACCCAGCTTGTCTGCAGCACTGCTTATCTGCAGATCTCAGGGTGCTTTTCAAAGACAAACAACCCTACAGTCATGGATGGAGAGACCGAAGCAGGGACCTCGACAGACAGAGCTAGACACGGGAGCACAGGCTCCTTCACCAAACTCCTGCCCTTTTCATCCAAGCCCTGTTTCCGTGATCCAAAGCTAGTGCTTGAACAGTGATGCGGTCTGTAGGTTACCCAGTGATGGTGGAGGCACACCTGGCTGCCCTCACCTCCTTTACCGGGGTTGCAGCCTCCTCCGTGCCGGGCTGGGGATGGTCACAGCAGCGATACCTGTCTGTGCCAGCGCTCATAATGCACTTCCCGCTGGGTGAGCAAGGGCTTAGGAAGCAGACACCGACTGTGAAATATGGAGTATCAGGGGATTAATGACGGTAGGCTCAGATGCTTCGTAGGTTAGCCAACTCCAACTGCAAATTCTGGAGAAGATAGCCAATACTTCCCTTTGAAAAAAAAACATGTCCTGGTAAAAATGTTCCTCTTGCTGTGTGTATGACTCACACAAGCACATATGCATGTCACACATGTGTGCGAGGGCAGACCACAGGCAGGGCTGTGGACTTGTCGGCGACAAAGTGCTACAAGACAAGCAATACAGCTTACACACCACTCGTACCTACTTTGCGGCTGCTGCCAAGCACTGCAGCAGAGGCAGGAAGGATGGGCTTTGTGGTTAAAGCAAAAAGCACAAGAGCCAAAGCCGTGCGTGTATTTCTGACAGTGCCGCGATCCCCTCTGGCATCACGCAGGCCCTGCAGACCAGACAGTCCTGAGCTGACCTCTGCGTCAGGACACACACCATTTGACGCAATGTCCGTGTCTCGACTAGCCTGGCATAGCTACCTCAGCATCAGCGAGAAGGAGATTTTGCTGATCTAAGCAGCCAGAAATGAGTGGGCATATTTTAAAACATTGGCTTTCACTTTGCCATCCTTCAGTGTACGGTGGGGACAAGGGCAGCTTCTTCTCTCACGGCATTGAGTGGCCACGTACAAAGCACCATGTCCAAGGCAGCAAAAGGATCTTTTGCCTTCTGGTAAATGGCAAAACTTGGTATTTAAAGGAAAGAGTAAATTGGCAAAAGTGTGAATCAGTTGGTAAAAGGGATATGTTACCTTAATTTTTCAATTAAAAAAAAATCCAATCCCGTACAGTGAATTTTTTTGCATGAAGCCATAGCTATAATTAAAACTAATCAGCCTGAGGAATAACCTTTAAATACTTAATTACTGGATGAAATATATACTATTTCCAGTATTTCACCAAGATTAAATGCAATTAGCACACACAATATCCCACAGTGGCACGAGGGCCAGGCTCCCGAACTTTAAACACACAGTCGGTTTCCATTCATATAAAACTTTGGTCAATTTATTTATGTGAGAAGATATGGAGCCTGGCAGCGGTAATAAATGATTGTGACAACACACTCAGGAAAGCTACGGCACATAGCCTACCAGGAAAAGCAACAGGCCCTTGAGTAGGAGATTATTTAGTGGGGTGGGGAGAAAACGACCATAGGTCATTATAACAGAAGTTCCAACACAAATACCAAGTGCTGGCCAACGGCCTTTTCTCATGAATAAGATAGTTATTGATCAATATTGATTGATATTGTCGACCGTTCAACAAATATAAAATTTATCCTATGTTTACCTAGAAGGCCAGTCAACTTTGTTTTCTTAAAATTCTCAAATTTCAGCTTAACATTTCTATCAGAAATGTTCACCAAAATGCTCACCCTCTTCCAGCAGTTCAGCTTGATTGCTAAACCCTTAGCATAAAAATACCAACATGGAGACCGAGTTCTTATCCTCAAACGCTGCTGACCACAGACTTGTCATACATACGTACATAACCCTTCAAAGACCCTTACAGTGGCACCCAGGTGTTCCTAGCCCCCTTGTCCCCAGCCCCACCACTGATGAGCACCATTAGACATGTTACCTGTTGCCGGAGACGACATCCTCAGCCTGGCTGTGCTACTCGACAGAGGAACAGTGGTTGATTTGGTAGCAGGCAAAGTAGTTGCCATGCTTACAGTGGTCTTGCTGGTTGGAGGGGCTTCAGAAGGACTCGTAACAGGGATGTTCTCCTCGGTGACTTTACCAGGCCTTGCAGTGGTGGGATCCACAGCTTCTGTGCTTTCACCAGTGGTATACACGTGCTTAGTGGCAGCTGGCGTTTGAGCCCTGTGGGCTTTCACAGTGCTAGCACCACCTGGGGTTGGCTGGCGACTGGCCAGTGTTGTCAGCACAGGAGGATTCGCCGTGGTCAGTGCTACCACAGGGACGGTGACACTGCGGTTTGTTGCGCTTGGTGAGGGACTAAGGGGACCACCCGTTGGCCCAGCCCGCGGGACATCGCTGGCTGTGGTGAGCAGCGGCGTTGCCTTCCCAAAGCTGCCCCCCTGAGCAGTGGCAGCTCTCGGCAAGGCGGTCTCCGTTACCGTTGCGGGAACGGACACGGACATGATGTGTCCACCAAGCTGCTCTGTGGGTGCTGTAGGGAGAGGAGACCCAGTGGAGGTGAAGGCGGTGCTGTTTTGGGGCTGGTGCGTGACATTGTGCTTGTTGGAACCTCTGGGAGAGCTCCCAGCCACGGCGGCTGTGGAGGGCACCCGCCTGACCACAGTCGTAGCTACAGAGGTGCTTGCTTGATCACTGTCGTTGGACTGCGAGACAGAGGATGGTGACGAAAACAGAGGCAGTAAAGATGCTAGTGAATAAGATGGGGAAAGCAATGAGGAAGTGGGCAAGGAGGACGACAAAGCCTGCAGAGGGGGGGAAGATGCCATCACAGAGGATGAGAGTGGCTCAGATGATTCCGATGATGTAAACAGATAAGTTGGTGGTGGTGTTGATGACAGCGAGTGATGCAGTGATGACGGTGAGGAAGAGGCTGGAAATGCTGATGAAGATAGAGATGGTCTACCAGTGGTCAACAACTCAGAGTCAGTGTTGAAAAGAGTTGTATTTTGTACGCTGCCTGCAGAAGCAGAAGTCAACGGTTTGGAAGAGTGTACCAGCAACGGCTCTGTAGATGGTTCAACAAAACTGCCATCGCTGGATACGTTGCTCCTCCTGTCCTGCGCCACAGAAGATTTTGATGAATCAGAAGGGCTGGAAATTTCAGCAAAAAAGGTGGAGCTTTCTGAGGAGTCAGCAGAGGTGCTGCTATTCGAGATAGACAGAAGGGTCCTTTCTCCTCCTCTGGTATATGTGGTTGAAATGTATGTGCCGTCCGTATGAGAAACCGAGGTCCTTTTCTCAGCATCAATGCTACTGACTGGCTGATGGCTACTTGAAAAGCCTGGAGTAAAAGGACAAAATATATTAGAAAGACAGAGTAATATGAAAGTATTTTGATGTCACATTAAAATCACTTGCTAAATACATAAAATGTTCTTGTCAGTGAACTGGTCCATGCTCTTCTAAAAATTTAGAGCACCATCCAAGCATGGATATTGAATTAGGAGACTTCTGCACTCCTTAACTGATTCTAAAATGATGAACTCAGACAGACAAAAGGCTCCCGTGAAACTCGTAGTTTTCTAAAACACTGTTCTTCCAGTATTGCTTTTCTAATGTGACTAGGCACTTATCGTTCCATGATATTTTGTGGCAAGCTAAGCAGGAAAAACCATCTGTTCCCTTTATCACTCAGAATTTATGAAATTCATATCCTCTCCCTCTCATCCTCCACTCCCAACTAAAGAATATCCATCTTCTTCAGTCGATTTGTTTTTAGACACAGTGAACTTCATGCCTCTGCAGGATGAAATTATTACATTATGTTAATTTGCAGCTTATCATGAACTCATTGATTGAAAACTTTGCAGTCAGGAAATCCTAAATGAGTAGCACATCAGTCTGCAAAAAAATCAGATTATTTAGCATAAAAGGTGCAGTCAATCTTCTAATACGAATTTCAGGACGTACAGCTACGTTCATCAATCTCTAAAAATAAAAAATAGGGTATTGATAATTTGGTTTAATTCTAGAATTGACTTAGGTCATCGTGAAACATTTCTGAAAGCATCACCCAAAAGAACCCGGTTAGGATGCAAAAAAATAATGCGGCCATCAAAACAGAAGAGTTTCCCTGCTCAGGTTCACGGCTTCACTTCTGGAATGATTCCCCAGCTGGGTGGGGTCTGGCTTTGAGTCCTTTGACGAAAACAGCCCCCTGAGTGAACCCGCAGGTGGCATCACGTGTATTAATGAATGAGAACTTTGTATACAACATAGATAAACGCAGGACAATGTGAACTTCCCCCTCCCAAAATGTACACCGGGAGACACTAACTTGTGAGATCGTTTTGGAAAGAAGAGTAAGTAGGTATCTTGGAAGAACGTGTGAAGAGCGTCTCCGTCGCAAAGCCCGCGAAGCCCCCACTGCTGGTGGAGGTGTTGGCTGTCCGGCTCTGCTCCGCTGACGCAGGCTGAGCCGGCCCCGGGGAGCTGGTGGTTTCGGCGTAGGAAGCGGAGCTCTCCGTGCCACCGGCCAGCATGCCATCCGTCACCGAGTGCAGCGTCCTTTCTCCACCGCCAGCAGACGTGGATGAACTGTACGCAGGAGGAGTGATGGAGCTGGACATCCTTTCCCCAGCACTCGAGCTGCTTAGGGAGTGATGGCTGCTGCCCACGGCTGGAATAGGATCAAAAAGCAGGCATCTGATTTTATCATCTCAGAGCAGAGAGCACGTGTGAGTTTTACAATAATTCTGTTCGGAAATGCAGATTAATAAAATTGCACAGGTAAACACAGATTAAATACAGATTAAGTAGGTCTTACACATCTATCACCTTAAATGTGGATTTAACACACAAAGCCTACTCCAAAGAAAAAGGACTGTCCAACTACAGAAGGACAATTGGTATCATTACAGTCATAATGGCATATTTATGTTATTTATAATTATCACCCCAACCCAGGCAGATAATAGATGTGTCCTACAGCAGAAAGCTACACATCTCATACCTGAGACTTTTTTGTTAAGCATCAACAGCTGCAGATATACAACACCAAGGTGCAAATGACCACTGCTTATAAATCCTGCCCATGATACCTGCAACAGCTCTGACACACTTTGGTGGTCATAGCAACCCCGTGGAAGAGGGGAAGGGAGAGGCAGTGGGTTTTTTCCTAATTCAAATGCCATCCCGGAGTTCAGAAAAACTCACTGGAAGGTTCACCAGCGGCTGAGAAGTAGGTGGAGACCCTGGATGAAAGGGTGACCTTGGGGTCTGGGTACCCTGCTTGGCTGGAGGAGACGTGTCCCACTCCAGGCCATGCTGTGGAGGATGGGAAGGGGCCGGTGCGGGGCTCCCCGTCTGTGTCCGGGTGAGACGTGAGGCTTTCCGCTGCTGTGCTCCACGTGCCACGGTTAGCTGCAGCCTGAGATGTCCCCTCCTTCTGGCTGGAGAGTGTGGTCGAGATGTACGTGGTCTCAGTAGGAGCGCCAGAAACTCTTCTTCCTCTCTCTGGAATTGCAAAGAAAAGATATACGTGGATATATATGTAAAAATATATGTTTTGTATATTGATAATACCTTTGAGGTATCTACAGGGACTAAAATCTGAGTATTTCAATCCCCACAGCAGAGGTGGCACTTGGTGATCAACATCACTTATTTGCTAAGTGGGGTTCCCAGGCAATCTGTACTTTTCCCCTTTACACCAGAAAAATAAAACAGATTGGGGTGCATGGCATTTCCGAAGGAGAACAGTGGCAGGGAGGTAGGACCTGGTCTTGAACGTCTTGCAGAAAATTCCCTTCAGCGGATCAGTGGGTTTCAAACCAGCTCTGTTGGGACCGTGGCAGCAGAGCTGAGGCTGAAACACACGATAACTGGGATATAAGGGACGGCGAAAGATCTATCGATCCCTTGCCACATCTTGTGCCAGGCTCCCCCGGTTGGAGGGCTGAGGACAAGGCTCCATAGCAGCCTTCACATGTGGCCCAGAAGAGCTGCCTGGCCACCCAGTTCCCAAGAGGAGAAGCGCTGCCCCAAGTACCATGTGGTGAATAACTCACCAACCATGCAGTGCTCAGATGCCCTTCACTAGAAACCAGGCTTACTAAAAAGGCAAATCTCGTTTAAAGCTAGAAAAAGGAAGGTGAGAGCTCAGGAGGAGGGCGAGGAGGAGGGATGTCCTCCACAGCAAACGGGAAAACCACAAGACCCACCTGAAGCACTTGGTGAAGGCGAAGGCACTGAAATGCTGGGAGAAAACGCAGGCACCGACTTCGTTGGAAGCTCACCGAGTCCCGCCCCACTCTGCGAAACATCGCTCTGCCTCGCAGGCTCTGTTGCCGATGAGGACGGCAGAAGGACCGTGTCCAAGGAGCTGGTGCAGGGCGGAGCGGGAGGGGAGCTCCCAGCCCTGCTGGATGCTGCGTGGGCGTCTGACACAGGCACCGTGCTCCTCTCCCCACCGCTGGTGGCTATCACTGAGCTGGGCGTACTGGTGCGAGGGGTGTCGGGCAGGCGTCCTCCTGTAGCTGAGGTCCCTTCTGCTGTGAAAGGGCAAAGCAAAATGGATTTATACACCCTAAGCTATAAACAGGTGGGCGTGCTCTCTTCCATCACCACCCTTAGGCTGACAGCACAGATACAACGTGGCAGATGATCCAAACATGGAGAAAATGCTAACTGGAGAAGCAAGGCTTTCTTGTGCAAGGAGGGACTGCTCACAGGAGGACACCCTGCAGAGGGCACTAGGAACAAGTCATGGGAGTGCGGTTGGGTTTGCTTCTCCTCCACCCTGCTCCCGGTGCCGCAGCCCAGCTGCGGGCAACATGCACCCGTGGTGAGCGAGATGGGGATACAGCGGCACGGATACTCGAAACAAAGCATGGCAGGCTTGTATGGGATCAGTAAATACCGCATATGCATCCCAGGGCAAGAGTAAGGAATGACTGGAGTTGCCTTCTGTTTGTATAAACACAGCCAACGGGGCAGTCCTGAAATTGTGCTGTCTCAGAAAACACACCAAAACTTGGGGCCAGACTGCTCTTGCAGTAAGGCTGGGTTTTTCTGGTGACTAAATGCAAAAAAACAGCTAATGCATTTTTCTCTGGAAGTTGAAATTTTCCTCCATAATGCCCAGTGACATTCTCCAGCATCTTCTAGCATGGCCTCACTCCTCCGTACAAAGCAGACGTTTGAGGTCTACAGGTAAAAGCCCCACGGGGATGGGCAGAGCTCACCTGGGGAAGCGCTTTCCGAAGAAGATGGTGAGCTGGTGAGCAACAGGTCTGTGGACAACATGGTGGCACCTCTGCCGCCACCACCCTGGGCTCCCAAAGAGCTCTCCTGCTCTGGAGAGCTGATGTTTTCAGTACCAGTGGTGGAAATCTCTGTTGTTTGGGCCAGTCTGGTGCTGGCTGGCAGAGACCTTAATGTCCTCCCTCCACCCTTGGTGGCTGTCGTGGAAACAGAGGTACTAGTGGTAGGGAAATCGGTTCTTCTCTCTGTTGACAGGATGCCGAGTGACACATGGCTGCTTCCAGTAGCTAGGATGTGATAAAGAAACAATTTACATTTTTACACATGTGAAACTACAAATAAACAGATGAGCTTTCTTCTAGTAGCAGCCAGAGGCAGCAAGTACATGCACAAGTAGAAAATATGAGAGGATGTCAATCCAGAGAAAATAGGAAATTTGCAAAGATGTGAATCCTTCCTACAGAAATTTGTCTTCTAAAAACCACGGTTTGATGCCAAGAAAAGTTCTGTTACATAAAACCTGTTGAACTACTAATGCTGTGCACTTGATTTCACCATTATGTGCCTAAGTGCACTCCATGCTGCTAGAACAAATACCCTAACAACCCAGAAAAGCCTGGAAATCAGTTCAGACAAGGCACAACGCTGATCAGTGTGAAGGTCTTAGAGAAGAAGTCTGAAGAAATAGGATCGGGGGATCAGACCCCTTCAGCACTGCAGCGGACCAAACAGCGGCATGAAGGACCTCAGAGAGCACATTCAAAGTTGCCTTAAATTTGTTGAGCTGGTTCAATTTCTGGGAAGCAGCATGGTCCAAGGGGTAGGACAGAGGGCAAGAACTGAAGTCTGGCCCCTGGGACTGCAGGGACACGGTCTAATCCTTGCTTGCTTAGTTCTCTTGCCTATAAAATGGAGATAGCAACTGGAGATAGTAAAAAAAGAATCGTGATTTGAAAGTTAATTATTTTTCTTGGCATAATGAAACTTTCCACACATCTGCCCTTTCTGTAAAAAACCCAAACCACATTTTTTGGTCAAGCAAGAGCTGAAATATTTCAGACACAAAATCACACGCGTCCTTCCAAACAATATATCCTGCATAGCAGAGAAGAGTCAGGCAAGTGTAAGACACAGTAACAGTCCTCTTTTTACTCACAAGAAAAATGGTATTTCACTCCTAACTTGAGCTCACCTGGGGAAGGACCTTCAGAAGGAGAGTGTGGTAGTGAAGGGTCAGCCACCCACTCAGTGAAATCCTTGATTTCTCTGGACCCAGGAGCTCCGTAGGTGTCTCCCACAGAAGACGTGGATGAGGATCGGATCGTGCCCAAGGTCCTGTACATGCCACTGCTGGATGCGGAGGCTTCTGCTGCCCATGGGCTGGTACCTGTGGCAGACCCTGGGGGCCTCCCGCCGCTGCCGGTGGCCGTGGCTGAAATGAAAGTGCTGGTGGGAGAGGAAGCAAGGGGGTTCTTCTCTGTTGTTGAGCTGTTAACTGGTCGGTCGCTGCTTCTGACACCTAAGATACAATAAAACCAGGTTTGATTTATGCATATTGAGCTATACCTTTGAGGGATTGTACAGCATACATTTCTACACTGTTCATTGAGAAACTGAATAGACCAAGCTCTCAGGCTGGAAAAGGTGCTGCTCTGGGAAGAGGTGAGTCCCTTACGTTCAAGCACATGTGGCTTACAAAAAGTAATGAAAATCTCAACTTAAACCCATGTTTTTTAGCTGCAGGCTGTGCACAATACCCAATTTACGCATTTAAGCTGCCTTTGAGCCTGTTTAAATAAGGAGTATACACCTCTAACTTCAAATCTAGAGGATGAGCTAAACCAGGCCTGGTTTACATTTTCTAGTGACAGTCCAGAGAGCCAAGCTGCTGTCTTAGTGCTGGGCTGACGGCACGGCTGTGGGGCCGAGTCCCCCCCAGCACCGGGCACGCAGGGCTAGACGCAGCCTCACCCATAAGATGCTCAGAAACCCCCCGGTGCCCCAGCCTGGCGTTCGACCCAGCCTGATTTACCCCACATTTAGCAGGCGTGCTGCCCCAGGGCTCTCCCAAACCGCAGCACTGGGGATGCCAATATTTCACCAGCTCACCAGGAGCAGGAGCTGCACTCACAGAGCAATGGGCTTAATTGTGAATTGATGGTGAATGGTGGGGCAGAGCTTATTTGGGACCACTCCAAGGGCACAGGGCGAGTCAGCACTGTCGTGGCTGTGGGGACTCCCAAAATGCCGCCGCTCTTACAGACCAGCCTGCGTGGCAGACGCAGCACCAGGCGATGGCTGCAAATCCCCAGCAAACGTGTCTCTGGCAGGGAAAAAGTGCATGCACTTATTTCTAACCGATGGCTGCTTTTCCCAGCATGGGAGTTTCATTAGCAATGAGGACACTGATGTTTTTCACTTTTTCACCCAAAAGCTGAGATCCACTCCCACCCTTCCCACCAGCCCCGCTGCCAGCCCGACGTAGCCAGTAATAAAAATATCCATGTATCCAACGGTGACTGATGGCCATATCTAAAGAAAAACAGCGTGGGGGTGCAAAATCTTGTCCAGCCCCAAAGCAGCCAGCTTTCAGACTAACAAATTTACCTCTGAAAGTACTTTCGGAGGCAGAGAGGGAGCTTGTGAGCAAAGGCTCCCCAGGAGACTCTGGGAGATCGGTGGCTTCCCGTGAGCCATTAGGATGGCGTGTCCCCGTCCCCGAGGAAGAGAGGGTCCCCTGCAAAGAGCTGGTGGGGTCGGTGCTGGTGTCAGAGCCCCTCGTCACCCTGGCTGTGCGGCTGTTTGCGGGGGACCCCGGTGCCCCCGCTGCCACGCGAGGCGCATCAGCGCTGCGGGCATCCGAGTGCAGCGTTGCCTCTTCTGCAGCAGGGATGCTCTTGGGTTCATAACTGCTGCTAAAGGCTAAAAAAAGGAGAAAAGAAATATAAAACTGCATACACTGTGAATGAAAACAGCTGGGTAGGCTTCATCCTGCTATCAGTAGATGTAGACAACGTATGTGTGAATATTCAATACGGAAATATTTAATACTGGGAAATCATTAAGACAGGGAAAAAATAGTCTCTATATAGGAACTCATGAAGTTACTGCTTGCAAAATTCAACTGAAAGTTTTCAAGGAAAATCTATCCTCCTCTTCCAACAAGAATAATATTTATCCATACTTTCATTTCTGTGAAATGTTTTTAAATGTACAGAATGTGCCAAATACAATATTATTCCTCCTTTCTTTAAAATAAAAAGGATGTATTTTGTTTATAAAGAGTCTTTAAATAATGTTCTGAGTTATACAGCTAGCTATCGAAACTCACTCGTGGAAGCGCTTTCCAAAGCAGACGGTGAGCCTGTGAGTAACGGGTCTGTGGCACCTCTGCCACCACCACCCTGGGTTCCCAAAGACATCCCAGGGGACTGGGTCTGGTCTGAAGAGCTGGTGATTTCGGTACCAGAGGTGGAAATCTCTGCTGCATCGGCCAGCCTGGTACTGGCTGGCAGAGACCTTAACGTCCTCTCTCCACCCTTGGTGGCTGTTGTGGAAACAGAGGTGCTGGTGGTGGGGAAATCTGAAACTCTCCTCTCCGTGGCTGAGACGTTGGATGGCTGGTAGCTGCTTCCAATGGCTACGGCACAATAAAAAAACCTGGATTTATACATATGAAATTATAAACAGATGGATCCATTTTCTTCCCAGATGCTTACAGCGCACATGCAGATATTAAGCATAGGAAGTTTTCAATCTGGACAAAGTGCTCTTCTGGAAAGGCATGAATCCCTTCGTCGCAGGAAGACCTTGCACAAAACCCGGGGCTCGCTGCCAGGACAGCACGGCTTCATGAGAGCCACGGCGGCTCGGCCAGCGGGAAACCACATGGGACAAGGACTGCGGGGACTTGCCTTTAAATCCCACCTTTGCTCTAAGACTAGTGGAAATAGGCTCAAGCACTCTCAGTTATTTTTTTGTAGCTTGAACACAGCATCAAACAACGAAGGGGGGGAACCTGATTGCGGCCACATTCCCATATGAGCCTGCAGCTCACTACACATCCCCGGGCTTAATGGGACACAAGGAAAAATGCTTAAGGAAGCACGAAATAGGGTAAAACAACAAATCGTAGACTAACCGAGCTCACCCGTGGCAGTGCTTTCTGAAGCTGGGTGAGAAGGGGCGAGCCGGTGCTCTGTGGAGGCCCCAGGGAAACGTTGCCACACTGGGGCCACCGAGGAGGGTGCCAAGGCCAGGGACTGAGCCGCGGAGCCGGGCGCTGCCCTTCGGATACCGGACTTCGGGTTTTCTGCAGCCCCAGCTGCCGTGACAGAGGGAAGGGATGCATCAGTGTGAGAACCCAACGCTTTCAATAGTTCATGTGGAGTGGGACAAAGTCTCCGTTTCTGAGCGCTCCAAAAATTAGCTGCTTGCAAAGCAAGCGAGGGGAAGCCGCAGAGCCCAGGAATCTCGGGGGTTTTGTCCTGTAAAGGTTGTTGAAGCACAGGCACCTCACCCTGTCTAGCCGAGAGCAAACCCACCCGGCATGGCCGTGAGCATGGGTTACCAACACAGCTCAGGTGGGACACAGAGCTCAGGTGGGGCTGGGACCTTGCCTTTGCTCTGCAGCTGGCACTGAACCAGCCAAGATACTTCACAGCTGCAGATGCCCACCCTGCAGGAAACATGGTGATAAGGTCCAAAGATCCTTTTTTTTTTTTTTAAGTGGAAAATGTTGGGGGTTTTTGGACCAACTGATTTTTTCCATTGCTTTTTCCTTCTTTCAGCAGGGAATGTCAGCTAACCATCCAAATAATAACAGAGCGCATGCAAAACACAGCACCTTCTCTGTTTCAAGAAAGGAAAAGCTATATAAAGGCTTTTTAAAGCTACAAAATAAATCTATGGGCCAGCAAAGCTCACCTCCAAAAGCGCTGTCTGTGGCAGGCGATGCTGTGAGCAAAGGGCTTGTGGAGTCTCCCGTGACATCCCTGGGGTGTAGCATGACGTGATTTGCACCAGTCTGGGTACTGGAAGCTTGGGAGGAGGACTGGGGCTTTCCAGAAGAGCCAGGGAAGGGGGTGCTGGGCAGGGGCTGCAGCATCCCCCCGCCGCTCCCCAAGGGGCTGGGTGAAGTGGCTGCAGTGCCCATGGGAGGGCTGCCAGGTGGCTTCGTGCCCACCCAGCCTCTTGCCAGTTGAGAGGGGCCGCCGGTGCCTGCAAGGCAATGGGGGAAAGCAAATGAGAGCACAGAGATGGGCTGAGCTGCCCACCCAGCATCCTCCGCTGTCACCCTCCGCCTCCCCCTGCAGCCCACGGTCCCCTCGTCTGTACTCTGCCTACAGCAACTTTGTGTTTGGGAGCTGCACCAAGTAATTCATAATTTTCAAGGCCAGGAGAAGCCACATGGATCCTTCTCTCCATCTTCGTGCACGAAGTGAGCCACAAAACTGCCCTGAGCACATGGTGAGGATGTAGGGCTGGATCCGGCACACAAAGCTCTAGCAGTGCAGGGGAGCCAGGCTTAACCGATGCCCAGTTTTTCTGGGGAACAGCATCCACCTTGTTACCAGGCTGAACTAGGATGGCTCACCTGGGCGTTGAGTCTCCGCAGATGAAGGTAGCAGCACCGTCCTCGTTGCGTTGTCAAACCCCACCACATCCTGGGCCCTGCCATACCCGCCCAGCACCCTCTCAGCCAAATCGGTGCTGACGGCTGCCAAAACCAGTGGCGTCTTCTCGGCGGATGGAAGGGTGCTGGGAGAAGCCAAAGCCCTCTTGTCTCTCTGCCGGCTGCCTGCAGCATGGTGATGGCTTCCAGCGGCTGGAAAGCAACACAGAGAGGGTCATGTTCCCCCTGGACAAGTTAATTTGTCTCGGCTGGGGCAGCAGCAGCATCACCCGCAGTGGTATCCAGCCCTACCATATGCATTAGGTAGGGTCACTGCTGCATCCCCCAGGTTTCCTCTATTTAACACAGAGCACACGGCAAGAGGGATTGCTGGGAATAGAGGGTCTCTGGCACAAAAAAAAAAAAAAATCGGCATTTCAAAATTTGTCTTCATTTGTACATGGCAAAAAAACCCCAGTTTTTTTTAAAAAAACATTAAAAATGCAGAAGGCACTAAGGAGGTTACATCAGGACAGCCAGCAGCTGGTAGCCTGGGCATGCCAGCTCCACACTTTAGTCCCTAAGCAGAAAAAACTGAAGAATTAAAAAATTAAAGAAAGCCTCTATGCTCATATCTCAGCAAGACACTTATTTCATCCGGGCATATTAAGATAAAAAATAAAGTGGGGACAGGGCAATCAGCACAGTCTTGTCCTTCTGGTGCAGGAAATAGGTTTTGGTTTAGTGCATGCTTAAAAAAGTACACTGGTTTACTCACGACCACAGTCCCACCAAATGTGAAGATTATGAACAAGCCCAAAGGTAAGCGTTCACTTGCACGATTTCCACGCGAGGACCTCAGCTACAAATCCTGACACAGCTGCTCAGATATTTTTAACTCAGGCACTTATAATCTAGGTTGGGTTTGTGATGGGGTTCAGCTCCTTCTGAGAGGAGGCACGGGGATGCCGGGGGTCTCCGCTCTGTACGCAGCCTTCAAGCTCCGTGGATGGGCAGGACTCTCTGGAGTGCCGCTGGGTGGTGAATAATGACAACAGCAGCTCCCGAGAATCACCTTCACTGTAATGTTAAAAACCCCCCCAGCTTTCCTGGGACTGGATTTCTTCCAAAAATCTGAATTTCTAGCAGCAGGTGGGAATACTTCCTAACCCACCAGCTACGCTCGGTCCATGGGCTGGGTACGGCAAATGGGGACACTTGCATCAATAAAACTCACCGGGAGGATGGCTGTGGGCAGGCAGGTGGGTCACTGTCCCAGCAGACAGGCTGTCCAGGGATCCTGCTCCTGGTGGGGTGACATCCCCACCACCGGTGGGGGGACCAACATGCCTCATGACCCCACTCGCCACTGGGACCGCACCATGCCTGGCAGACAGCGATGCCCGCTCCCTGCTCCCAGCCAGCATCGTCACCAGCTCCACACTGTCCATGAGAGCACCAGAAGTCCTTAACTCCATGTCCGAACTTCTCCTCGCCTGATGGCTGCTTTCGATGACTGAAAGAAAAAACAAGAAAAAAAATTAAAATCCCATCAGCACAGGACGTGCAGGCTTGGCTCATTGGAGTAACACTGAGGCCAAGCTCTGATCTCATTTACACTAGAGAAAATTTTGCATAATCAAAACACAGACATGAAATTTATTTTTGGATTCATACCAGTGGAAATTAGATTGGTCTGTGGGGCCAAATGCCGAAACCCACCTTTGTGCACAAGATTAATGCAATTCAGCACCCCCATGCTTTTTGTCTGTTAGGAGAAATAATCTTTAAAGGAGCAAAAAGAAAGTCTTAAACAAATAACTGATGGAGATACATGCAGTGTGGAGTCCATGGGGGGAGTGTGTAGGTCTCCAGAGCTGATGGCCAGCTAGAGCCCAGCACAGCCCCTGTGCCCCATCCCGAGGGAGTGATGGGAGGGGGCCGGGCCCCACAGCTCTTCCCCTCTCTCCGCTCGGCCAGTGCTCGCTGGATGCCTCATCTCGAATCCCACCACCTCCAGAGACCCGGCATGAAGCTGGCTGAGAACTGCAGGGCAAACAGGAGGCTTGGCACAACCCATCCAGCCACCACAAGGCACCGGGACAGAAGAGATGAATGTATGGTGTGGATTACACTGGCCATCCAGGTGCTGAAGCACCCCAAGGTGATGGACATTTTGGTGTATCTGACATTAATGTCTACGAGAACATGAGAAAAAAGATGGAGAAGTTTGTGCACCTGCAGGTCCATTTTCTGTGAGCAAACACAGCCGGAGCCCCTGCTACAACCTAAAAGTGTTCGGTCTGCTCTCTTGCTCCTGCTGGAAGGCTGCTCCAAGTTCCCACCTCTCCCATCACCCAGAATAATTTTCTTATTTCATTAGAAAATGAATAAACAAACACATTTATGGAATAAATGTTGGTTCCCAAGCCAGCATAACGCTTTAGCTTAGCTAGCTCTTCTCCTCCCTCCACTTGCTCCCCACTGTGCCGATGTATAACAGCAGCAATCTCATCTCCTCTTTGCACAAGTTTCTTCTGCATTTCTACCATCTGCTGTATCTCATGGACCCCAAAATGACTTCTCCCAGGGATGTCAATAGGCATTACATGCTTTACGGGATCTCCAAAAGCACACAGATGGCTGTGTGCAGCTCTAGAATATAAACATGTTCCCAAATCAGGTCTTAAGACATTACTCAGTAGCCAACTTCTTGGCTCAATCATTAACACCGACCGCCGGCAGCAGCAGCAGCAGGACTCGGCGCGGTAGCTGTAGCTTCAGCCTTGGCTCTGTCATCCAGCCTGATACTGCCTGGAGCAGAGCATCTAGTGACAGCTGCCGTAAGCAGTTCCAGTGAGATTTGCCGAGGGAATCGGGGTTTCCAGCCCATGGTACCAGCCAGAGCTGTGCAAGGATTTCCCTGCACGTCGGTCACATGAAAACCAGCAGCAACCATCCCTGCCCTATGTTAGAGCCACGAGGCTTGGCTGGTACTGCAGCCTCAGATGCTCTTCAAAGCCCACAACAAGTCAAAGCGAGTCCAAATCACGGCTGTGTCATCTGAAACAGCGAGATCCCAGTTTTACCCATCTTCCTTATAACCAAAATGCAATCTCTGGGCTGAAATAGCCCAACGTACACTCCACTTGCTGAGTGGGCAGAATGGGAGCCTGGCTAGGGAAACTGCAATGTAGGGTCTGAAGTCTCTCAAGAAATTGAGAAAAATCAGATATTTGGGGAGGGGAACTCTCCCCACTTTGCAGCTCAGAGATCCACGAGGCTATGGGACATGTCCTGCCTGTTGCGCACATGGCATCTCAAAATAGGGCTGCGGGTGATACACGGGCAGCAGCTAAAGGCACCGCTCAGTCTCTGCCCGAAAGGTCTGACGTTGAAGGTTAAGCTTTGCACACCTCTCCCTGGCCTCCAAGCACATTCTGTAAGAAAGCTGTGCCTCAGAGAAACACCCACGGGACACCTACTCCTCCTTGCCTTGCGTGTCTCCTTTGGGGTTGCTGTACCTGCCGCCCCAGAGGTGGCAATTTCAGGAGCGGTCTCCTCTACCCATCTGCAATAGCTTCGGTGGGAACTCAACAAGAAAAAAAGAGACACGTAGGTAGGACAGTCTGCATTTCATCCTGGCAGTCTGAGCACCACGAGGCCGAAGGAGACAAGAGCTGCAGTGGAGCAGAGCCCCTTGGGTGCCTTTACTGGGAGCCCTAGCCGTGGCTGCGCTGCCCACCTCGCCGAGCACACCGAGCAGCCACTGCCGCCTGGAGCCCACTGTCAGCCACCTCCTGTCCCATGTAACAAGCGGCTCCTTGTCCCCATTTGGATGAGGGGATGCAAAGTCACAGGGGACGCTTGCTACGCTCATTTGCAAGCCAATACCCAGCCTGTAATTGTAACCCGCAAGTCCATTTATAGCAGCCCCGATGCTGAAAAAATCTGGGTGTGCTGGAGGGCGGCGCACTGAATTTCTCTCCGTTACGCTCTCGCTAAAAGCTTTCAGCTGTGTAACCCATGCTTACTGTGCCCCAGCAGCCGGCTTTGCTACACAGAAAAAAGGCAAAGCAGCAGATGCTTAAAGAAACCCTTAGGGGATGAGTGTAGACAGGGAAATTTGCTTTCTCAGGTTGCCAAGTCATATGTCAACAAGGGCTCTCGCCAAGCACACTAAAATATATAGCGGGGCACTGCAGCAGGCATTTAATTGCCACTTCTTAAAAATAACCCTGGAAATGCCAGCAAAAACCTTCAGCTACGACCCTTGATTGAATGCAATCTGTTCAAAAGTAAAATACTGCTGTTTGCTTGTCTGGTGGTTGTTTGCCCTGCAAATCCACCTCGGAGTTTTCTCTATCCTCTTTTGGCTCTGCAGAGCAGCTGGGAATAAACCAAAGCAAAACCCTTCCCCTTATCATGGGCGCCAGCAAACCTGGCTTTGAGTGCAGCCACGGAGTGGATGGGATGAATAAGAAGGTATTATTTACACAGGCTTTTTAGAGTCATCTGGCATTTTTAAGTCTGCCCTGCAAGGTACACCAGGTCCTGGTGCAGGGAGAAAATACTCTCGCCAGCATGGGCTCAGCTCCCCAGTTTGGTGGGTGCAGAGCATGAGCTGTGCTGGAAAAGCTAACCCACAGCATGTAGTAAGGAAAGCTGAAAAAATCAGGCTGTTCGACAAAATAGACATGAAATCTCAGCTCATCACACAGCCACCAAGCCTGCCAGAAGTGCAAGACCACCACAATCATCTCCTCTTTGACTTGCCTGCAGAAGTTAGCCTTCAAAGATGACCCTTCGCCGAAGCAGGTGGACCAGATGCAAGCTTCTTCCAAAAAAATACACTCAGGACCATCTGGCCTTCCCTGATGCATTAAAGGCTTAAAGCAGAGGGGCTCTTTAGCTCAGGTGCCCATTTGTCACTAACAGTTTCGTCACATCCTAAGCTGCCAACTACTTTCCGCTGTTTAACTCCACGTGACCGCAGCTGTCAAGAGAAATATTTGACTTCCAGTGCAAAACCCTCCTGCCACCCGCCGGACCAGTGTTTTCCTTCCCAGTTAAAACTAGCAGTGATGCTCACCAGACAGGTCGAGGCTTGGAATTACTTTTTCTTAGCAAGCATAACAAGTCCACGGCTTGCTGGGAGCTGAGTTATAACGCGGCCAGGACAAACAGATCAAGTTCCAGCTGATTTCTCGAGGCTTTGGGTTTGCCCCTGGCAGCCCAGCTGGATGTCTACCTTGTGAGACTCCTGAAAAATCCTTTTTGGACCAGCGATTTTCTGTCTCCATCCCTGGGTGCAGCATGGGCACTGCCCTGGCCAGGAGGTGGCTGCTGCCAGGGCAATGTCATGGTGATGCTCGAGGCTCAACCATGGGACAGCACAACACCAAAAAGGACAATACTGCAAGTTTTCAGCAGCAGTTGTGATCGCTTATAGACATTTTAGGGCAGGGAATGAGGAGGCATGTATCCTGCTAACGCCAGAGGAGCAGGATCCCTGCAGACAGCATTTGGCAGGAGCATCACAGCCAGCCAAGGCACACCACGAGCTATATCCCAGCCCCGCTGCCTTCCTGAAGAAGGAATTTTTCTCCTCAAAGGGCAGAAAAATACTCCCTTGACCTGGGAACGCAAATTTAATCTGTGTTTGCATACAAGGAAAGCCAAAGGCAGTTGCTTGGCTGCCCAGAGCAGGCCTTCACCCCAGAGCAGTCCCTCCTCAGGAGGGTGGCGATTCCCTGGGGACCGATCCCGGTACGGCCGCCCATGCAGCAGCTCTTTTGCCAGGGCTACGGCCACCCCAGGAGCATCCCATGCTGAGCTGAGCACGCGTGAAGCTAAAGCAGGCTCCTCCCGAGGATAGGCAGCTATAATTATAAAGCCCACATCTGTTAACGTTGCATAATCTTAACATCATCCAAGGCTCGCGGAGGGAAAAAAAACGCATCTCGACTTCGAAAACTCCTTGCCAGCTGTAGGAAAAGGTTAGGAGGAAAGGCAGGCTGCGAAGGAGGAGAAGCGGGGAGCAAAGCCGGGGCTGCCGGCCCCGCAGCGGGTGGCACGGGTAGCTGCCGGACCCCGCCGGGGCTGGGGCCGGGGCTGGGACCAGGCTCTGTGCTCTGTTTTGAACGGCTGCTGCGGATGTCGGGATCATGGGTGGAGGCCGGTTAGGAGCCAAGTGAGTTTGTGCGAACAAAAGCTACAGCCCTAAATCTGGACCGTCCAGGGCTCTCTGGGATTTTCAATTTCCTTCCTTGTTCTTGCCCTGAAAGGAGCAGTTCGGGGGGGGGGGGGGGGGGGGGGGGGGCGAAATGGAGCTTAAAAAAAAATTTCATACTTGAAACGGGTCAGTTGAGCGTAAACACGCTGATAATATTGCTCAGGGAAGGTCCCTCGTGTGCACTAAGCACGGGAAGAATGCGAGAGGTTTTTAACCACATGCGGTCAACCCTTTTTTGCTAATTCTTTCAATATTAATAAAAGGAATTATTCAGGCTGGATGAAGAAAGGTGGCGAGAGAGGGTGGATGGGGAAGAGAAGAGGTGCAGGAGCCCTGCCAGTGCCTCCCACCCTGCTGCAGAGCTCGGTTTGGATGGGGTACCCTATAGATGTGTCCCCTGGCAAAGCCTTACTCTGGTCCTCGTGCTCCTCATCCTCTCCCCACTGGGTCCCAGGCAGAGCAGGACAGCAATTCGCAGGACTTTAAATCATTTTAACCATAATACGAAGGATTTATCGAGCCACCAAAGGTGACTAGAGCTTTAATACATCAGCTCAAGAAAGGTGATGGGGGCTTAAGGCCAGCAGCAGGCCCTGCAAGCTCTGAGTGCCAAGGTCCAGGTAGTTATCACCTACCTGGACACTGTGGGTGATGGGTGCCCACGGGGCTGGGGACAACAGCATTGTCCTCAGCCCCTCCTATGCAAGGCCATGGCATTTTGCTTGCAGTGCTGCTTTATGAGACAAAAACACACTGCACTTCCACACCACCTCCTCTCCGGGACCTGTAAAACCAGGGAGGATGCTAAAGGCCATTTTTACTTCCTATCCTTTTATTCATGATCCCAGAGCCTGATGCTCAGAGATGCCATAAGGAAAAAAAAGGATCCAATTATTGCTCTTAAAAGCAGTACCCTAAAGCAGAGAAACAGGTACTCTACAATAAAAAGCACACAGAAACCTGTGGTCATTTCCAAAAGTGTGGGATGCGTGCATACGGCCCGCCTGCAACTGGGGATAAAACCTACGCAGTGCAGAGACAGGATGTTGTCTCGCTTATCCAGTGGTTTCCAGCCTCTTAGTTTTGGTGTCCTAAACATTTCCCTGGGGAGGTGCAGGCTCCTGGATCACCAGCTGAAGCCTGTGAAACCCTGAGTATCTTACTCATCTTTCTTGGACAGTTTGGGTTCACTCCGCAGATCTCTGGGACCGCATGGACCCATGCTGCCTGAAAACCACCAGCCCAGGGCGCAGAGCAGCGCCTTAAACCTCTTTTCATGAGCTTTTGTTTTTAAACAGCTTTTGGCAACTGAATTAAAAAAAGATTCCTGTTTTATTGTCGAGTCTTTGGAAAACGTGTTCAAATACAAGTCCACTTCCAACAGGGATAAGCTGTCTCATGACTCCCCATACTCCTAAAAAAAACTACAGCCATGCCAAGGCTCCAGTAAAATCTCAGTCCACCCATCCCTACGGCTAGTGAAGAGGGAACCAAGCCTCCAGGCCCATAGAGGTGCCACAGGGCCCCAGGAGCCATGTCCCTGCTGCCTTTCCTGAGCAGAAAACCCGAATTAGCTGTATTTGCTTGCTTGCCACCTCGTTTATTTTCTACCTCAGAAGTGTCCCCTCTGGCGTTAATGTGGGAAAAGCCCCTGCAGCCCCCCGGGGGTGTGAAGTCAGCTCTGCCACAGCACCAGCTGACAGGGCCCGGGAGCACTTACCAGAGGGATTTCTTTCTTGTTTTCAGTAAACATTAATAAAAATAAGCCAGAAGAAATCTCACGAATAGCACAGCTCTCTGAGCACTCACACCTCCTCTCCGTCCTCTCTCCCGCTGCCCTGCGATGCTGAAATGCCTCCAACCACCCTGCCTGCACCGCGGACCCCAAATGCTGAATCCCAGCACCGCCTAATTTGCTTCTAAAACCCTCCAGGCTTTTCCGTAACGTCCTGCAGAAATGTTATAGAAAATATCCCCCACACAGCACTTCTCCTTCCTCTTTCCAGGGTTTTTAAAGTCCCCTGGAAGCTTTGCTCGGCGGGAAGGCAGCGGTACCCTCGGCGGCACTCACGAGGCTGGAGCAAAAGCCGTGCAGGGACCCAGCCCGGTGTCATTTTAACTTGTGCTCCCATCTGAGGGCAGTGCTGCTGGAGACTGTCAGACGGCTCGGGGAGGAAGTCTCCTGGCAGGGCTCCACCAAAGTGGAGTTGCTAGGTCACTGGAACAATAAAAAGGCAAGAAAAAACATCCTGGCTGCAAAAAAGAAAGGGGGGAAAAAAAAAAAATGAAAAAAAGCCATGGCAGTGCGTACAGCGCTGGTTGAGTGGAAAGAAACAGGGCTGGAGAGAGCAGGATGATGCTGTTGCTGGCTTTTGTAAGCCAGGTTTGCAACTGGTAAAAATCTCACATGGGGCAATATTTCCAAGGAAGCTAGCCCGCTGCTGCTATGGAGAGACTGATTACCCTTTGCATATTAACCAGGGCATCACAATCCATCGTATGACTTTCTTGCACCATCACATGCCCCCAGCAGCTGCCCACGTTCATTTAAACTGGTAATGTAAGAAAACTGCCTCCAAGCAGGGCTATATTTCAGTGATAAGAGGGTGAGAAGCCTCACAAGGTACAGAGTACTGTGCAGCCCCCAGGGCTTGGGCTCCTCTCTAAGGAAAGGTGCTAGCAGCTTAGAAGCTGCAGGATGAAATTTTGCTTCCTGAAAAGTTTAATTTCAAGGCCAGAAGGGAGCATTAGCTCATGCTGTCTGACCTCATGTATAACCAAAGTCATTCCATGTACGTTATTTACTCCCAATATAAGCTCAGTGACTTGTATTTGACTTAAATGGATTTTGCAGGGGAAAAAAACCAAACTACTGGTATTTGTGATTATTAAGGATTGTGCTTAAAACCATGAGAACTATGGGCTGAAGCATAGACTTTTCTGCACAAAACCTCACTGCACATCAAAAAGCCATACCCAGCGGTGTGAAGTGTACGTGTGGCAGGAGCCGTCCGCCCCAGGAGCTGAGGACTCTGGCCCTTTGCAGACCCAGGAGGAAACAAGGTGGTATTTTCATGTCAGACTCTGGAAACAAAACCACAGGTCCCTGCTCCAAAGTGGTCTGAGCCCAGGAGCTGCTTCCTACAGCCAGGAGGGGACAATAAATACAGGCAAGATGGAGAAGGGAGTAGGAAAAGGAGTGCTGCCACATTGAGAGGCCACGCTGGGAGGTGCCACGGGTCCCTGGGGGCCAAGCGATGCTGCCCACGGCCACAGGGAGGGCTTTGGTCCAGGTGTCTTGACCAGAGCCTTGCTCCAGCAATGCACTTAAGAAGAGCTCCCCAGGGAACTATTCTCCATGCTTAATGCTAAGCACACACCAAAGAGCTTTGCTGGCTGGCGGCCACACCAGGGATGATGACCAGCCTGGGAACTGAGCAACTTCTCAAGGACATGGTGGGGACGAGAGGGATGAAGGGCCCTCTCAGATGCAGGAGGATCACAAGGCCACCAAGGGGTGGATGCAGTTTGGTGACGCAGAGATACAAGGCTCGCTGGATTCTTCCCTCCACGTAGACTAGCAAAATCCAACCCCATCCCAGGGGAAAACTGATGGCAGCCCAAGCCTTACACCCAGCTCTCACCTCCCAGCTGAAGGTGGGATGCAGGGCATGGTGTCGTGGCAGTGAGAACCACGGGTGCTCTCGTGGCTCCTACTCTTCCAGCAAAGGACGGTGAGACTTGGGAGGGGATGGAGAAAAAAGCAAACAGGCAAAAAACTAAAGCAGCTTAAAGAGAAATTAATCCCCAGAAGAGATAAGGGCCCCCACCTCCCTTCCCCCATCTGCTGCGAAAGGATGATGATCTAAATCGCATTTCCTAGATGACACCGCACCGATCTGCCGCCGGAAGCAGCGGTGGCAGCGCTCAGGATGGTGCCGGACCTCCTTCTTCCAGGGACCAGCCAGGTCCTTGCCCGCTGGCCGGCCACCACTGCCACCGCAGAGGAGCAGGGAGCCCCGGAGCCGCTGGAGCAGGCGTTCCCCCCGCTGCCCCGCGCAGCTCTCCCACCGCCTCTGCAGTCACATGTTTCCTTTCTGAGAACCAGGGGGGAAGGGATTTACCATTTCCAGGGCCTTTCTGCCTGTGTTTCGGGGAGGCTGAAAACAAGACGCCTTCTTTCGGCTGCGTGGGGGTCTCTGCTCTGCAGCAGGCAGCCCCGTGGCCGAGCCCTGCGGCCAGCAGTGGAAAAGGGTGATGGAGAAGGGCAGGATTGGGCCGTCACCCTCCGAGCTGTCACTGAGGACTCACAGGAGTCAGGGTCAGGTCACAGCCTACCTTGGTGCGTAGGGGCACTGTGTGCTGACCAAGGCAGCGCAGAAGATCAAGAGGCCAGAAATCGGCCCCCAAACCCCGTCTGCCCACACACTGACCCATATTACCCAGCACAGAGCCACCTCACACAGACTGCCTTGGCATGCTCTTGCCATCAAGTGATCATCAACTTTGGTCTTAACCCGGCATGTGACACGGCTTACCCAGCACTGTACGATCTCCAGGCTATACCAGCAATTTGCAGAACAGGATTATGAGGATCTCTCTCTGCACGGTATGGACCGTTCTGAGGCCACGAAATTGCTGGTACTCCCACTCCCCAGGTCAGAAGCCTCCTGGTCCTGATTTGGCTTTGTTCATGTATCATATTTGCTCCATGTCTCTCAGAAAAGACCATCTTCACAATTATTCTGCACTCTCTGATCAAGTTTCCCTCCTAAGAAACATCCTTTCAAAGGGCTTTTATCTGCAGGGTTGGCTGCCACTCTAATACTGCAGCCCCATTCTGTATTTGCTGAAAGAGCTGATAATGTCCTAAAAAGAATTAACATTTAGATGTTAGTCCTGTAACTGAATCCGAATCAAACAATGATGACTGTTCAAATGCCTAAAGCTACTCAGGGGTATTTTCCTTTGAGCTCTTCCAAGCTTGTACCAGGGGTAAGGAGCTTTCTAAAGATGCCTTTGTGAGCACCAGCTACTGAAACCCTTCTCCTTGTCCCTCCAGACACAGATACAATTATGCCCAGCTCCGGCACAAAGATAAAGGCTGAATTACAAGAGCAGTATTATGCTCCACAATCAGGGTCCTTGATTCCAACTGACAAGGAAAGCAAATCATACGCAGTTGGTTTGCTGATGTTTCCAATCCGGGAAATTCATTCCCATCACAGGGGAAGAAATTAGTTCAATACACAGGGTAACCTTTTGCGCTACCTCCCCAGCTTGTTAAATTACCTTAACTTGTCAGTTCATGAGATCTTACAAGTTACGCAGGGTCAAACCTGGCCACCACTTGTATGGGATATCTTTCTTTGCAGAAGGTTTAACCACCAGCTGCTACAGTTTCCCTGATAAGAAAGTGTTTTCTTACCTATAATGGCATGGATGTAGTAGGACAGCTATTCAGAGAAGCTGTGCAACCTTTCTCTGGAGTAAATTCTTAAAAACATGTTAGATAAACATCTTCTGGGGTGATCCTGCAAGGGGAGATGTCTTGAGATCCCTTGGGAGATATCTTGGGATCCCCTCCAGACCTGCCTTTTGCTTTTATAGAGTGGTCGAAAAACCAAACCAAACCAAAAACCCCTCAAATATCCAAACTCCAACCTCCACCCTTCAACTTACGTGTACTCCTCCCCCGAAGACAGGTCCTGCTGCCCTGGGTGGGCTGCAGTACCCTCCTGCTAGGCTATCACAGAAGGTATCTTTCCAATAACACATTGAAGCCAAATCTTCAACTTAGTGTGATTCATCCCCGCTTCAGCGACATTCAACAGAGTGTGATGTTTCACGCTGGTCCTCAGGGCTTAAGAGATTTTCCACAAGAGGAAGGGTGTTAACGCCAGCATCCTAACAAGTGGTGACGTGGATAATTGTGCTCTATAGATCCAAATTCCTCTTGTCACTCCAGATGCAGAAGTGCCTTTTAGCGTGCTCTTCAGGGAAAAAAGAGCCCTCCTTTGCTACTGGCTAACCCGAAGGAGCCTGTCCATCAGCCCAAAACTCCTGCACAGAGTTTCTTCCATGGTCTGGAGATCCCTGAGGGAATCTGAGGGTGGTTCTGGCAGCAGAAATGACAACTATGTCTGCCTTGTTATAGAGGCGAGAGGTCAGACTGATTCCTGTAAAGGCCTTTAAAACCTCTGCCATCACACCACGCTGAAAAATGCTGAGAAAAACGCCCTGAATGTGTGTGTGCAACACGATGTCCTCTGGGAGATGCAGCCTGTGCTGCATCTCTGGGACAACCATTAACCCTTCCCAGCTAACAATTCATCTGTCAGACCATTTCAGATGCTTCCTCAGCCCTTTCCCAGCTAAATTAGCTCAGGGTTAAAACAAAACGGGTATTTTCTCCCAGGCTTGAGCTGCAAGATCCTTGTTGCCATCTAACCACTGTGCAAAAGGTCCCTCAAACATCCCCGTGTTTGCCTTGGCAAAAGAACCACAAAGGTCACGGCGTTTCCAGAGGACTTTTTGCAAGCACTGTCTTGGGAACCCAAACTGGGGTGCTCACGCGGGGGGGGGCAAAGGGAAGGACCTGCAAGGAATTGGTTGCATTGCAAGTGACACGGTCACCCTCAAACAGCTTAAACTGCCCACAGCTGAGATGCTGCAAAAGCAGTTTTAAAAGTGTTCCTAGCTTCACATCCTTGCAAAGAATGAAAAGGCAGATGGAGCTTGCTTCTCCCAGCAGACAGTCAATCTGCCAAGGTCAAGGCACTTGCACAAGGTATTCGGACAGCTGGACAGAAAATAACTGAGGTTGCACCCAATTTTCCTGCTGCATTGCCCTGCACTTCCTTGCGCACCCTCTCTTTGCCTAGCAAAGTGAGACAATTAAGATGGTTGCACTTCTCCTGCAGACACACAGGCAGAGACCTGCCAAGCAGGAGTGTCTGAAATGGCCCCTCTGTCTGGACTCAAAAGCCTCTGGAGATCAGCTTTGAGCTAGTGGTATTTTTAAATACAGCCAACCTGGACTTCTTGTGTGTCTCCTGGATTTGCAGCTCACATTTTCAAGGGGTTTTTTTATCTACCACCTTGACAGCCAGAAGCTCTTTTTCTCTCCCCCCTAAGCAATTCTCCTGTAATGACAACTACAGGAGTTGGGGTTTTAAGGAAAGGCAGCCAAATCTTAGGAGCTCTCGACACAGATCCTGACTTTTGGCAGCAGCGCTCCTTCGCCCACAGCCGAGATGCTGACTGCAGCTTGGGAGATGCTTAAGTAACCAACTGCAAAACTATTTATCAAATGGTTCAAAGTCAAGGGCACAGTGGATGCAGAAGCAGATATAACCCTTCTCAACAGCCCTGCCTGTGCAAAGGACAGGCAATGGGAAATACCTTCATCCAAAGCCATGGGACAGACTGGGGGGAGCAGCACGGGAGCAGGGACAGCTTGTAGGATATTTCCTATAAGCTCCTTGCTTATAGGAAATAGGTTGGATTTTGCATTTCAGGCCCTTTAAAAATGATATTTTTATATCTCATGCATTTTTTACTGGATTCTGAAGAGATGAAGCTCCTGAGACAGCTTCGTCTGTCCTCCTACTTTGAAACAAATTAGCCTGAACGGCAGAGACCTCCAAGACAGCAAGTTCCTACAGACTTCATGAAGACCAGCACTTTGCTAGAGAAGACTCTAGTGAGTGTTCGACTTGGAGAGGTGCTGCACCCATACCAAGGAGAGTCCCCGTGGTTCGACCCATGCCCCAGCCGTGGGACCCATACACACTCAGCACCCACAGAGCCCAAAATAAACCACGGCACACACTAACGCCACACACCCTGTGGCGAGCAGAAGAGAGCAAACCACAGAGTAACTTTATCACATGTCTCTCCCTTGCATGGGTTTGCCCAAACACTGACAGCTCTAAAAGTGAGCCTCTTTCTCCCCTGGTTTTACACAACCACACTTTTGACCCCAGCACCCCAGTGAGTGGAAACCTCGCATCATTTTACCTTCCTCCAGTTGATCCCTCCGTTCACCCTGGCTCTGCCTGCCCCTTCTCCAAGCTCTTCAGGACCAGGGGTGACCATCACCCCATTCAGCACCCAGCTGAGATAAAAACCAAATTAACAGCAAAGAAGGGATATGACCCAAGATCCTAAAATGTGTATTATAAACCTGACAACATTCGGATCCTACAAGAGGTCCTCATTTTAAGCAGGAACTGGTTCTTATTCCCTTTTTCCCTTGTTCTCTCCTGAGCACTTCAGTAGACTGGGTCTCACAGCAGCGTTACTATAACACAGGCAACAGCTACACTAACAGCTTGGAGGAGCTGAAGTTTACAGAGCTTCCTTTACTCAAGGGGACTGCATTTTTCTAAGATTATATTATTACTTGGGCTGGTCGCTCAGTAATGCAACATCATTTCCCTTTTGGGTGGGAAAGTTCTCTCCTTGTCCTCAGACGCGAATGATTTCAGCCCGAAAGGATGAATGCGAACACTGCATAATCAAAGAGCCATAAATGAACTGTGCCCCTTGCTGAAGCAGCAGGATGTTATGGTATAGCACCTGGGCATTGAAAAAAATATATGGTGATGGGTGTACATGCATCAGCTGTATGTACGCAGAAAAGGGTGAGAGGGAAGGGTGGCCAGATACCACAAAACCATTTTCTCCTGATAGGCGCCCACGGTCTTCACTCTTTCACTGAGCCTGTTCTCACAACCCTCTTGCATCTGTTCTGGATGGATATCCCAGCAAATGAACCTCTAATATTTATGGAAACAGCAAATTGCAATTCAAATGTCACAAAACTGCTCAGAGAAATACAAATTTGAATTTATAAGCAGTTCTACTGCCACTGAAAATTGGGTTCTGCCTTTTACGCTCAGCCGATCAGCAAAGAGAAAAAACATATTGTATGACCTACATCTTCAATCGAATGTAAATAACAGGGGCTGTGGTTGGGGTATTAAGGCCTCGTGACGAGCTTGCTCACGAGCTACAGACTATGGATTTTGTATTGGACATTATGAGGGGAATATTACGAACAACCAACCTTTAATTCGCTTGGAGCGCCTTCTGACCCTCTCGCTGGTCAAACTGCCCCGAAAGCTTCTTTGCACCATTGCAACAGCAGAAAGTCACCACAACAGGTGTCAGGATCTGGCCATGCCTGTTTCCAGAGGAGCTCCATGCATGTCTGAGTGGATCGGCCCAGGAGTGAGCGGTGCTGTTCATCTGCCCAGAGACACCCTGACCCACCCAGACCCTCCTCACCCCCCCACACCTGAGAAACTCTCTTGAAGCTACGTGGAGAAGCAAAGCCAGGATCCAGAGGGTTTACGCTGGCTGTCTATGATCCCTCCAGCTCCAGATCATTTCCCCAGGGTATTGAGGAGGTTGCAGCCCTGCTCTGAGCACCTCACCTCCCTCCTGCCTCCCCACAGCAGCACAGACACAGGCAGAAAGACAGCGGTTTTGTGCTGCAAGAAGGCAGCAGGCTCAGCCATAGCTGAGCCCTACCACTCTGTACCTATCCTTATTTTGGAAATGGTACGTAGCTACCGTTGATGGGGAGCTCACAGCACCAGCCAATGGGTCCTTCCAGCAGCGACTCCAGAAGAGCTGCAGACTTCGGCGGTGCCTTAGTCTCTACACCACAGCACTGAAACACTATTGCTACACTGATAGGTTTTATTGCCTTGGTTATCTCGTTAACTGAAATAGTTCCTTATTTTGTGCTGCTTTTTATTAGCTCGGATGAACGCTTCATAAATAAAACCATCGCAACCAGACTGATGCTACTGAGCCCTCCGTCCACTTCTGTACAGCCGTAAGAGGAGCCAGCAGGACCAGCAGCAGCTCCCGCAGCAGCCGTGCATGGCCCCGGAGCCGGGGCTGGCCAGCGGCAGCACCCAAGCAGGCAGCCAGCACGCACCTACAGACGACTGGACTTTGGTCTCCACTTTCACCCAAGGGACAGCTCAGTGCCCGGTTTGGTAGCTAGCGGCACAGAGCAATCCCCTGGTCCTATTGCCCAGACACCTCCCAAAATCCCTTTTGCATGCAGGACTGCCTGAAACGCTGCGGGTTTGAAGAAGCGGCTTTACATTTCGGATGCACAGGCACAGTCCCAGCCCTGGCAGCATCCCTTCGAGTTTTGTACTACAACCACATCAGGACTAACTGCCTTTCTAGCCTGGTACCGCACCCCCTCCGCCAAATGAGCGCAATCCTCTGCCATCCCCGAGAGATGTGATGGTGATGGAGCCGCAAGCCTCCACACGGCGCTCGGCTGCTGTGACATGCCCCCTGTAGACGAAGAGGACAGGGAGGATGGAGCTTGGGACCTCAATCATGGAGGGTTTCTGTCTGCCAGCCCAAAAATTGGGATCTGAAAGAGCAAGTGAAGGAAGCAAGTTGTCCCAGAAACCCCATGCTCCTCTAAGCTCAGCAATATCTGCGACTTTTGATACTGAAAGTAATATTCCCTCAGGAAAGCCCCCCTGCACCAGCAAGGCTGGCATCAGCAGACACGGTAACAACCACCCGTCTCCCGTGTCCTCCCAGCCACAAGAGAAAATTAAAGCAAATTAAATTATCCCTCTGAAGTGGTGACGGCTGGTGCAGCAAAGCATGCTGCTAATGCCTGCTGAACGGGCACAGGCTGGCTCTGGTGGTTTGCTACTGGGAAATTAAACTTTGCGGAGAGCCCAATAACAGGCTTTGGGTACAGCTATCCCTTTACCTGCTGTGCGCTGGTCACAGCTTAGCAGCCTCATTCTCTGCGTATGGAGGTGTAAATCAATACGCATCTCTATGTGCTCCCTGCCAGTCGGGTTACACAATTATCTCTTGGACCATATTCATTTACCATTTAAATAGCATGCAAAGTGCTTTTACAGACTGATGCAAACCCAGCCTGTCAGTGTATGACCCTTGTTACCTTCAGGGTCTTGGGATGGGGAACAGGCAGGGAAGCCGATCTCTTATCTCCCTCCTTTTCTGAAATGCTTTTTTTTTTACCTTCTCTTTTCTTTTTTAATTACGTACCCCAAAGGAGGAGAGCTAAATCTATACAACTCCAGGGACTTCACATTCGCAGCACACCAACCAAATCCACTTACAGCTCACAGAGAGGAGCAGTGAAGATGCCCAAGAAAAGAAAACCCTGCAGCCTACGGGTTTTTTGATAGCGATGCAGAGGCACGGGAGGCGATCCTTCCTTGTCCCTGTGCCGCAGAGGGAGAAAGCATCCTTCCTGCACCGCCGGCGGTCACCTGAAATCCTATCAAAGCTAAACAGCAGCATGTTAGTCCTCTCTGCATCGGCGTGACTGCACAGAGAGCCGGGCTTCTGCCCCCCAGGAGCCACAAAATCCATGCTGTGAAATTTGAGGCAGGTTTTGAGGCAATACCACACTTTTGTGCAAACAGGCATCCTCATCATCTTCTTCCCTCACTCCTAAATTTTCTTCTTCCACACACAGAAAGTTTCAAAGATAGAAAGTCTAAAAAAACCCCGTAAATAAATGCAGACTGTTCTGTCCCTCTCTTAGGGTTGGGAAGTTTCTCCTAGCAGCCAGCCTAAATCTCTGCTGCAAGCTAAGCTGATTGCTTCTCGGGTGATTTCACACCTTATTTCCAGGGCTCCCACTGGGGAAGCTGCAAAGAAAGGCAGCAGCTGGCACAGGAGAGAGGGAGAAAGGACAGAAGGCCAGACACAGATGGCAGAAAAGCAGATCAACTTCTCAGGGCAAGCCCGTTGCCGGCAGCCCTGCACTGTGCCGGGCGGCATGGCAGGGCACCGGTGTGGGTCAGAAGTAAAGGGAGAAGGAACATTGCAGAAACCAGGGGAGACCCCGGCCATAGTGACTCTGTGGGGGGCTCGGTGCCACCTCCGCTGTCCCCGTGGTGTCACTGCAATTATTCCCATTTTACAGATGGAAAACCTGAAATAAGGAGACCTGCAGGAGGACAGAGCTTGTAACCGAACCTCCACCCGACCCAGGCTGGCAGCAAATGGTGCCCTTCGGCTTGTCCGGTGCCCATGTAAAACAGCTGCCGGGAGGAATTTCGCAGAGGGGTTTGATGATGCTTTAACTCTACTGTCACCAGGTTTCTCACTTCCTACTTCACCTATTTTTTCCTATGTTTCTGTGCCCTGATTCAGCCTGTACTTTAAACAACACACGAAAGCCATCTGTCCTCCTATCTTCAGCAGACAAGCCCACGGTGGGTTTGGCGGGGAGGGACGGCGGATGCCGTCCGAGGCGCAGACAGGCCAGGGAAGGCAGCTCCGCAGGGCAGCCCGGCTCTAGCCCCACTCCCTCACCCCACGCTTTGTGAGAGGCTCAAAAGCCCCATTTCTACACCCACTGCCTCACCATCTGCTCGCTAAGCCCTGCCTAAGAAAGGGCTTTTGCCGCCTAACCTCAGACTCATTTCAGATGTAATCTTCATTTCCACGTAGCGCCGGGGTGATGGGTTTACAAGAAACGTTTCCCGCCCCGCTTCAAGCAAGCGTTTTCAAAGGTGAAAAACATCTCAGAGGGCCAGGAGCGGCAGTGAGACAGACAACAGGGATTTCTCAAGTGTCTACAGCTCAACCTGAGAGTGATTCAGGAGATCCCGTCAGCCTGCTCCCATAACACCAAACAATTCCCTTGACTGACAAGCATAGAGCTGTAGCTAACAGCGAGTGAATCGTGGCTGTCAGGACCCAGCATAATTCATGATGCCGTTTGCTAGGGAGCGAGCTACTGCCGGGCTATTCATCACTCCTTCACGATGCGTCCCCCGTTCCTTCTGGATGGGGTTGACATGATTCACGAGCACCTGTAGCTGTTGAGCACAGGCTGCACGGAGCAAAGCCTCTGCCGCTGAGCCAGGCGGCCAGACGCTGGTAGCCAGACAAATGGCTTTTCCAGCATATGGACAGATAGTTCGAGCTTTTCATACTCTTAACAAAGGAAATGCATTCCTCCACTGACTCTCAGGAGTCATCAAGGTCACAGGAAAAGATGCCAGATCGAAAGCTGAGATGAAATTAAATAGTTTTTTCTGTCCACCGAGGAATTTGTGCAGCTCTCATCAAATAATAGGCGAGCACTTTGCTGGAAAGTTGCAGATTTTATCTTCACAAGGTTGACAGCAGGTAAGACAGCGTTATTCTCTCCCGGTTTGGAAGGCAAACTGACACTTGGAGTGGCACAAAGAAGTGGCTGAGCTGGCAACAGACCCAAATCTCCTTCATTTCGGTGCAGTATCCTAGTCACCAGGCTGCTCTCACACAAACACTGTTAGCTAGGAGTTTTCTAATCCGCTGCAGGGTACATTCCAGTTGATATCCCCAACTATATATCTGGTCTAGTGGGGATACCTCCTACAAAGGTACGCCTTGGGTTTGTGAACAAAACTAAAATGTTATAGATGTAGTTTTGTCACATTTCCTGAAATTGTATAGCTCCATGAAAGTAAACTTCACCCCAAGTACCAAGGCATGATATTCTCTCCACTTCAGAAATTAAAAGATGAAATTTGACAGTCCAGCTCAGGCAGGTGATCAATCCTAAAACCTACTTAAAACCTACACAGGTCTAATTTGACATACTGGATTTCTTTATACCACCTGCAGACACCCAGCACTTTCCAAACTCATCAAGAATTAGTCATCCTTAGAGCTGTGTGTCTTATTCGGCGAGGAAGCAAACCAGTTTACCGAGTGACACTTGAAATGAGCCCTGCTTGTTCTGGGAAAAATATGGTTTATCCTGTGCTGAAACCAAATTCAGTGTCACTTGTAAAGCACCGAACTAGTCATCGCTCCCAATAACGACGCTGTAGATGTGGTGTGCAAGGAAAAACGCGACTTTATACGTGACTAATCTGACGGTCTGTAGGCGACGCAAAGAGAGAGGGTATTTATAGAGAGCTGATGGCATCTGTCCCCACACCTGGATGTGGGTCAGCACCTGAGGTGGAATGAGGGCATGCCTGGACACAAGTGGTAGCCAACACAGACCCTGAAGACCACCTATGGGAGCACCGATTTCCCACCTGGGAAGCGTTTTGGTGGGTGGACGCGTGTTAACCATGCCCCCGGTACCCACCAGAGCCTTCCTCAAATTCCTCTGTGAAGTTTCCACCGCTCGCCTTCGAGTCCATCCGCACACCTACAACCCGTCGACAGTTTCCCACCCACCGTTCCCATCCCAAACCTTCACCCCACTTGAAGCACTTGCCGGTACCGCGACGGGCTGGGCAAAATTAAAAATGGAGAGGGATTCGGGAAGGGAGGAGCGGGGGGGGGGGTCGCACTTCGCAGCCTGGGTGATGTCGGGATGCTCAGCAACCCTCGGTCGCGATGCGGCGGCGTGGGACCCCCTCGCCCTCTCACCAAATCCCATCCCCATCCCCAGGGCGGAACGGGGGCACTCACCCGGGCTGCCGGCGTGTCCCG